>NC_045626.1:90753908-91057867 GCF_009829155.1 Mustela erminea | reverse complement strand
CGTGGGCTGATGATTTGGGCTGACGAGCTGTCCTTACCCACTGCCGTCCTGGGGTTTTTCCATTTCCCTGTGACGGACGTGCTTACACCCCCCTCCCCGAGCACACGCATGTGTGAGGCCAGCTGAAGCTGCTGGGGATAGTCGTGAGGCCAGCACACGTTTTCCGTCGTGGACTCCGCCCGCCGCCCGCCAGTGGGTGGACCCGTCTACACTCCCGCAGCACCGTGTAAGCGGACCAGCTCCACACCTTCTCAGGACTCCAAGGAGTCGGACTGGTGTGTTTTTTGCACATTTGCATGGAAACCGAATTTGCATATCCTTGATTACGAATGAGGTTGAACGTTCTCATGCATTTATTAGCAATTTGAATTTGACTTGTGCCTATTTATTTCCTTTTCTATATGTAAGATTTTTTAACATATTCTGAATATGAATCAGGGTGTCAATTTTGACTTTAAAAATAGTGGCAAGATGGGGGTGCCTGGCCGGCTCAGTTGGAAGAGCATGAGACTCTTGATCTTGGGGTTGTGAGTTTGAGCCCCACGTTGGGTGTAAAGATTACTTAAAAAAAAAAAAGAAGGATGGGGGCTCCTGGGGGGCTCAGTCATTAAGCCTCTGCCTTCAGCTCAGGTCATGATCTCAGGGTCCTAGGATCGAGCCCCTGGCAGGCTCCCTACTTGGTGGGAAGCCTGTTTCTCCCTCTCCCACTCCCTGCTTGTGTTCTCTCTCTTGCTGTGTCTTTCTCTGTCAAATAAATACATAAAATCTTTTAAAAAAAGGTAGTCTCTAAAAATAAATAAAACAATGAGTCCTGCCAGGGCTCCATGGGACAGGGGCACAGCTGGAGGGGGCTCTGAGGAAGTACGGGGCAACCGGGCCTCCAGACACACACTATCTACACCAGCCCTAGGAGGTACGAGGAGACTCCTAAGGATGGAAGGCGGGCATTAAGGGACACTCCCCACGACTCCAGGGTTGTGTCCAAGGCAGGACTGGCGTAGCTCACAATGCAGAATGCACCTTTGCATTATCAGGGCTGACGTGCTTGGGGCGGTTTAAGCTGTGGAGAGAGACGGAGGTCCCCGCTTCATCGTGTGCACAGTGGGAGCAGTGGGACACCTGTTTTAGGAGTGCTGTGATGCCAACAGGGTCACTATTCGCGATGGGGCTGTTAGCAGTATACAAAACGTGCCATAAAGAAAGAAAGAACTCTCTGGAGACCTTTCTTGGCCAGAGGCTACTGGGGCGTCATAATTTGCCTCTCACACCTGCCTCACTGACGTGCCGCTCAGCTGGAAAGATCGTGGCTAGCTCCTTTGCACCATGCAGTAGCTGCTCAGTTAAATGTTTCACACAATTACAGTGTTTCTCCAAAGACCAGCTTTCCCACAGTAGGACCGAGTTCTCTTTCTCTCCCTTTGGAGGCTCGCGTCCATTGAGCATGTCTTTGAAGAAGTAGATCGTAACTGTGTTCTAGTTACATATGCACGAGGACTCAGGGTGACTGCAGAGTGACTATGGAGATAAGCATGCTGTGCGTGCTGCAGGGTAATTGCATTACGGAGCTCATCAACCTCTCCCCCAGTGCTGGGGCCTTGAGGCTGGACCAGAGCTGTGCCTTGGAGCTCAGTTCCGCTGTCATAATGAAATTCAATTAAGGCATCAAGCTGGAAGCCAGGATGGACAGTAAATTAATTTTTAACCCATGGCTGTAGCTTGCTTTTCAGCCTGATGGACGTGGCATGACGCAGTGGCTGCCAGTCCAGTGAGAAATCAAAGAGAGAATCACGTGTGCTGGTGAGTTTCTTCCTTCCCCTCCGCCGCCCCTCCCCACGCCCAGCAGGTGTTGGGGTTTGTTTGGTGTCACCGGAGATCAGGAATCCTGGTGACTCGGACTAACTCTGTTTAGCTAGTGAGTGACGCTGATGTTGCTGGTGGCTCTTCCTCTAGTTGGTTAAATCTGTAGGGAATTAGCCTGGACAAGAAGGACTGACCAAACCAAACTCCCAGGCTTTCCTGCCCGGTCACCCTGTGCATCGAGCTCCTTCCGCGAGTCGTTCGGCAATGTCAGTGGGTGCGTGGGCCAGGGTCCCAGCAGAGACGGTGGGCACTCTCAGCTGGGATGTCCAGAAGGACAAAGGGACTGTTGACAGATGTGTGGGCTTGGTTAGGAGAATCGGGGGGGGCGGGGGTTCTGCCAGGGTAGGGGCAGGGTGGAGGCTTGGTTGACCCTGGCACCGAGGGGAGGGCATGATCCGACAGAGCTGTGGCCGCAGAAGTGAGAGACCATGGTCAAGACTGTGCCAAAGCCAAGCGGGCTCAGGAATGTGCGCTGGGGCCTGTCTCCGTCCACCCTCTGATCCGCTGGAGCCGGCAAGGCTGGACCCAGTCGGATGTGCGCAGGGTGGGGAAGCAAGGTCATGTCTCTGTGGGTCCCCTCTGGAGGCTTCCTGCCTGCCGTGGGGGCGGCCGCCACGGAACTGTGCTTGTCGTGAACATGGGTCGTGGCGCCCGATGCCTGGGTTTGCGTCCAGGCCTGCCGTGTGGGGTGTGGGGCAAGTTCCCTGAGCCTGGTTCCCTCACCTATGAAGTGGGGGCAGGATAGGGCCCCTCCTGGGTTTGGTGAGTGCTAGTCGAGGCGATGCACGTGGTGCCTGAGGCTTGACGACCAGCATACTGTAAGTGCTCAATAAATGTGCTGGTTGGCATTGGCTTTCCTGGCTTCTTCACGAACTGAGCTCCGTGAATCTGTTTACTGCGGCCTCCCCGCTGCCTGCCTGCCGTCGGCTACAGATTGGAGACTAAGTCAGCGGGCTCGTTAGAACCGTGTGTACGTCAGCAGGGAGTGGGTCCTGAGCGAGGGTCTGGAACTGTCCTCCAGAGCACCAGGCGCACGATGTCGGATAGTTTTGCAACACCTGCTTTGGTGACTCTGAGGACTTCCCAGCCTTCTTCTCGGCTGAAGTGCTGTGTTCAGCGTGGGTGAGGGAGCTCTGCGCCAGGTTTGCAGACAGAGGAGGGGTCATGGTGTGAGCCTCAGGTTTCTGGCTGGGTCGGCAAATGCCACCAACATCCACGTTTGCGTGTCAGTCCTTCTGTTCCGGAGCCTCTCATGCACCTTATATCCAGAACTCGAACCTCTCGGTGCCTCAGCTGGCCGCAGGGGTGTCTGCCCTCCTTGGTACCAGGGAGCGTTGTGCTGGAGTCAAAATCTCAAAGGCAGCATTTTCATTTCCCTCACTTGGTGCGTGGACACGTGCACCGGTCTCTAACACAAGGCTCTTTGCCAGTTCTGGAGTTAGCGCAGCCATGAACCATTCAAGGCAATTGGAAAAGTTTGTTAAAAGGTGTCGTTTGAACGGGCTCAGTTGAGCTAAAGGGTGCAGACATGGCTTTGGGCAGGCTGTGTGTGGTGGTTGTGGGATCGGGCTCTGCAGCTGGGCTTCCTGGGGTCGAGTCCAGGCCCTGACGGCAGCTGGCCGCAAGACTGGGCGCATTATTGACCTAGGCTGTGTTTGCGGGGGCTCACAGGTAATACCTGCTAGTGCCTACCATATGGGCTAGTTGCGGGTGTGAAGGCCCTTGTGACATGGGAGGCAGCGTGTGGACGGATGTGACCCGCGGTGGCTGCCATTGCTCCTGGGGTCACCGCTGCTATGTAACAGAGTCACATTCCTCCCAGGGATGAGTAACCTTCTTGTGACATTCTGTTCCCACCCAGATGAGAGGGAAGACACTTTCTAGTTAAAGGTGAATCCAAAATATCTCTGGGAACTTGTCCGTTAGAACAGTGATTTTTCAGACCTTTTGGACTCTGAACTGTGGAAAATACGGTATTCATGGGGACCTGCACTCGCCTTGGAAGACAGTTTCTGTATCTGCTTTTCTTGGTGCTATCTGGTCTGGGCCCTGCTGTCCCATTCTGCTCTGTGCTTATAGTCTTCTCATTGGTTTGCCAAATACGGGTCACGACCCCCTCCACTGACGTAGCGCCCGAGGAGCTGTGAGACACATTCTGCAGGACCCTTCTGGCGGAGGAGCCCACCAGTGATACAGGTCAGGTGGCAGAAAGTAGGATGGAGGGTCAGGCCCTTTAGCCGCAGCCGGAGGGTGGCAGAACCCCTCCCTGGACTGGCGCCCGGTCAACTGAGGTGAGGCGAGGATGAAGACACAGACCACACGTAGCTGACGGTCTGCATGGACACCCGACCCTTTCTCTGTGGGCCCGCCTCAATGTGACTGGGGTTAACAGGAGTTGTGGTTTCAAGGGTTTCATGGATTTCAGGCATGGGCCTCGGGGGTTCCAGATCATCACAACTCCAGGGCTGTGGGGACAGTGTGTGGACCTGGGGACGTCCATGCCAACCATGTTGGGACAACCCCCACCACATCCTCAACCTTATAGTGGTTGTGAGAGCTCTGATGTTCTCTTTGCTCTGCTTTGCAACACTGCAGAAGAGTGGGCAAACCACCGGCCGAATCCAGCCCACCACCTGGGCGAATGAAGCACAGCAATGTCCCTTTGCTTTTGTGTCACCCACAGGGGCATAGCTCCGCGGTGGATATGTGGAGAAGTGGCAGAGAGAGTCTAGCTCCCAAGATCTGAAGACAGGATTATCATCTGACCCTTGACAGGGACAGTGGCTGACCCCGACTGCGTGGGGGAACACGCCGTCTCTGGTTCTAGCTAACACGGGCTCTGTCCCTGTGCAAGCCGCCAAGCGTCCGTTTGAGGAGCACAGTGTTCTCGCTGTTAACTTCCTAGTTTTTTTTTTTTAAGACTTTATTTATTTATTTGATAGACAGAGATCACAAGCAGGCAGAGAGAGAGGAGAAAGCAGGCTCCCCGCGGAGCAGAGAGCCCGATGTGGGGCTTGATCTCAGGACCCTGGGATCATGACCTGAGCTGAAGGCAGAGGCTTTAACCACTGAGCCACCCAGGTGCCCCAACTTCCTAGTTTTTAAAGCGGGTGTCTGGTTCTGTACTCAGGACCATGGAGAATCGGGCTTCAGCCATCTCTGTAGCAGCAGGTGCAAGCTGGCCGGGTGAACGGAGCCAGAGCGTATGTGAACGGGGCCAGAGATGGACCCTTCCCTTGCCGAGACGGGGACGTGATGCTGTGGCTGTTCATGCCCAGTGCCAGGGTCGGCATCCCGCTGGCCCCCATCGCTCTGGGTGAGGATCTGCCCCCTCGTGGGGGGTCTCACGCACCTCGCATCCAGCGCTACCCCTCAGCGGGGTGGGGACTGTGTCGCTCGTAAGACGGAAGGTGGAGCCTTCGCACCTGCAGCCTTTTCTGAATGATTTTTTTTTTTAAGATCTTATTCATTTACTTGTCTATTTATTTGAGAAGCAGGCTCCCCACTGAGCAGGGAACCCCATGTGGGACTTGATCCCAGAACCCTGAGGTCATGACCTGAGCCGAAGGCAGACGCTTACCTGAGCCCCCCAGGGGCCCTGGCTGTTGTTTGAAAATGGCGTTGCTTTGGCAGGTGAAATTGGGTGGCCTTCACAGCGAGAGGTGGTCTCCACCAGGATCACAGACCGGTTTTTTGTTCGGGAGAAACGTGAGCACCTCCGCGTGTGAACTTTGTGCAGATGAGAACCTTTTGTTTTTTACTTTCCCGATGTCACCTGTCATCCTTCGGCTGGGAGGTGTTCAGCTTCGTCTCTGCCCAAAGCTGCGTGCCTTCCCTTGATGAGCACAGGCCGCAGGAATCCCCGAAGCAGACTGGACGTCTGGATGGTGCTTCGTGGGGCCGATTGCTCCGGCGGGGGTCCTGACGGGGAAGCAGAGGGAAGGCAGCCCGAGTGTGCACTTGTTGCCCAGGGGCTGTCTGGCTTCCCTGCTGCTTCCCGGGGAGTCTAGCATCCTGTCCCCGGGGAGGATGGCGGCTGCTAATTAGGGGCAATTATGTGCGTTGTTGGTCCGCGGTGGACTGGGCTTCCGCCGGGGTTGTCTGCACGGGGTTTCGGTCTCCTGGGTCGTGCTGAGAAGGCTCATCACGGAGACAGGTTTCCACAGGCTCCTCGATGATGAACGCCCTTTGTTTTTGGCTGTGTGGCCGGTCCTCCTGGCACAGACGCTTCTACCTGGAAGACCTTTCCATGAGTTTCCTAGGAGACAGGAGGAACACTCAGTGCATCCGGGTGTCAGAGCCCCGATCCTTCCTGGAAGATGATTGGGGAACAGTGTTCCTGAGCGTGTCTGCCCCTCCCCGGAAGCCCCGCTGAGCTGGTCTGGGGTATGGCCCGCGTCCCCCGTGATTCCAGTGTGCAGAGAAGTCTGGGATTTTCACAGGGAGTACCTTTCTTCCCAGGGACAAGGGAGCCTCGTGGAGCTCAGACCGGACTTACCCTCCCTTTGGAGCACCAGTCTCCCCTGTCTTAGCTTCCTCTCCGGAGAACTTTCCTTTCCCCCCACCCTGGAAAGTCGGGTACCAGGGGAGCACGGGCCTCGGGGGCTGCTCATGTGAACACCCCATGTGCATTTTCTCCTCTGAAAAGAGGAGTCCAAGGACTGGACCCGCTTGCGAGGACGTCGCACACGTGGTGGGCTCTCGACCAGCTGTAGCTGTTTTATTGCTATCATTTTGTAATGATTAGTTCTTATTATCACTATTATCAGCCTGTCAGCTTTGCTTGTCCTTAGGTGCATCTGGAAGTCTGTCATGAGGTAGAGGACTGGGCTACCGGCTTTTGCTTTTTGGAGATTTTAAAACAGTGGTGAACAAAAAGTTTCTCCCGTTAGAGAAAATGCAGCCCTGGGGTGCTCTGCTCAGAGCGTCAGGAGACGAGCGTGCCTTTCTGAGGCCCGATGCTGGTGGCACTTACCCACGCGGATCCTGGAATAAGACTGGTTGAGTCAGGGTCCCCTCTTTTACCTACCGGCTCTGTGGCACCCGGCAAATCCCTACCCGAGTGGCTCTCAGGCTGGGGTAGGGGGATAGGTTTTAGGATCACACGGAGGCTGGGTCCACCGCAGACCCCCCGCCCCAGCCCTGTCTCTGCGGGTCTGCGTTGGGGCAGGTAGAGAATTTGCATTTCTGACAAGTTCAAGGTGAAGTTGAGGTCCTGGTCCGGGACCCCAGTTTGAGAATTGCTGCTTTACTGTCTACATTTCAGTGTCCTGCCGATGAGACCGGGGAACGATAGTATTGACCTTGTCCAAAGTGCCCACCCTGGTGCCTGGGATACCGTACATGTTCAGTAAAGGTTTGTCATCATTACTGTTACCGCAGAGAAGGACTTGGTATCTGACACTGTTTTCGGTTCAAACCGGTGGGAAGGCAGAACCGTTCCCCACACGGAGCTGGGCTCGAGCACCTGTCTCGCGGATCTGAATAACACATGCTGTCGCATTCCTTCTCCAGACCTCACACCAACACAAGCTCCAGATGGACTAAAGGTCTGATGGTACAAAATAAACCCCTAAACCGATAAAAATGCTGGAAGAATGTGCAGGGACTTTTTTCAGAGAGGAGAGTGGGTGCTGCTGGCATGTTCTGTAACAGGAGGAAAGCGGGGGGGGAATCCGTGCCATTCAGGGACCTTCTGCCACGTGCCAGCAGAACTGGGGAACCACAGGTCTGACTTCGCGAAGCCCCCCGGAAGTGGGTTGTAGAGCCATCAAAGAATGGGCTGCAGGCCAGGGCAGAGCAGAGGTGCCCCCTGAGGAGTATGTAGGAGGGCCAGTTCGTGGCCTGGGAGTCTCAAGGGGGGTTGGTGAGGTTCCCGTAAATGCAGAGGAGCATGGTAGGTATTTTGGTGGCCAGACTCACCCCAGTTTGCCTGGGACTTTGCTCATTTTATCTATTTATTTATTTTAAAAAAGATTTTATTTATTTATTTGACAGAGATCACAAGTAGGCAGAGAGGCAGGCAGAGAGAGAGAGAGGAAGTAGGCTCTCTGCGGAACAGAGAGCCTCATGCGGGGCTCGATCCCAGGACCCCAAGATCATGACCTGAGTCGAAGGCAGAGGTTTTAATCCACTGAGCCACCCAAGTACCCCAGGACTTCGCTCATTTTAGCCCTGAAAGTTTCCCATCGGGGAACACCTGCCTTAGTCCCAGGCAAACCAGGACAGGTGGTCACCCTAGTTCCTGGGCAGGAGCAGCTGGAGTGCATGGTGGTCACGGGGGCGCTGGGGGGTGATGCATGCTCAGTCGGGTCCGGGCCATCGGGAATTGCTGACCTGTGTTTGAGGAACGGAAAGGCACAGGCTCCCCCTCCTCTTGGGGCCGACTCTTTCCGCCAGCTGAGATTTCTGAGGACCTGGTTGGGGGAGTGAGGAGCTTTGTTTGCAGAAAGAGAACTGTGTCCTTGGGTGCATGATGAGTGCTTCTCACGGAGAGCTTTTTAAACAATGAGTCTGTTTCTACTCTTTTCAAGAGAAAGCACCACAACACAAGAGAACAGAACAGAGAGGTGTACTTGTGGATACTTGTGGACGTGCGTGTGAGCGCTTCCGTTCAGGAGGACGCGGGACGGTGCCAGTCCTGATGGGGTTGGCAGCCCCTGCCCGGGTCTTCCTGAGAAAGACCGTGTGTTTCACGGCTTCTGTCACTGACCGCAGCTGGACGTGAAGGTACAGGCACTGCAGGGACAGCAGGGCCTGTTCCGTCACCAGTTAGCAAGTCTGAGCTACACTCGGTGGCTACGTTCTCAGGGAGGGCCCAGGATTCAAGACCAGTCTCCAAAGTGTCTGACCCAGGACGGGCTGCACAGACGTCGGATGAGATTAGTTTCAGAAGGAGTCCCTGATTCTATCGTTGCCAACCCCCCCCCCCCCCCCCCCCCCCGGGGCCTTGCAGGTAGCTACTGGGAAGAACTGTAATCCTGTTTGGGACACCATTGTCATGAAAGCGTGCGCTGTAGTGAGAACGTGTGAGCGTGCATCTGGCAGTGGCCTTGGCTGACCCTGCTGGGAGGCCGATCTTCCCACCACTTACCATGACATTCGGGAATGAAGCAAGAGATTCGTGCATTAAGCTGGTGACGGAACGAAACAGTGCGTATCAGGTGAGAAAGTGAGCTACGGGGTGATGTGTTCCCAGGTGATCACCCAGAGTTTGGACGGTTGTCCCTCTCATGTCCCACAACCTTTCTGATTGTGGAAATGGGAGCATCTCAGGTGTGGGCTGCCTCTCTGGGCCTGCTGGACACCAGGGTCCCTCTTCCTTCCCTTCCCCTCTTGCGAGAAGGGCAGGTCTTGGGCGCGGTGACTGGGGACAGGGTGGGTTTAGCTAAGCTTAACCGGTGGCGGGTTTTTCTTGTGTTTATTTTTACGGTTACGGTTTCGAGTAAATGCTGCTGGTCGTCTACTTCAGTGTAGTGAAAGCAAGTCTCCAAGAAGGTGGGTTTCTTTGTCAGAGCGTTACAAGAAGGTGAACTGATTTGCATTAGAATCATTTTAACGTGTCCAGGATGAGCGGATGGGGGCCTGTGTGGGGTGAGGAAGAGCCTGCTTGCTGGGGGACTCAGAGAGCCTAAGAAGGGGCTGGAGGTGGGAGGGAGGAGAGGAGGGCTTCCTGGAGGAGGTGGGGCTTGCGCTGGGGCTTGAAGGTCCACAGGGAGTTGGGATGGTGGGCAGGGAGAAGGGACAGTCGGGGAATGCAGGTGGAGTGGGAGCGAAGGCCGGGGAGTGGGCTAAGGAGCCAGCCCTGCTGGACGGGGTGCCCTTGCGGGGCGCGCAAGATCACGTGTGTTTCCGGGAGCTGAACGTGTGCCCTGGGCAGCTGCCCCCGACCCGGGGGTGAGACGCAGTGCAGGCCACCCCCCCCACCCCCACGCTTCCCCATCTTAATTTGCAAATTCCTGCCAGGGCCAGACAGAGCTATGAGGTACAATGGTTTTGTAAGAGACAGTCTAATTGCATAGTCCCTGGTTGATCGCTGAGAGTGCTTGTGGTCATTTTAATAACTACTTTCAAAATACTTTTAAGCTCCTGAAACGCATTTCAGAAAGATTGAGGAGATCAGTAATAGAAAAACAATTAGCCACGCCAACACTTTTTACTTTGGTCCGTTTCCTCTCGGTGTTTTCTTATTCACACTTTTCCGACCCCCCTTTTTTTGCAAGAGATTGCAAACTCTCAGGCCTGCGGGGGGCTCAGTCGTAAAGAGGGAGTCAGGCCAGGTGGCAGGGACCCGAGGCGGGTGGTGGGGACCACGGCAGCCACCGGCCCCTTCTTTGTAGGACTCAGTCGGCGTGGTGTTGCTGGATCTCTTTGAACCCAAGCCTGGGGCCTGAGCTCAAGGCGGCGGCTGTAGAACCTGTGTTCTTCTAGGTCAGAGAAGAGAAAGGGGACTTGGCGCATCCTGACCAGGAGGACCCAGAGAGGCCAAACACAGGGCCAGAGCCAGATGCCAGGTGCTGGTCCGCTTTCCATGAGATCATGCACCCAGGGTCTGGGCCAGCCTTCACTTCCTGTTCGTGTTTATCCAAAATCTCCTATTGTGCCCATCCAGCCATAGCCACGTTTGCAGGCTTTTTCTTTTTCTTTTTTTTTTGACATGAGGCTCCTGGCTTCCAGGCATGGCCCCTTCCCTGATTGCAATGGAAACGCGCCATTTTGCAATCTCTTTCCTGGTGTGACTCATTTAGGACTCGGGGCTTCCAGTGATGGCATGTGGAGTGTGCATATGCCTCTTGGCTCCCAGGCAGGGCTCCTCCGAGCTGCTCCGGCAGCTTGTGCTGAAGAGCTGCGGCGCGTCGTGCCCGCCCGCCAGCTCCGTGTTAATCCCGGCGCGTGCTGGTTTCCAGGCCCAGCGAGGGTTTGCCCACCACTTGGCAAGGGAGCAAGAACAGTTTGGTTTGATTCTCTTTTTTGGGTGATTGCTTTGGTCCTGGGTATGAGCAAGCACACGCACTCACATGCACACACAGGGACCCATCTGCCTCTCTCAGGGGGCTGCATTTCCCTGGCACGCAGCTCGGGGCAGAGACACCGCCTGCTGGGTAGTTCTTGGGGGCCATCCTGCTGAGCCCTGGACACGTTGGGGGGGCAGGAGCCGCGGATCCCCACTCTGAGATAGTACGGAGCCAGGGAAACCGCTTGTGTCCCCCGACACAAACTAAGTGTTTTCTCCTATTTCCTTTCCTTGCTTTTCTTTTCTTTTCTTTGTTTCCTTCCTGACTGTTGCAGGCATCCAACGGAAGGCAGACAAAGAAAGGCAAATAACTATTAAATGTAAATACGTACAATGTAGCATTATTCGTAACAGTAAAAAAACAAAACAAAGAAACCTGGAAACATCTTGCATTTTTCTTGATAGAGGATTTGGCTGTACCTGGATTGAAATTCCCCATGTGAGTTGTTTGGAGTTTTGGGGAGTTGAAATCTCCTGTATCAGTCTGCGAAGTCTAAATCATGCTGCAGTAACAAAGATTCCCCCATCTCAGGCGCCTCTTTCCTGCTTGAGCTGCGTGTCTGTGCTGGGTTCACAGGGCTCTTGGCTCAGTGTGGAACCTCATGGACCCAGACCGGTGAGGCAGCCACCGTCAGAAACATTGCTGGCGGCCCTGCCGGGGGTGGATGAGCTTGGAGTTTGGAGCCTTTGGCATCAGCCAGCAAGTCCTCAGGCCGGGAAGGTGGCCTCTGCTTCCCTTGCTCACGCCTCATTGGTCAGAGCCGGTCCCTTGATCCCACTCGGAGGGTGGATCCCAGGGATTTCCGTCTTGCCTCTGAGCAGAAGGAGCAGGGAGCCAGCTCTGGGTGGCGTGGCTGAGCAAGGAGAGCGTGCGTGTGCACAGGACATGGCATCAGAACAGTGCAGGAGGCCGGGGGTGTCGGGCGGGGCTGCCCCGTCTTCCAGGTGTCTGCCCTAGCATCCAGTCGGGAAGCCACAGGCCACTCGTCCACACCTTCCTTGCGCTGCAGACGGTACCCCTCACGCACCTCTTTCTCACCAGAATGCTGGGAATGCAGGGTCGCCGGGAGGGGGCTGCGGCTCGGGGAACCTCCGTCTGGCCTCCGAGGGGCGCTCCTGCCTGGTACATCCTAGGGGAGCAGCAGGGACGCACCTCACGCACACACGCTCAGGCTCCTTCCGACATCCCAGTACAGTGAGAGCAGGAGCAGAAATTCCTTAAAAGGAGATAATTTGCCCCAGACTTCTCTGGTCTCTGGGAACAGAACAGGAGGAGCCTTGGACTCTCCTGTGTGAGGAATTTCTGACCTTGACCGAGGACGAGGACGTGGTCCCAGTCTGTGCTTCTGGGGGTTGGTGGCTCGCCCACTGGGCATGTTCCCTCGGGTGATGGGGGTCAGGGGAGCGTGTGACGCCACCCCACGGGGAGCGCGTGCTTCCTCCTGCTGGTGCCGTACCTCACACAGTGTGGCGCACGGAACGGGATTTTATCTGAAGTCCCTGATGGATTTTTTGTTTTGTTTTGTTTTACCTCATTTGGGTGATTTCCTTGTTTGCTACTTATGTTTAACTAGAAATCCTTTGAAGGGAGGAAGATGAAAGCCTGACCGTGTTACGCGGGCGTCACCTCGGGGCGGGGCTGATCTACAGAGAAGAAAATCCGCAGAGGCGGCAGCCCAGGCTGCTTAGATCTCTGCTTGCCATTTTCATTCCCTTCAGAAACAGCAGGTCTTTCCTCTGTGAATCCCGAATCCTGTCCCGTGCCTGCAGAGGCGTGTGGGCATGGCTGGAAAGAGAGCCGAGAGGGAGGCGTGTGAGGGGGCGACTTGAGAAGTGGGGAGGGGGTCTGCGCATGCAGCAAGCAGTTGGCTCTGGGTCCTGGAATGGCCCCGGGAGCTTTCACAACTACCCACATCTCAGCGTTTGCCAGGCTCCCAGGACCGCCTAGACCGCACTGTCCATTCTCGCTGTCGTGCGGGCCCATCTTGCCCTCTGCCCCTGCTACTGCCAAGGCCCCCTGGGAGCAGGGAGGGCATCTGTGCTGAGGCCTGGGTCCTGCAGGTCATCCCCTGGCAAGTGGCTCATGCTCTGTGCCCACCTGGGTGTCCTGTAGACATGACACATGCACGTACTGACCTCTGGAACGGTGGTACCGATGACCTCAGCTCAGATCTGGCTCTCGGGGCCGTGAGTTCAAGCCCTGCATTGGGCTCCACACTGGGCACGGAGACTGCTTAAAAAAAAAAATAAAAAAGAACATTTTTAAAGATTTTATTTATTTATTTGAGAGAGAGAGAGAGAGAGAGAGAGTGAGCGAGCAGGGGAAGCAACAGAGGGAGAGGAAGAAGCAGGGAGCCTGACATGGGGCTCAATCCCGGAACCTCAAGATCACGACCTGAGCCGAAATCAAGAGTTGGATGCTTAATCGACCAAGCCATCCAGATCCCCCCAACATTTTTAAATGAGGAGGAGTAGTTCCCTCTGCCCCCACCCCAATCCACAACCAGTCCTGCTTTGTCGTCTCCTCCGACGGCTGTGAGTCTCTTTCATTCTGTATGTTTGTATATTATATATATAAACATCTATCATGAATCTTAAAGGAAATAGTATATTTATATATGTATCTAATTAGTTTTTTATTATTTCTCTTTTTCTCACAAAGCCGCGTCCCTGAGCCTCCCCCACTGCCCCAGGGCTGCCTGGCCGCCTCCCCCCATCAGGTGCTGACTGCTGCATCTGCGTGGGCTGTCGGGGGGCGGGGCCCCGCTGTGCTATGTGGCAGCGTCTGGCATCATCCAGCTTCCAGCACTGTCCTCCAAGCCCTGCCCGCTCCTGCCTCCCTCCCGGTGGCTGCCCGGGGCGACAGATGAAGGCCGCTTCCCCGGCCTATGGAAAGGAGCACCGCTGGCTTTTACTTCGGATGGCATTTTTTTCTCAGTCTCTGCTACGTGTTCAACCCTGAGCTCCATGATGGCAGGGGCTTTGCCTGTTACCCCCATACCTGGCTTCCCAGTGTGTAGGACAGTGCCCAACATACAGCAGGCGCTCAGTAAATGTTTGTGGAGGGGCGCCTGGGTGGCTCAGTCAGTTAAGTGTCTGACTTCGGCTCAGGTCATGATCCCAGGGTCCTGGAATCGAGTCCTGCATGGGGCTCTCTGCTTCTCCCTCTGCCTACTGTTCCCCCTGCTTCTGCTCTCTCTCTCTCTGACAAATAAGATCTTAAAAAAAAATAATGTTTGCGGAATTCATGATCCGTGGTTCTACTGCCTTCAGCCCCTGGCTATGATGAACCATGACTGCAACCGTAACTGTTGTGGCCATTCTCACGTAGCTGCCATGGATCGGCCACGGACATCACTGTCCCCGCAAGAGCCCACTGGGCATTCCCAGGGGCTAGTGGCCCCTCCAAGCACCGTCCCTCAGGTCATGGGGTCTTGCACCAGGAGTGGGCACTGTCGGTCAGAGAGGAGGACAGTGTTCTAAGGCCACTCCCCGAACCAGCGTCAGAGCTGGTGATTCTCGAATTCTGGGGTCCTGCCCCTCACTCCTGACCTGAGGCTGCTTCCCGGCTTAGGCCTCCTTCAGGGATGGACATGCCAACCCTTCCCTCCCTTCAGGGCTCATCCCCACGGGAGGTTCAAAACATCAGGTGTTGGTGAGTCACACATAGGGGACGGACAAGAGGGTGTCCTTCCGTGGGGCACGCCCAGGCATTCCCTCCTGCTGCCTCTGCATTGCAGAAGCCATCGACAGACGTCCTTTGGAGGCAGACACGCTGTTTGTTTCCTGTACAGTCATGCGTAACGCGCATTTATGTGGCACAACTGGCGATCTGTGGGGTCATTACTGTGTAGTTGCTTCAGATACTGCCAGAATGCTGAGGACCAGCCGTGCCATGCCCGCCTTACAGCGATTCGATTGGCGTGCAAGAGCATGAACAGAGCGCGGTGAGCTTTGGGCAGAGCCAGGACTTCGGAGCACCGGCGTTGGGTTCCATGGCTGGAGGCAGCATCCTCTCTGGAAGCTGACAGATGTCTGTTGGATGTTAGGCTCCTGCCGGCAGGTGGTGATCCCAGTCACTGGGCCTCCCTGAAGGCAGGGGAAGAGCCCGACGAGGCTGCAGAGGCGGGGCGTGCATTCCCGGAGCTTATCTGCGCCCGTGTGAGTGGGATTCTGCACTGGAGCTGAACACCACCGTGAGGGCCCCAGGCACCTCTGCATGAGCTGCTTGGGCGGGTGGCTGCCCCCCAGGAGATGGCAGACGGATGCTCCCGTCATGCATAAATGGCCCAGATGTTTAGGCTAGAGGGGCAAGGAGTGTACACGCACCTTAGAAATCAAACCTCCTCTAGGAGAAGTAGTGGACACTCATCTCTCTGTGAATGCCTGTTCCATATGCTGGAAATTCTGCCCACCTCGTAGGTTCTGGAAGAAAGAGCTTGCAGAATGGTTTGGATCCAGTCATTGCTATGAGATTTGACTCGGGTTGGCCAACAGGAAGCGTTTCCCACAGATGTTTCGAGGCGAAGCGTCTGCCGTAAACACCTGGGGAGAAGTGTGTGTACCAGGTTCACAAGAGGGTGTGTTAGCGGGACAGGGGGTCTGGGGGCCACTGTCTCTCCACAGAGGGGTGTGTCGTCTTTGCCTGATGTGAGAAGTCAGGACCACGCGGCCGAGTATCTGGCTTGAAGCAGTTTCCGTGCTCTGGCACGGGCTCCAGCGTCTGCCCGTTGGCCGGGGGGTCTGAGCAGGGAGGCCACAGATCCGAGCCTGGCCATCCGATTCGGGCACCTGGGAATTCACTGGAGGTGTTCAGGAGCAGTCTTCTGGAAACGTCTCTGACACCTTTGCTGAGTGCCCTGAGACATCCTGGCTTTCCCTCCCTCTAGGTTGTGGCTGGGGAGCTCCGTTTCAGGTGTTAGGGGAGCCCCCAGCAGCCTTCCGGTAAACTTGCATGAGATAGCCCAGGGCTCTGTCTATTGCTTACAACCCTGAGAACGTTGCCTACCGCGCGCGAGGGAGGGAAGGCGAGCCTGGGGTTCGATTTCAGATCACTGGGAATTCTGGAGGCAACATGACATGTGACAACTCAGTGACAGCAGTCTCCGTGTGTCCTCCTTGATGGGTGGCAGATGATGTTGACAAGACGGCTCTGAGGCACAGGAAGAAGGTGGAAGCTTGGTTGAGAGACACAGGTGCACCCTCAGGGTCAGGTCAGGAGACAGAGACCACACCGGTCCTTTCGGCTGAGAATTTCATACGTTAGAGCTGGAATGCTAATCATACAGCACCCCAAGGGCTGGGTGAGTGATGCCCAGAGACAGGGTGGACAGGGCCCAGAGTGCGGTGTGGCCAGCTGCCATTGGCATAACGTGGGGGAAGGCAGGTAGGAGCTAGCTGCCCTTACCAGACGGACTGCTCTGCAGGGACCTGGGTAACAGGAAACCTCGGGATTGACCCCTTCCTCCATCCTCCCGGGCCCCCAGCACTCCATTGGCAGAGGCAGACTGGGGGCTGAGGACAGACCAGGAGCCTGAGCGAGAGGCGACATTCCCCCCACAGGGGACATCAGACAAATGAGGAGCTTTCATGATATACTGACATTCTAGAACCCAACTGATAGGAAACAGATTAATAAATGTTAGCCCCTGTAATCAGTAAGGAAGTTGTGGGGACGGCAGCCCTTCTCGTCATGGCACACTTGTGATTCAGAGCCCACGTCTGAAAACCTCACGTCTTAAGCCTGTTTTTATGTATTTTAAATCACTACTTTTGTTTTTAATGAATCTGCAGGGAATAATTAATCAAATACATTTTTCTAAGATCATTTATTTATTTGAGGGAGAGAGAGTTTGGGGAGGAGCGGAGTGGGAGGCAGAGGCAAAGGGAGAGAATCCCAAGCAGACTCCCTGCCCGGCACGGAGCCCAGCGCCGGGCTCCATCTCACGACCCCGAGATCATGACCTGCCCAAATCAGGAACCACCCAGGCGCCCCTATTCAAATGTGTTCTTACAGAGTTTTCAGCGGCTTAGCTATTTCAAAAGTTCCCTTTGTTACAGGGAATTTTAGTTTTCCTGGACTCTGTTTCAGACTTTCCCCAGAGAGAACCACGGAGCACATGAGCAATTTTGATCGGCCTCCGACCGTCCACCAGCTTCCTCACCTCTTCCGGGGTCTCTACACGCCCCTCCCTGTCTTCTGCTCTTCCTGTGCTATACTCTTAGCTTGCTCCCACTACCCCTTGTACATGTGGCCACCGCGGTCACAGATTTAATCCTTTTATTGGTGACAAATCCCATCACCGGGCTCCCGCTGGACAGAAAAGGCATCATCTCCAACGTGGGTCTTCAGATTTTTGTATCCCTCCTTGTTCAGAGTAAACACATTATCCTCTAAAAGATCACTGGGGAGCCCCACTTTTTCAGCAAAATCGGAACGTTGTGTGTCTACAACCTGGAAATAACTGGGTTTTGGTTTATTGCCTGTAATTTGCACACTAGCTTCTGTGTTGCTGTGTGAACAACTGTGGTTCCGATACACTTGAAAGATCTACAAAGGGAGGCTCCGTACATGTTTCGGAGCCAAAAAAATTCAGAGAGAGAAGAAAGTGAGTGTGCCTGGGAGCTGGGATGTCAGCAGAAATCACTGTGTTACCCGAGCTCCTGATGATCACACGGCGTTCAGGGCCATGGGGGACAGTGTGGCACTTTTCTGAGATTAAAGTGACGCACTCTATACATGCTTTCTTTCATAATTCACACATGTGCACAGGGCTCCCCCCTGGGTGCTGCTGAGGGTGCCGAGACCCTACAGACAGCTGGACAACCTGTGCGCGCCCCTCCCAGAACTCACGCTCTGGTGGGCAGATGGACAGTAACATGCGACAAAGCACCAAGCGTGCTGATTGCTGGGACTCAGGATGATTCTGTTTCCGAATTCCATGCTGTTTCCGGGCAGTGGCCCCGTGCCCCACGCCCACCAGCGTGGTGAGGGTTCCAGTTTCTCCACGCCCCCACGACACTTGGCCTTTTTCGTTGCTCTAACGTTATCCCCGTGCATGTGACATACTGTCCCATTGTGGTTTCAAGTTGTGTTTCACAGATGACTAAGGACATCGAGCATCTTGTCATGCTTCTTGGCCATGTGTTTCCTGAATCGGTCACTTGGGAGTGATTACTTTTATTTTAGGTGAATTTCATCTCAATTTTTATTGTTTATTTTATTGTATTTTTTTTTAAATATTTTATTTATTTATTTGACAGACAGAGATCACAAGCAGGCAGAGAGGCAGGCAGAGAGAGAGGAGGAAACAGGTTCCCCGCTGAGCAGAGAGCCTGATGTGGGGCTCGATCCCAGGACCCTGAGATCATGACCTGAGCCAAAGGCAGAGGCTTTAACCCACTGAGCCACCCAGGCGCCCCTATTTTATTGTATTTAAAAAAAAAATTTTATTCTTTTAAAAGTAGGCTCCATGCCCAACATGGGGCTCAAACTCATGACCCTGAGATCAAGAGTCACGTGTTCTACCAACCGAACCAGCCATTTTTGAAAAATGTTTAAAAAGCAAAGATGTTGCATATTTTAACGGGAAATGTTTTGGAAAAAAAATCTTGTTGAGGAGACCAGGGGTATGAGGTGGGGAGGGTGTGGCTGGGAGGTTAAAATTTTGTAAAAGGCGGTCACGTTGCCTTCAGTGAGGGGCGGAAATACGCTCATAGTCTTGAAGGGCAGGCGAGTGCCTGAAGTAGGTGTTTGGGAGAAGAGATTCCCAGGTGGCAAGGACGGCCAGTGCAAAGGCCCTGAGGTAGGGACCACCAGCTCCCTTGGAGAGCAGTGGGAGGCCTGTGTGCCTGATGCCAGTGAGCAAGGGGAGGAGTAGGGAGTTAGGAGTCAGATCACAAAGGGCCATAGAGGCCGAGGAAGGACTTCGGCTGTTTTTTTGTATAATTGCAATGAAAAAACCATTGCAGCTTATAAATAGAAGAAGCACGTAAGCTGACTTCCATCTTACAGGATGCCTCTGGTGACTAAGCTGTGAGGGAGAGCCGGGGGGGCGTAGGCTGGGCAGCCGGTCCGCTCCCGTATGGCACGACTTAACCATGGGGTTGACACGGCTGAGCGGGTTTAAGAAAACATCATGAAGAAAAATAACGGGACATCCATAAAGCCCTTGTTGCAGTAAGGTGCATTTGTTTATCCTTCCCAGGGATGCCGACATTAAACAGGCAAACCCCAGTGTGTTCTCAGGAGTCACCCCTCCCTGACCTCGCCCCGTTGTCTGACGGCTCGTTCCTTTGAACAACTTCATCAATAATCAGAGACCAAGCCCAAACCTTTCTCCCGTTAACTTTTGATCCGGAAATCCCCCCACACTGACATTCAGACACACATTTGATCTTGCCTTCCCGTTTGTGTTGGGACCAATTTAACTTCCTCATGTTCAAGCTAATCACTGCACTTGGAGCCCAAGACGCCACCCGAGCGTCTTGTGGAGGAAAAAGGGCTCAGCAGGACACAAGAAAGTGTTTCAAGCACCTGGCAATTCATTTACTCACGTAAGAAAAATGCAGGCTGGTTTAAAGGGTGAGGAAAAGAGGAAATTGATCGGCGGGTCTGTTAGTGTCACTTACACCGAAGACTTTTAAATGGTTTTTGAAAAGCCCTCTTCGATTTCAAACCAAATGCACAATAAGGATTTCTGAGCAGATACACATGTTTTCCACAGAGCATATGGGCTTTCTGCATCTGGTCTGGTCCTCAGAGAAAGATGAGATCTGTCAAGTCCAAAGCCATCTCCAGCAAAGCCGTCTCCAGCAGCCATCAGTCACCCCAAGCGACGCTGTCAGAGATTTCTGTTTAGATGTTATTAGACGCACAGTGAGTTACTCCTGCTCCGTGATTTTCCTCTGCCTTTCATAGCCCCTTCACTCTCGAAGGCGCCCAGTAGAACTCTGACAGGCTGTCAGACACAGACAAGTCCTACAGGATTGAGAAAACACTTGGTCGCCTGTTAACATCCATTTTCCCTTACTCCTGCCAGACACGAGCCCAGTATTTTCTCAGGTGCCCACACCTCTCCCCAGTGGCCCACATGCCTCCAGGTCCAGCTCCTTCACTCCACTGGTCTCCGAGGTGCCCTCAGTCCTGGGAGCAGTTGGTCCTGGACAGCGGATGGGATGTCAGTCCCTCAGGCTGGTAAGAGGTGAGGAGACACCTGCAGGGGGCATCTAGAAAACATTTTCCTTTTTCCCGAGTGGCTTCAAGAGGTCCCGCCTCTCTGGCTTCCCTTGGATGCTGTCAGGCAAAGCTGACCAGACCAAGCCCTGTTGATTCCAGCTCAAGGCTGATGTGAGATGTGGCAGAGCAGAGGCAAAGCAAAGCCTTCATAGGGCGTGGCCCTGGATCAAGCCTGCCCTGAAGGCTGCTTCATCTTGGACGGCCTGTTAGGTGAGCTCATGAGTTTCCTGTTTGATGATGCTGGTTTAAATGGGTTTTCTGTTTCTTGTGGACATGACCCCACTCTCTCAGGATTTTGGAGAGTTATTGTTTCTTGTGCATACAGCACTCCATGTTTGCTGGACGGTGGCTTAGAAGTAACTTGATAAAAATCTCTTGTAAGGTTAGACACGAATGCTCCATTTGTGGAGCATGAGGGAGGGTCTGGACTCCAAGGGCAGGCATGTGACCTTGAATGAGGTTTAGTGCTGATGACGTGTGTGTGTGTGTGTGTGTGTGTGTGTGTCTGTCTGTCTGTCTGTTGTGTTTTCTTTTTTTTTTTTTTTTTTTTTTTAAAGATTTTATTTATTTATTTGTCATAGAGAGAGAAGCGAGAGCAAGCACAGGCAGACAGAGGCAGAGGGAGAAGCAGGCTCCCTGCCAAGCAAGGAGCCCGATGTGGGACTCGATCCCAGGATGCTGGGATCATGACCTGAGCCGAAGGCAGCCGCTTAACCAACTGAGCCACCCAGGCGTCCCATGTCTGTTGTGTTTTCTTCCACATTCTGTTTTGCGGATCACCAGGACTACCCTGTGGGCAGACCCGAGCAGCTTTCAGTCATCTTTTGCACTTTTCTCTGTTTGAAAACTTTCTGATATTGAATATCTATTATGTATAGTAATGAAGGATAAATTCAGACACATTTAAGATGCTTTCCAAACTGGGGGAACGGAAGATTGTGTTTGAAAGTCTGTTTAACAAATAGATGAAGGGATTGTGTGGGTACATTTTAGGTACAAAAATAAAATGGGATCAAAACCTTACTAGTATTGTTTCTGCTGCTTTGTGAAAGTGCTTTTTATTATATTTGGTGAATGCTCACCCCTTACCTGAAAAATGAGGTTTGGGATGTGTTTCGGAGCTGCCCACTTTCCACGTATATTTAATAGTCAGGTGGAGCTTGTAAAAAGCTGTTGACTCCATTCAGTTTGCTAGAAGAATCCCAGCTGGGAAGACCAGCTCTGGGCTCTGGGCACCAGGAGCAAAGGCTTAAAATGCCTGTATTTGAGAAGATGGAGATGGTTGGGTTTGGGGGAGACATTCCTCTAGCACAGGTTTGCAAGAGCGTTTGCTTCACTCTGCTCCTTGCCGTTCCGACACAGATCTGGCTGGTCTCCCTAAATGTGCTTAGGCGAGCCCTGGTTTGAGGCAGGAGAGACATCGAGGGCCACGGTATGTCAGGCTGTGGGGGAGAAGTGTTTCAGTGCGCCGGTTTGCCGTGCTCTATAACCTTCTGGGTTCCGGACCCACAGATCTTCTCTCGCTGTTCCGGAGGCCAGACAGTCTGGTTGGGCTCCCTCTGAGGCCGCAGAGGACAAGCCATCCCTCGATTCTGTTCTGCTGCCCATCCTTAATGTTCTGTGTCTTGTGGAAGCAGCATCTGAAATCAGCCTCGTTTCTTCCCAGCGCCCTCCCCGTCTGTGTCTGTGTCTACATTTCCCCTTTTATAAGACACCAGCGGCGCTGGATTAGGGCTCCCCAGCGCCAGTGACCTCACTGTAAAAATTACATCTGTCATCACACTGTATCCAAGTTAGGTCCCTTCTGAGGCTCTGCTGGTTAGAAAGGATTTCAACGTATGTATTCTGGTGGGGACACCGTTCTGCCCAGAACGCTGGGTTCCAAGGAAATTTCAATATGTGCTCTTAAGCACAGGGTAGGAAAGCGATGAGGTATTTCTGGGCTGTCTAAAGGACCCACTTCTGGTGGACAGAAGTTAACGCTTGGGTTAGACCATGATTTATGGGTTACTCACATAACTTGTTAAAAAAGGTCACAGGAAAGAGAAGTCTGATGATGGAAGGAGTGATTGTGGCTGTAGGTCAGTTCTGAGGTTCTCAAGGCAGGGGCAGGGGCTGATTCTGACCCCAGGGACATGTGGTCGTGTCTATAGACAATTTTGGTCATCGCTGCTGGGGTGCAGTGGGGTGGGGTACGGGGCACGAAGTGGATGAAGGCCAGGGATGGTAGGGAAGGCCCTGCCCTGCGCCCCAGACCACTGCCAGCAAAGGCTCGTCCAGCCCAAAAGATCATAGGGCTGAGGTCGGAAAACCCAGGATTCGACGCTCCTCTCCAAAATGCTAAAGCTGCGATGAAATTAGAGA
Source organism: Mustela erminea (assembly GCF_009829155.1). Taxonomy (NCBI): domain Eukaryota; kingdom Metazoa; phylum Chordata; class Mammalia; order Carnivora; family Mustelidae; genus Mustela; species Mustela erminea. Next base: position 91,035,392 of record NC_045626.1, on the reverse strand, counting down.
CGGAGGAGCAGTCTAAGCGTATGGGCGGGGAGGCTTGCTAGGGGCGATGCAGCCTGGAATCTGGGCCATAAGAGTTTTTACACGTGAACTGAGCACAGTAGAGAAAGTAGAAATTCCACCCGTAACAGCCCTCTGCGACTTTCTAGCTCCATCTGCTAGAGACGCGAATTCCCACCTCTCAGATGACACAAGACCCCAGACTTTGGCATTGTGTCGTATTTGAACTCCACCTCGGCTGTGCAGTTGTCTGCTCTTAGGCAAATTGTTCCCTTCTCCGTGTCAGTGTCCCCGTCTGTAGAGTGGGTGCGATGTATGAACCAGCATTTCATGCATTCCTGGCCACGTCCTAAGTGCTCCGTGTAGACAAGCAAACAACCCCTTCAGGTAATTATGATTATCCCTGACTTTACCGTTGGAAAATCTGAGGCACAGAGCAGTTTGGTGACCCGCTCAAGGTCACGTAGTGAGAAAGCCGTGGAGCTGGTGAGTGTGCACCCACAGACAAATGGGTAAAGAAGGGGCGTCCATGTGCGGTGTGAGCGTGAGCGACGGCGTACGATCCAGGCGGGAGAAGAAATGGCATCGGCCGTTTGCAGCAACACGGAGGGGCTTCGAGGACACTACGCTCGGTGAGATAAGTCAGAGACAGATAAGGACCCAGGATCTCATGCCACATGTGTGGGAGCTAAAAAAGCAGAACTCACAGAAACAGACAGAAAAATGGGGGTGGCCAGGGCCTGGGGGAGCTGGAGAGTAATGACAGCTGTTGGTCCAAGAGCACAAACATCAGCTGTAAAATGAAGAAATTCGAGGGATCTAAGGCTCAGCCTGGTGACCGCAGTTGACAGAACTGGAGTGTGTTCTTGCGAGTCGCTAAGAGTAGATCTTCAATGTTCTCATCGTCGAAAGCATGCTAACTACGCGGCGGGATGAGGGGTTTGCTGACCTCACCGTGGTCATCATGTTGCAATATCCACGTGTATCCAGTGATCAGACCGTACACCTTGAGCTGACACAGTGTTTTGTGTTAACTGTATCTCAAGGAAGCTGCGGGGATAGAGAGCAGCAGAGTTGGCATTGAAACGCTCTCTGGCTTCTAAGCCAGAGTCCTGGGTTGCTGTGACCCGTGGCCTGGCAGCTGTGAGGGCTGAGAAGTTCTGGGGACGCCGGGTGCTCACCGCCGGCCCCGCACACAGTCTGCCATTGACCGACGGGACCTGTGCTTAAGGGAACCTCTGCTTCCTGCACCATTTCAATTTCGTGACCAGGCAAATGCATTATTTGAAAAACACTGTGTGGAATTGCGTATCATTTCAGCGAAGACGGATATTCCACCGGAAGCCTCTGCTGGAGATGCGGAATCACAGGCTCCTCGTAGGACTCAGAGAATCTTTCTTTTCACAAAGCCACTTGGGGACCCATTGAGTTCTGAAAGGGCTCTGGTCCAGCTCTTCCTAAAGAGGCCACCTGCCTTTGACGGGGAACCCCACGCACGGGGACCCACTCTGGACCTCCGCGGCCCTCTCCGCTGCCCGCTCGGGCTCTCCCTGCTGGCGGGGCACCTGTGCTCATCCAGGGCTGGCTCTGAGCCAGGTCGCCGCACACACGCGCACAAGCCAGGCCCGGCCTGGTAGAAGGGGCCAGTGGCTGCTGTCACCGCTGCTGGCGCGGGGAGGAGAGCACAGGCTTCTCACCTCAGGAAGTGGGAAAGCGCAGCCCTACCCAGCAGCTGTGTTTGCCAGGAGAGGTGTGTTTGCTGGTGATCACAAAATATTATGATCCCATATGTCCAAGCTGATCGTAACTGCAGAGACGTTGGTTTTCAGATTTATCTGTGGCGCTCTTGGCTCTCGTGTCATTAGGGAGCTGTTCTCGGAGACAGTGAGAGAGCGTCCGGATGGGTGGGGTCGCTGAGTGCCCCGGGGGGCCTGGGACACCGGGATGGTCCTTGCGAGGCAGGGCTTGTTTCATGGCCGGTTGGTCGGTTGGTTGGCAGACTCCACTACTCACCCCGTGGTGGTGCTGACGGCTGATCACTGGGCAGGTGAGTGATGGGGCCGCATGGGGCGGCTTCCTGACCTCCTCCTGGCAGGCCCCGACTCAGGCCAGGCCCTGTTCTGAGCCCTGTCCCCAGCATGCAGGGACACCTGTGTGCTTACAAATTTGCCACGGCAGCCCAATGAGACAGTGTCGTCACCCTCACTTTTCAGTGAGGAGACTGAGTCACAGGTGCCAAGCTTGCTGGAAGCCAGCCGCCACGTGGGCAGAGGCAGGAATGGGGGACACGGTTTGACGCCGGCGTCTGTGACTTTTTGTTCCCTCATGAAGGTGGGTGTTGACCCATAGTTCCAGGGTCAAAACATGACCAAAGTGTATTTTTTATCAATCTCTCGCGGTAGGTCTGTGAGTCACCTGTTGCCTAAATCGATGGCGTAAAACACATTTCTTTTCTCGCTTCTGAGGCTCAGGCCTCCAGGCGTTGTGTGGCTGGGTCCTCTGGCTCAGGGTCCGCTGTGGGCTGGTCATCAGGGCTCACCCACCTGGCTGTGGGTGCTTCCAGACACCTGGAGTCTTTGCGGAGGAGGCAGCTGCTGGGTGGTCCCTAAGAACCTCAGGCTGTGGAGCTTACGTCTCACTCGGCGACGGCCAGTGTGTGGTGGTTAAGGGCTCCCTCTGTGGCTGGGTTTCTCTGGTGAGGAGATTTGGATAACGACAGTGCCCTCCTTGTCATGTCTTGTAGATTAGAACAGGTTTGAAGGAAAGCGCAGAACGGTTCCTGCTTACGGGTTCGTGCCTGCCAGCTGTTACCCATTTCTCTGGGGGGACAGAGGGCAGAGAGGACAGGATGTCAGGGGACTGCTGGAGAGGGAGGGGCTGCTGACAGTATTCTCTGTGTCATCTGAGCGAGGGGGAGGGTTTAATGCCGCGGAAGTAGGCCTGTTAGTGTCTTGAGGAGATCTGAGTACGTTCCACGTCGTGCTCTCTGGTCCAGATGTTGTAGTCGATGTGGCTTTGCCCTCCGGGCACACGAACGCAGCCTGTATTCCCTGGCGCTTTCCTCCGGCGCCTCATGCCCTGATCCACAGAGGCGGGCTTGTACCGACAGCGGGATGGGACACACGTTAGTGCACCGGGACTGCCGACACAAAGTCCAGGGTGGGGGGCGGTGCTTAGACAACAGACTTCACTCTCTCCCCAATTCTCCTCTCCGCCGGCATGACCTCATCTTGACCGATCATATCTGCACGGGCCCCATTGGAAAAGAGCATCACCTTCTGAGTTTCCGGGGATCAGGACTTCAGCGTATGGATTCTGAGGACACGATTCAACCCGCAGTGGCTTTCGCCACTTCATCTGGATCAGGGCACTGAGCTTCAAAGAGCAGAAACGACTTCTAAGCCTGTCCGCTGAGTGAGGGCTGGCTCGCACTCTGCCTGCAGACCCCGGAGCCCTGGCTCCCGCCCTTCCCGTCCGCTCTGCACCCTTCTCCCTCCTGCCTGTGTTCCCAGGGGGCTGACCCCGCAGGCCCACCACCCCACTGGGCACCTTCCCACCGGGCCCTGCTGCTGGGAGAAGCTGGGTTCTTCTGCTCCGCTTCCTCCCTGGGGGTGTGTGTCCTGGAAAGTCCCCTGCCCAGGCTCCACCTGGTCCCTCATCTCACCAGGCAGGCTCCCCACTGGGTCCGAGCTGCCCCTAGCGCACCCTCTTCCGTACACCTCCCACCTTCACTGGGCTGACTCCAACCTGGGGGGGGGCCCCTCTGCTTTCAGACAGCACCCTGATGGATGCTGCCCCCGAGGCTTCGGTCATTCGTCTGAGACAAAGGGGAAGGGAAAAGGCTGAGGAAAGCTGGGATGGATTCAGGCCTCTGCTGCTTCTCGACGCTGCCCTGAGTCGTCGGCACTGAATGCATTCTGTGCCAGCAAAGTAAAGAAGAGGTCTTTGTCCTGCTGCTTCCTAACCCTTAGTGGGTTCATGACCATCCAGGGGCAGAGCCTAATCTGTGCCCCCAGGCCAGTCCTGCTCTGGCATGGTGAAAACACACACACCAAAAAAACCCTTGCATTTGAGAAACAGAATCTCTGGAAGCCAGGAACCAGAGCACAGCAGGCCTTGAAACCTTGTCAGAATCAAACACAATGCTGTTGATTCTGTTCCTTTTTTCCCCTCTTTTCCCAAGTGCGAGGGGGCAGACACACTCACCTGCGGTGCCCTGCGGTTGCCATGGCAACGCCCGCCTGTTCCTGTGGGTGCTGCTCCCTCTTTGTGTGCCGTGGTGAGCCTGGCTCCCGGCGATGCGTTCTGCCAGCGGCCCTGCACTGTTGCCTTTTGTGACTACTGCTTGAAACGGAACCAGATGATCATTAAGTTCTGCCAGACACGGAGCATTATTTTCAAGATCCTAAGCAACCCCTACCTCGGGTGTGTGTGACTGGCTTTTGCACAAGCAGCTGCGTGTCCTTGCTGTTTTCTAGAGAAATCCTTCCAAGGTCAAAGTCATAAAAAACATCGTAACACCTCTCGTGAATCTGGAGTGAGCCTCCTGGTTGAGTAGATCATTCCCTTGTTAAATTTTAAGACGTTCAAACAACCCCCCCCTCCAGAAAATAGATATATTTACACTTCATTAATTGCCACTTGTTGTAATTTTTCAGTGATATAAGCACCCCTGCCCTCAAATGAAATTCAGTGTGCTCAGAGCTGCATTTATGATCCCGGGGTTCATTAAGCAGAGTCAACTTCAGAGGCTCGAGGAGACGTATTGAAGGTCATTCTTGTCCAAGACGGCAAGGGGTGCGTAGTGTGAAACCCACGCTGTCCCTTAGCTCAGCCCATAGCTCTAGAACCAGAAGCCGGCATGAGCTTTTGGAAATGTATTATCTTTTCCTGCTGACACTTTATGCTGAATCTGTGTTTGACAGAAGCTGCTTCCCGGTTTATCTCCACGGAGACAGGCTGGGCAGAGGACAGCAGACACAGGGCAGTGGTGACATGCCCACTCTGTGCAGCCACGCTGCCCGTGCTCAAGTCCTGGCTCAGGGAGGCTCTGGCAAGCTGCTTACCCTGTCTTGTCTCATGTTTCTCTCCATAAAGTGGAGGCAGTGATGGCACCTACTTCATATAATCTTTGAATAAACCAGTGTCTATCAAGTGCCTTATTCTTGAGCTTAAGTAACTGGCATTAAACCACGAGAGTGAGGTCCATATGGTCATGTTAGGAGAACTGTATAGTACATCCATTTTCCACAAATGTCACTGACAAATGCAAGATTTCACATCTAGTTTATATTCTTTCTCTACTTTTTTTTCTTTTCTTCTGGACCTCAGGAGAGTCACAGACGATACCTGAATGATGGGATAAGATGGTAATAACTTGTAGCATATTCCCGAGGACTTGGAATGTGTGAGGCCGTGTAACAAGTGTTGGATCTGAATTAGGCCACTGGGGCTCCAGAAAAGGCCTACGAGTGGATAAGAACTGAGGGAAATCAGGCTCACAGGAAATGTGGCTGATCCAGGATTGTCCAGCTAGTAAGCAGTACACAGGGGTGTGAAATCAGGATTGCTGTATCTGCTGCCGGACTCCCTGTTCTGTATTATTACACATATTTCTCTGTTTTGAGGTCAGCTCTCCGCTTCCCTAAATCAATGGATTAACCAACTGTCACCTGATTATATTTGGAATACAGCTGGCCCACAGTAAGAGCTGGGTGCATGAATGATTATTGATGCCCCCTTTCTTCTTGAAGATTGTACTGTGACCTCATAAATCTGGAGCCCTTAAATCCCATATATTGTCAATATCCTTAGATCAACCACCAACCGAGTTAATTTAAGTATAATTTTCTCCCAGTTTCTCCATCCTGGTGTTTGGGGAGAGAGAGATTTTAGCTGAGGTCCCAGAACCACCACTTGGCAGCTCCATGACCTGGGCTAAGTTACTTAACCCCTAGTGCTCAAGTTCTGTATGTGAAAATTGGGATAATGATATTACGCGTATTATAAGATTGTTGTAAATGTTAAAGGAATAATGTAGGTGAAGGGTTCGACATGGCAGCTGGTACAAAGAGGCATTCAGTTAAGTGTTAATTATTAAAATATTAATGTTAGTTGGATTTTATCAAAAGCCTCTTTGCTGTGGAGATAGCTAAATATATGTTGTCCCATATTTATCTCTGTGTTTTGTATGAATCCGAGATGATCTGTACCATGTACTCTGAAATAACTTGTCGCGGAATGCGGTGGCCTTGCTGATCATGTGGTCTGCACCTCGGACAGCGTGCAAGGCTCCGTGGTGCTGGGGGTGCACAGTCTCACATTCAGACAAAACGAGCAGGATACTTGGTAATCACTGACTCGCCTACTGACTTTTCTATTAAACTGGGACAGCCAACAAGTTGATCTGTTATGAAAATGGGACTTTTCTCTGTTAATTCCCAGAGTCAAGATTAATGATGCCCACTTCTTCAGCAGCTCCCCAACAGCCTTCAAGATGTCATGGTTTAGCAGAGTACTGTTTTGGAAAAGAGCACTCTCATTATTGCTCTAGCCATTATCTTCACTGACATTATTTCCCATTACATTTTAGACACAAATCTTGTCCTAACTCAACTGCAGTTGTGTAGTTGTCTTGGAAAATATATTAATATGCTAATTTTAATTCATGAATTTATTTACTTATCAAGTTACTTTTGGAAAGAAGAGATAATTTGTGTCAAACGTAGTTAGTTCCTTATGTCATTGCTGCATCAAAGAAAAAATTCTTTTCTTTTTAAACCGAGCCTGTGTAGACGGCCCACCTCCCCCATCCCCAGCTAACAAAAATTATTCCAGAGAGTGGGACCGTCATCAGTTCTCCGCTAAGCACATGAGCCCGTTGTTATTCCTTCAATGATCAGAAGCTCTCTTATTGATTTTTACTTTACTGCCATGTCTTAGCATCATGCCAGTGAATACATCTCATAGGTGTTCAAACAATTAATAGCACAAACAGCTCATTACCCAGTTTAACCCAGGCCTTGGAACCTACTTTAACAGCAGTTTAATGATTCATGTAGTTAATGTGGGATCTGAAATCACTGGATGCACTTCTGTCAGTTGGGAACTTTTCTTTTAAGCTTGTCATTCATGCTGAATTCTAACATTAAGTGAAACTGCCAGACTGTTCAGTATGTTGGGGGTGTGTGGTTAATGTTTGAATAAAATGATATAGGTTAACTGGAATATCCCTTTGTGGAAAAGAATTGACTTCACCTGGAAATCTCACTTGAAGCATGCTCTGTGTCTTTGCAACCCTGGGGAGACCCACTGGAATGCTTACATATTGAGTCCCTGCTCTGTTTCCTCTGGTTCCCATCTCCCCTTACTCTATCTATGAATATCCTTCTATCAAGAATACATACTTCCGTGAATTGGACAGTGATGACTCATCACTAGCCTATCACCCTTACAACCCACTACTGCACTAGCAACCCTTGCCAAAGCAATAAAATAAGAAAACCAATTAAGAAATACAAAAATTGGTAAGAGAATTATCACTACTTGCATTCTATTATTTTTTAAAACAAGAAGCTAAGCAAAAAAATTGTTTATTTTTGAAATTCACATTTCTTACCTTGCAACATCTGAGTGCCTGTAGACATGTACACATGAACGTAGGAGAGAAGTGAGAAATGTTTCATATGAATCAAACCATGGGAAACATCTTGTGGGGCCCTGGGGAGAAGTCACAATTATATAAATTTTCTTCCTGGTATTCAAGCCCCTCTCTGATCCCAGCTTACTCCCACTCACCTCTGCACAGCGGCTGACACTCTATTTTCTGAGTGTGGCTTGAGCTCTCACACCTGGAACCACCGCTCAGGCCATCCCTCTTTGTAATTCCTGCTCCACTCCATTCCATGTAAACCTTGAAGACTTTAGATCAAGTTGCATCTTCATTCGTTTGTATCCAGTCACTCACTCGATAAAAACAGACTCAGTGATTTTTGTGCATCAGGCCAGGTGAGGATCAGAAGTGAATTTGAACACCGCCTCTGGAAGGTCACTTAGCGAGCCATCCTTTTCAGTGTGTGCCCACCCGCTTTGTTTCCGCTGAACGTGCCGCATCCACTTTTCACTTCGGTAATCACTCACGCTCAACCTCTGGTGTCTCTTACATCCCATATACATCATTTTAAATGTTACCATATTCGTGGACTCTCTTCTTCCAAGCAGACCACAAGCTCCTTGAGGACACAGGCTACCTCCCATATCATTTAGAATCTCCCACAGAACTTTAATACCTTCTCTTAGGAGCAGTAAGAGGACCATGCTTATTTGTGAAATCATGGACTGATTGGCAGAGAATAGCCCATGTTCTGACAAACATTTTATGGTTTAATGTTTAAAGACTTATTTTGGAATAAGCTTAGACTTACATCAGCATTACAAAAATAGTAGAGAGTTCCTGTGTCCCCTTTACTGAGTTTACCCCAAAGATTGCACCATTCGTAACCCAAACCAGGAAGTTGGTATTGGTACAATACTGTTAACTAGAGCACAGATGCTATCCAGAATTATTTTAATCTGAATTTAAAATTTTCAACCTGTTTTCATCTTTTCTGAGGTATCATTCCTACCATTATCCAAATACAAATGTTCCCGAGTTTTTGTTTTTGTTTTGAGAAGGAAAGCCCCTGACCACCTTTATATGGTTCTCCGCATGCCTTTCACATTAAACTTCCCAGAGGAGTGAGTTGGAGGTCCTTAGGAGTTAGAATCAGAGAAGCAGATCATACAAGGGCATTGACACAGATGTGGGATAAATATGCATCTTTTCTTTTTTCTCTTACTTTCATCCAAACATACATTACAGGCACACTTTGCTTAAGAAGTACTTGAATGGCTTTGCTGTCATTGTGTGCTGTGTTACCTCATCATTGTAGCCACAGATCAGGAATAAGGTCAAGTTCTCATATTAATTTAGAAACTTCACAACCCCCCCTGCCCCCCACCCTGCCATGGGTACAGGTGCCTGCTTAATCTGCGTATTACAGGGAATTTACCTGGATCTGAAGGTGCTCATTGTTGGTTTGGCTTTATAGACAATGACAAAATCTCCACCAGTCTAGGGGTCCATGTTTGAACTGGCCCATCCTCCCCCAAGTGGAGATGATACCAAATACAATGTGCTTTACTAACAGTCCTTGCAAGCTTCCTAGACTGTTTAATGAGGGGGAAATGAAGTTACTGGCACGGATGTGCAAGTTTTCTTAGAGGTACTTTTGGAGATGCATTAGCACCCACTCAACTTTGCTAACATCCTTTGAGAACTAGCCCACCCCAAGCTGCCACGAGAGCCAGGATCGCAAGAGGGGTCTTACCGATTAGAACAAAGTCTAAGAGGTAAGATGGGAGACAGCAGCATCCACCCCAAGAAAGGTCAGAGCTGGAATCCTAAGGGCAGTTTCTGGAAGAGAGAGACAGCTTGTTTGAAAACATTCTGTAGTCTCATCGACCTGAGATCAAGAGACATTGAAATAAATACCTAACTTCTAAACCAGCCACCAAGCCACTTCATGCCGTGAAGTGCTGGCACAGGTGGGAGACCAGAAATCACCGAGATCAGGAAGGTAAAGCAGCACCCTGCCTCAGTTTACCTTACGTTCCAGAGCTATATGGAGGACCCGTGTCCAAATTCTTAATGTCACGATGCAGTGAAACAGGTCAGGTTTCTCGTCTTCTGTGACGTGTGTCCCCGCTTCGGATGAGAGTGGTTTTCAGGCTGAAGGTTCTCGATGGCGGCCAATCACTGGAGGGTGGCCAGGGCAAATCATTCTGTCAGCAGTGGCTACAGCCCGAGACACGGTTGTCTTCAGCCTCATTACAGGAAGACCCGTGCAGCATCAACAGCAGAATAAAGTCATTCAAAAGAGATATAAGGGAGGGGTTCAGTCTTTCTCTGTAGACATCTCCTGGTTAGCAACCTAAATGGTTATTTCTTTAAAATAATGAGTTTCCCTCGTCTCTCTTCATCGAGAAGAAGAAAACAACAAATGATGGGGACCGGGAAGCCATCTGGGCTGTTTTCTGCAGGCTTTTCTCAGAGATCCCCCCTGACTGGCATCAGGATAGAGCTACCGAGAGCCATTTGGGAACAGCGCTTGACGCAGACACATCTGGGATGCTCCCCGTCTCGGGGTTGACATGAGAGAGTAAATCAGGCATTTCGTTTCCCTGTTGCAGTGGGGAGCGATGTCATCTCCCACAACTTGTTACCAGCTCAAGATTGCTTCTGTTGGGTTTTATTATGTCCCAAGGCCTCCAGATGGAAACTGCTGGAAAGCAATTTCTGAAGCCAGTGTTAGCGTGAAATGTAGACCTTCAATTAACATGATACTAAGTCCGCTAACAGAGTTATGAACTGGGATGGTGAGGAAACAGCCTGCCTTTGGCCTCTGCGCTACAACTGGAGTTTGTGCCAGTAGCTCAGGCGTGCGTGTTTCCATGGGATTGGGGTCAAGAGACATTTTCCCCATAATTTGGCCAGAAAACCAACTCTACCGGGTAACATTAAGGAAGCTCAAGGCTTAGAGAATCCTTTACATATGAATATACAGAGGCTTAAAAATATTTTTTCTTGGTCTGCTTTTCCTGTTCATGAGCCCTGAGGATGGTTATAGGGAAATATGTTCATAATCCGAGAAACATGGCAGCACAATGTGGTAGCAGTGGTATCCTCAGTGTTGGGGGGACAGTGGGCACGTGCAGTGGACCCCAGGGTTGGGGGGAGTCCCATGCTGCAGGCCTGGTCCAGCAGGTATGATTGTGGGGGGATCGGACTGCCGTAGCCAGCACTTCCAGGTTTTTAGCAGAAGTCAGTAACTCAGATATTTTTTTAATGTGAATTGTTTTGATTTTGAAATTTTGGCAGATAACTCCAATTAAAAAAACAAACAACCAATTACAAAAAGCATGATGTGGACTAAGGTAACCACAGGCCGCGTTCAGCTGGTGGGTTGCCAGTCTTGGCAACTTAGTTTTGCCCAAAAAGGAGGTTGCCTGAGGAAATAGTAAAAAAAACGTTCATGTTTTCTTAATCTTTGGCTGAAGAAAGACAGTTGACAGGAGGAAACAAGGAGTGATTGTCTGAGTGCTCAGCAAGATGTTTCCAGGCGGAGACGGTGTCCTGCCAAAGCCCGTTGCTTACATGCTTCTTATTTATTTCTCTACATAAGCTTTGTTCATTTTTTTTCCCCTACCGTGATACTGTGCTAAAGAATGAAACTAAGTCCTTTTTGATAAACCCTAAATCTTGCAGCTTTTTGTTTTTTCACAATATCATCAACTAGGGAAGAAGTATGATGGTAGGTGTATTTTTACCACCTGTGGGGAAAATTAAGACATCACATCCTCACCTGTCTACGCTGGTGATAGGGTGACATCGACTGCTAGAAGGAGATGGCGGGGCATGTCTCGTAGAAGCAGGCTTGCTCACAGGGGCTGCAAAGTGGCACTTTCCTTTCCTCCCATTGATGTGAAGTTGTACGGCTGTTTTGAATCAGGCTGGCTTGGCTCCCACACCTTCCCAGCCTGGGTCTGGAGGAGCGCTGTCTGATAGCAGAACAGCCACAGATAGAATTTTAAACTTACTTGTGGCTGCGTGACAGAATGTAAGGACAAACAGGTGAAATTAATTTGAATAATATATTTTTATTTCACTGAACCTAACTTGCATATTATCACTTCATTAATGAAATCAGCATAAAATAGTTAATACTTTATTTCACTTTTTTTTTTTCTTCATTAAATCTTGAAAATCTGGTGTGTCCTTTACACTTACAGCACATCTCAGTCAGGACCAGCCACAGTGCTCGTGCTCAGTGGTAGGGACAGTGCTAATGCTCAGTAGAGACAGTGCTAGTGCTCAGTAGCCACAGTTCTTGGGCTCAGTAGGGACAGTGCTAGTGCTCAGTAGGGACAGGGCCCTAGCAGCCGCCACGCTGGACAGCAGAGATTTGTGTAGGACTCAAAAAGGCATGCTGGACTGTCGCTCTCGACCCGCAAGAACGACCCGTAGGCGAGGTGAGTGGCAAACTTCTTTATTCACAATCTTCAGCTGGGGACCCCTGACCCGTCTAAGACTCCCAAGTATATCTCCACCAAGTGCGAACTATATCCAATCAGAGTATACCACGACTAACAAAACTACCAATCAGAAGGACTATCTATGTGCACGCATCGTGCTCGTGAGCACGTACGTGACTCCATAGGTTTTCTTTGTTCTACAGATCATGCGCCTTTCCCTTGACTCCTGGTATCTATCAAATGTCACCCGCGAATGCACTCACAGTCCTTGGGTTAATCTCTCACTCCTCCCACTCTTCAGGCCTCGCTTAGTACGTGACTCCCTGCTCCTGCTGCATGGCTCTCCACACTGGACCAAACTGGACATTGTGCTGGCTGCTAGAGAGTCTATAAGAGGTTTTGCTATTAAGGACTTTGTAGTCTTGTGGTTTGTTTTTGTTTTGTTTTAATTACAAATGAAAGAGTTAGAAACAAAGCAAAGTAGATACAGCTCAGTCCCAAGAATCTGTTCCTGCCAAACCTGCTTCTCCCAGTTGCTCCTGAGGCAAATGCACCTCCAGAAGCCTGAAAACATGCTCTGGGTGGCTATGTGGCCACTGAGGTCCGGGGGCTTTTGGGGGCCAGACTGTCACTCTGTCTCTGCTGTCACCAGGTAAACCGATGACTTGGCGGCAGAGTGAGCCTGGCACAGACCGCAGATCAGACAGATTTATTTTAGGACCATAGTTTATGACCAAAGGAAATGCTTCTAGTGTTTTAAGTTTTAGAACAGTGACTTACAATATGATCTTAATTTTGTACAAAAAGTGAGCATTAATATGTAGGCACCTGGAGAGAAAAAAGACGCGGTGGTAAGTACAGCTTAATGTTAAGAATGATGTCACCAAGTGGGGGAAATACAGCTGATGTTTCTTTTCTATTATTTTTCTAGACTTCATTATCGTTTTTAATGAAATTTACCATTTTATTTTTTTTAAGGATTTATTTATTTGACAGAGATCACCAGTATGTAGAGAGGCAGGCAGGGGGGCGGGGAAGCAGGCTCCCCGCCGAGCAGAGAGCCCAATGTGGGGCTCGATCCCAGGACCCTGAGATCATGACCTGAGCTGAAGGCAGAGGCTTAACCCACTGAGCCACCCAGGCATTGCTGAAATTTATCATTTTCAAAAAGAAAATTGTTATATATACTTTAGTGCCCTTGCTCTGGCTTACTCTCTATAGGTCTTCAAAGAAAAAACAAGTAATTTCTTCATTTACAAGCACATGGAACTTTCTCTAAATCGCTCCTTAGTGTGTATGTCAAATTTTCTAATTTTTAGAATGGCTTCATATACATTGTGTCATTGAGCACCCATGACCAAGAAGGATTTCAAACACAGGAAATGGACTTGGCTGGCAGGCACTCTGTGGGGTTAGCAGGCAGGTCCTGGCCTGCTTCTAGTGGCTGGTTCCAAGGACAGTTTGGTGCATCAGAAACTTTGCCGTGCTTCTGTGCGTGGTTTATCTGATAGCCCTTGGGCCATGCTGTTGGCGCACCTGCTGGGTGGAAGGACCTTCCCTGGCTGGGCTGCCTGGCGTTGAATGGTCTTCTTGGCCAGGGGTGTTGGGCTGAATGGTGTCCTCCAAAAATTCATGTCCACCAGAACCGGTGAATGGGAACTTTTTGGAAATAGGGTCTTTGCAGATCCAATTAAGATGGTCATGTTGGAGTGCAAAGGGGCCTGAATCTACCTGACACTTGAATCCCTGGTGTCCTTATGAGAAGAGATACAGGGACATGCAGGAGACGATGTCGGGTGAGGGCACAGCCAGAGGTCTGAGCGAATCAGCTGCAAGCCAAGGGTTGCTGAGAGCCACCAGGAAGAGACAAGGAGGGATTCTTGTGTAGAACCTTCAGAGGGAGCATGACCCTGACACACCTTGACTTGTACTTGCGGCCTCTGCAACTGATTGGATATGCTTCTGTTTGAGGCTGCCCAGCTGTTCCAGCTGTTGTGCTAGTAATGTTTGGAGATGTGGCACCTCCTGGGCTGGGCTGCGGACTGGGCTGCATTCTCTCTGCTGGTGCTGCCAGACGACCCGGTGCCTCTAGGGGTCTAGCACTGGAGACTTAAGCAGGATATTGATGATACAGTGTTGCAAAACTAGAAGAACCAAAAAGGAGAATGGAAGGACCCCATACATTAGCGACCGCAGGAAGCAGCCACCACCCTGGGACAAGAGGGCAAAGGAAAGCCGGGCATCACTGGAATCGAGGAGCATGGAGAGTGGCCTGTTTCAGCATCTGGCCCCCCTAAGAAAATGGGGTTGTTCTGTGGGGACCTCCAGACTGGGAGTGTGGAGCCTGTGCACAGGCTTTCTGGGGAATGTTGCTCCGGCGAGGCTCCGGGCTGCCTGAGCCGGAGGGCAAGAAGGAACCTGGCGAGTGGAGGCTCCACCTGCCACTTCCTGCCAGAGCCCACCACCCCCACAGCCAGGGGAGTCTGGGAAATGTGGTTCTTTGTCTTCCAGTCTGAGCCTTGCAGCCTGACACCTGGCAGAGCCTTGAAGGATAAGCATGGGGTGCGGAGACTGGAGGCAGACAAGCCAAGTTATATTCTCATGTCGTCATCCAAGCCCTGAGGGATGGAAAGGTGAACACATGAGCTCCATTCTGTGTCTGAAAAATCTGTGCACCTGTCCGCTGAGCCCTCCCCACAGACTGGTCACGGACCAAGGTCCGAAGACTAGATTGCTGGCTTCATGGGGTTGTTGTTTCGGTGAATTGATGGAGAACAATGACAGTGCAGACCATGATTTTCTGTGTGTGTGTGTGTGTGTGTGTGTGTGTGTGTGTGTGTGAGAGAGAGAGAGAGAGAGAGAAGCATCCTTATAAACCAGTTTTGCTCCTACTTAAAATTGTAAGGCTGTTTTCTCCTTTTGCAATTTAAAAAGTCCCCTTGGAGGCCTGGGGTCTCATCAGATGAAATTCATCGTCTCTGACACGAAAGAGCGTTCAAGTCCGGTCACGTTCCGGAGCCCCAGGGAAGCGGGAGGCCGCGCGCGCCTCGCGCAGGCTGTGGCTTCGTGGCGCTCCCCTCTGCCTGTGGGTATTAGGATATTCTTGTCCTGCAGAGGAAATCCTTTTTGATAAGAACGGGACCATTCTTTTCGTAACTCTGACACGGTGTAGTTCAGGGACCCCTCCTCCTCCACCACCGTCTTTCCCCAAATTCCATTTGCCAGTTTCTTTTTCTGCAACAGGATTCTCTGTGTTTTCAAAAGCAAGGGGTTAAGCCGATAGTCTGCGATAAAAATTCACGTGATAAAAAATTCACATCGGGCTCAAAGAGCATCCGAGAACTGAGGGAGTCAGCTAGGAATTTCGCGGGGTCCTCAGGCTGGAGACCTGCTCGGGGGGGCGCGTGCACATGCGGGGGGCCTCCTCCCTAGGTCCTAGCCCCTCCGCCCTCTCGGTCCCCGAATCCTGTCGTGCGGTGGGGCCGCCCACACCCTCCCTGCTCTTCCGCGGCCATCCCACTTCCGCTCTTCATCTCAGGGTCCTTTGTTAGGTCCCACCTTTCCCTGCTCTTAACCCTTCACTGCTTTCCACCTTTGGAATCTTCGGCCTTTGAGTAACACCCCAGCTCCGCCGGAGCGCACACCCGGCCCCCTCGCCGAGCGCGTGCTCTTCACTTTTTCTGTCCTGGTTTGCTCCGTTTCCAGCCTTGGCGGTGCTGTCCCTCCGCCTGGCGCGCCGTCCATGAGAGCGCCGCATGGCTTGCTACTTCTCGTTCAGTCTCTGCTTAGATGACCTCATTTTCTAGAAATCACCGTTTCCGGCTCTGCTGCTCTACATATACCAGGCTATGTAGAAAAAAATTAAAGAAACAAATAATATACAAATAACATATATCCAGAATATAGTAGAAATATAGTAGAATGCATATGTTCTCCCAAAAGCTCTAGAATGATCAGGATCTTTATACATGAGTTAACACGGCTGTGTTCCAGTAAAACTTTATTTACAAAAACAGGAGACAGGCTGCATTTGGCGTGTGGGCCGTGGTGTGCCGGCACCTGCTGTCGAAAGCCAAAGAAGATCACTGATGCCCTTCCCCATAGGGGCTGCAGAGCCTCAGGCACGTCATGGGTTTATCACCCTCAGGTCTCAGCCCGCCCAGCACCCTGCCCCGATTTCTTCCCACTTCCCATGGTGCTGCATCCACACAGCAGTGGCCACCGCCCCTTCCCCTGTCAACAGATCCAAGAAGAATGGGAGGGAGAAGCGGCGTCAGAGAGCCTAGCCAGGATGGCACAGGGAGCCAGTGGGACACACACCTTGCTGAGTGCTCAGGGCCCAGCCCTGCAGCGGATCTGCAAAGCTAGTGACTCACTGTATCAGTGCGAATCCTGCAACATCTATTTTGTTAGTTCAGAAAACATGCTTGCTTATTATAGCTCAGACATCGGGGAGCTACAGGCTGGACGCTTGGGTGTGCAGGGCAGCGCGGAGGGGCGTGGTGTGCGGCAGCCTACTGATGAAGGGCCGGGGGCAGCCTTCCGCCCGGGGCTGGGGGGTGGGGGCAGCGTGTAGGAGGGAGAGCACTGAATGCGTGGGTGAAAGTCGGGGCTCTGAAAAGGGTCAGCTGTGTGAGGTTCCTAACCCAGAAATGGGGACGGACAGTTGGGGGTCAAAGACGAAGCCGTGAGTGTTTATGGCTTATTGTGACCAAATGGAAATGCAGATCCACGCTGCCAAATTTTCCAACTTTTTTTCACCAAAAAGTATCAATTGTTGTTTTTATATAAAATTTCCTATTCTTAGGGGCGCCTGGGGGCTCCCTTGGTTAAGTGTCTGACTGTTGGTCTCAGCCCAGGTCTTGGTCTCAGGGCTGTGAGTTCCAGCCCAGTATTGGTGCCATGCTGGGTGTGGAGCCTATGTAAAAATTAAAAAAAAAGTAGGCAGAGAGGCAGGCAGAGAGAGAGGAGGAAGCAGGCTCCCTGCTGAGCAGAGAGCTGGATGTGGGGCTGGATCCCAGGATCCTGAGATCATGACTTGAGCCGAAGGCAGAGGCTTTAACTCAGTGAGCCACCCAGGCGCCCCATAGACTTTCCTATATTTAAATGTTGATAACTACTTAGATATTTTGGGGCCATATAAAACGTTGTGGTTCCAGTCCACTCCCAGGCCCCCATTCTGAGTTATCTCCCTCATACAAGACCGTGAGAAATAGAAAAGTCTAAACTTTGTTTCACTTTGAGGGATGCTACAGACATTGATTTTGCTTTTGTCAGCTTTTGGGCTGGAGACCTCCTGCATGAGTGAAAGCAGCAAATTTGTTGACAGTTCCATGCAGAGAGAGACAGAGCATTAACGAGCTCGCTTTTAACTAGCAAAGCTTTTGCCTTGAGTCCAGCCTGAGCAAAAGGAGCAGTTTTTGAAAAAATGACCTGGGCTTAGTTCTAAGTACTGGTGCAGCCCCTAATGACTTCTGTGCGCTAGACAGAAAGGCAATCTCCTTTTCTCCCATCAGAAAAGATCGGTCCCCGTGGCTGATGAATTTGAAGAGAGGGAAAGATTTTCTTTCGTAGTTTGAGATGCAGCCTGTGCCCAGCCTGGGCGGAGAATTCTGCGCGGGGAGATCAGAAAGTTACATTTATTTTCTCCCTCATATGTGCCAGGATCTTCCGTGTGGACTGGTTATTTCAGTCTTCCCAACAACCCCGCAAGGGTATGGGTCAAGGCGCTCATTTCTCCTGGTGAGATTAAGTAAGTGCTGACAGCACACAGCGGGGTAGCGGGAGGGAAAGCCAAGGGCCTCCAAACTGAGTCTCAACCTGCATTTTCTAGAGCTTTGCTGACCTGGTACTTTGGGCCTGATCCAAGTGCCTTCTTCCCAGCCCCATGCCATGTGTTGGGCACTGCCAGGGGCAGAATGGGACTCGGGCAATGTAAATTCTGCTCAGAATGTCAGTGATAGAGGCAGGAAGAAAAACTTCTGGGGCAAATCCTGGCCTGATCCCAACATTTGCAGACCCATAGCCCTGTTCACACTGCATGTAGCTACAGCCGGGACCAGGGTGCCTGACGGCACTGGTGTCCCACCTCAGGATCCCGTCAGGACACGACCCTGCACTCAGTCACCCTGCCAACTCAGTCCATCCAAATTTGCCAGACTTCCTCAGCGTCCCCTTGTTAATTGTAACCTGGACACTTCCAAACAGTGTTGGCCAAAGCTCTGATGACGTCTCCCCCAGTTTGGGGTTGTCTGACTCTTCTCATGATTAGACTGGGGTTATGGGTTCAGGGGGGCGGTGTGTTACAGAGAAGAGCGCCGTGTCTCCTTGGGGAGGTTGGCCTTGCTCATGTCGTCGACCCCGTGTCTGCAGGTCCCCCCACGACAGGCAGCTCTACTCCTCCCACGTTCTGGTCTTTGAAAGCAGCTCAGAGTCCAGCCTACATGCAAGAGGGGAGTTAAGCTCTGTGTCCTGCAATTTTATTTGATTTAAAGTAACTTAAATTGAAAACGCAACAGCCAATATGGCGCCTGCCCGGCTCTTTGGCACAGACCTGAAGCATCTTGTTAGTTAGGGCCCCTGTCCTGGGGCTGACCTGGAGGCCACCACTGTGCAAGCCAGTCAGCGTAAGTGCCCCAAATAAATTGTGGTGTGATGGTGACTTTTTTTTTTTTTTTAATGGTTAACTATGACATCCGAGCCCTTCTGGAAACTGTTCCCAAGGATTCATAAAACCAAGCAAGAGCTTGGTCCTCCTTCTGGAACTTCTATTTTGGGATCAATTGAGCCAATCATTGTCACATATAGGCAGGAAAAGTGTCAGCTTGTTCTGGACTGCTCTGCATTTCAGAAGGCGGTAACCACAGGATGATACTGTTTTGACCCGAAATAATATGAAAGTAGGTGACAATGTCCCCTCCCCGCCACAGCCAGTCTGTTTTTATCTGTCTGTCCTATTCTCCCACACACCCCTGGTCTGTCACATAACTGTCCCATGCCTCAGTTTCCCTATCTGCAAAATGGATACAAACATAGTGACCCATTGATGGGCTTGCTGCAACGAATCAGTGAATTTGTCTGTGTGACGGTGGCTGGCTCAGTGCCTGGTGGGATGTCGGTCATGATTTCTGTCATTGCAGAGTCACTGCCACTGCTGGCCTCCCCAAGATACGCTATTGATTAATACGTTCAGACCATTTCACTTATATGCTAAATGTCACTTTTTTAAAAGATTTTATTTATTTATTTGGCAGACAGAGATCACAAGTAGACAGAGAGAGAGAGAGAGGAGGAAGCAGGCTCCCCGCTGAGCAGAGAGCCCGATGTGGGGCTCGATCTCAGGACCGTGGGATCATGACCTGAGCAGAAGGCAGAGGCTTTAACCCACTGAGCCACCCAGGCGCCCCCTAAATGTCATTTTTAAAAGGATCTTTATATCACTATTATGACATGAAAACCCGTATTGCCTATTATATATTTAATCCAACTGGAGGGATATAAAATAGAAGGCAGTCTCTGAAGTTCTGGGTGCGGGGGCCTGCCCACGGCTCAGAGCCCGCGGCCCACTTTCTGTTTGTAGATGAGCTGACCCAGGAGCTTGTCTCAGGACCTGCTGAGACGCTCTGCCAGGGGGACTTCCAGGGCTGAGGACAGGGGTAAGTTTGTCAGGATACGAGACAGTTATTTCAAATGCCAGGTCCGGGCACCACTTAAATTTATCAGAGAAACACACTTGGTTTTGGAAAAGCTTAGCTAAGTGACTCTGCGGGTGGTTTGCAACCAACTCGCTTGCGGCCTTTCCCTGAGTCAGAGACGGCGGGAGACATGGCCAGGCTCAGACACTTGCCGAGCAGAGACCCTCAGAGTGCCGCCTGGACTCCACCCTCTGCTTCCGTGCTCCCGAGCCCCAGAGCGTGCGGAGTGACAGCTGTCCGTCTATATCCACAGGGGGTGCTGCTGGAGCGGGATGTGGTTCACTCAAGAGGGAGAAGCAGGGTGTCGCTTTACTCTTCTGAAAATAACCCTTGAGTTAAAGGAACTCGGGGATGCAAAGTTCAGAGAAGCAAAACGAGTAGCATCTACTCTTTGATCCAGAGACCATCTGCCCGAAGGTGGGACAGTCCCCGTTGAGAGCTGGGCACTGGCCATCATGACGGAAGGGACTGGGAAGCTCAGAGTCCCCCGTGGAGTTGAGCCTTCCTGAGGTCTGCTCGACGGAGGGGTGAGCGTGACTTGGCCCAGCTGTGAAGCGGAGCCGGTAAGGGGTGGCCATGACCCAGACGGGTCTCAGACAGGCTGTCTTTAGTTCCCAGCTTTCTAAATTGGGGAAGTTTCAGCTCAAACTGGTTTCTCTTAAAAAATAGAAGAAGTGGTGGTGCTTGCCCACGGTTGCTGGGGCTGGGGCTGGGTAATGGGGCCTGTCCTCAGAGGGCAGGCACCCTTCTCTTTGCCTCAGTCCCAACCACCTCTGACCATCAGCCCTGGGCTGCTGCATGTGCCCATGTGACCCGAAGGCTTTTGGGGGCAGCTCTTTTTTTTTTTTTTTTTTTTTTGAAGAGTTTGAAGTCTTCTCTGTAGGGTCATCTCTGCCAAAACTTCTGAAACCACCGTCCCTTGACTTCTAGAAGAAGGGAGCTATGACATTGGTGAGGTTTGCCATCTTGGTACATCTGAAGGGTGCCACTGTGTCCCACTGGCATAGCCAGCATGGCGGGTGGGGAGCTGTGGGTGCCACAGGTCGCTGAGGACATGGGGATACTGGACTCCCAATATTCCTTGCCACCCCAAACTCTCTGGCAATTTCTACAAAACCTAGATGCACGTATAGGTCATGGTCCAGTGGCTGCATCCCTAAACAAATCCTGGGCACCAAGAGGTGTGTTCAGGAGTGTTCTTTGCACCATTATTTTTAAAGGCTCCAGATTGGAGTCAGCCTCGGTGTCCAACAACAGCTGAAGAAGAATGAGCGGATTTTGGAATATTTGTGCTCGAGATGAAAGGGTGAAGTCGAGCAAAGCTGCTGTTTCACACCCGTGGATGAGTCGTGGACAAAATACTGATGAAAATATCCAGACCCCAGAAAGGTGTTTCCATTCAGTCCCCATCAAGCTAAGGAAGGGGCATAACGACTTTGTGAAGCTAGACATCTCAGTGGTGGTTACCTTTTGGGAGCGTCTTGACTGGGAGGAGACAGGAGAGAAATTCGGGGCAGCTATAAATGGTCTATTTCTCGATCTGGGCTGTGATTATGCTGAGGTGAGCGCTTTGTAAAAACCAGCAGAATTGTATGTCTAGGATTTGTGCCCTTTTGTGTATGATGCTCTGTTTTCATCAAAAAAGTTAATTTTAAAATATCCAAAAATGGTGCAAAAGGAATTTGGTCCATTTTCTGTGGCATCAGATGTACCACATGGAAGACAGGTGTGGCTCTATAACTAAGGACATATTTTCTAACACCTGGGGGACCCCAAGTCATAAGGCAAAGTCTGTCGCTATTAATGGAAGTGGTCTGTCTTTGGGGAGAGGAAAGTCTGCCTTACCAAGTCAGTGTCTGGGAAGTGTGGAGAGCTCCTTATCTGAATTTGCAGCCTAACCCTGCCTCATTGGGATAGATTGTAGAAGGACCATTTTCATTTGCTTGTATAGCTCAAGGGTTCTGTGGTAAAGAATTTGGGATTTAGTGGCTGGAGAGAAAGTATGGTTGGAGAGAGAGTATGGAGCTCAGAATCTCTCTAGGAAGTAGCGCCATATTGTGACAATACTGATAAGTCATCTCTTGCAAAAGCAGAATGCTTTTTTTTTTTTTTTTAAAGGCACTTAAATATTTTACGTTGCTGTGTTACTTGTAGAAGGATCCTAGGAGGCCCATCCTTTACATTAACTAAGTTATAATTGATAGGGTTTCTTTCTCATGTTGGCAGCTGGCAAGCTCAGTACTTAAATGTGATATTCAGTCCATGGGTAAAAATCTTCTTTATGTGACTTTCCAGACATACATTTTTCTACATTTTGTTCTTTTTCTTTTTTAAAAATCACTATTCTTCACTGCCTTATTGCATAAATATTTTTATTTATAAATATTATTTATTGATTTGAGATAGAGCAAGAGAGAGAGAGAGAGAGAGAGAATATAAGCAGGGGAGAAGCAGGCAGATGGAAAAGTAGGCTCTCCACTGAGCAAAGAGCCCAACCAGAGGCTTGATCCCAGAACTCCGGGATCATGACCTGAGCTGAAGGCAGCTGCTTAACCGACTGAGCCACTCAGGCGCCCCAGTATAAATATCTTTATTATAGGCATCTTTGAATCCTTTTTTTTTTCCTTTTTTGAGAGTAGGTAGAATGCAGTTTATAAAATAATTTGCATTGTATATGCTGAACAAGCATAGGGTAGAGACACTTTCTATGCAGGGATTCAATTCTAAAGTCAGCATGTTATGTTGAAATCATATATAGGAAAAATGACCCTGAGAATCCCCTTGGCAGGAGCTGTATTGGAGATAGACCTAGCAAGGGCTGGCATTTCCCACTGGAATTGGAGAAGACTGCTCTCTGTTGGTTGAGGACCAGACATGGTGGTGGTTTACTTCTGGGGACTGGTTGTCCCAAGAACCCTCCGGGAAGATGCTTGTGGACACATGGCTGGGGACATATTTGCCTCACTTCAGGCTCTGTCCCAGGAGGCATGGGGGACACCCTTTGCAACACAAAACTCACTGTGTTACGGTGAACGATTCAGTGGTGTTTAGTACCTTTATGATGTGTACAATTACTACTTCTACCTCATTCCAAAACCCTCTCATCACCGCAAAGCAGATCCCGTGCTCATTAACCGCCACTGTGTACCCTTTCCTTACCCAGCCCCTGGCCTCTGTCAGGGGGCCTTTTCGGTCTCATTTACCTGTTTTTAACATTTCATATTAAATGTATACAATACGGGGTATTTTATGACTGGTTTCTTTCATCCAGTGTGTCTTTGAGGTTCATTCATGTTGTAGCGGGTGTCTCGATTCATTCTTATTTATGGCTGAATAGTATTTCGTTGAGTGGCTAAACTGCATTTTGCTTATCTGTCCGTCAGAGGGTGGATATCTCGGTTGTTTCCACCTTTTGGCTATTGAGAATAGTGTTGCTCTGAACATTCATATACGAGTATTTGTTTGAACACCCATTTTCAATTCTTTGGGGTGTATACCAGAAGTGGGATTACTCTGGTAATTCGGTTCCACTTTTCTTAGGAATCATCAAACTGTTTTCTATAACAGGTACACCATTTTACATCTGCTCCAACAGTGTAGGAGAGTCCCAGCTTTTCTGCCTCCTGAGACAGGTGGCACGTTAATGGTTTACCTTTCCTCTCCCCTTGTTCCACAACCTCGAGAATCCTACGTGGAAGAATTTTCATAGATTCAACTGCATTGTTTTTGGTGGAGAAGAGCGGTCTTTGGGGGAGCCTGTGTTCTGATGAGAGTGACCACTGGGAAAAAAGCAAATTTTTGACTGTGACTTACTTTCATAAATAAGTGACTATGTTTATTTTCCATTAGTAGGACAGAGCATAGGTTCCAAGTACATGCAAGTTGATGAAATACATTTATGGAGAGAAGCTTTATTTAAAATTCAGATGTTTCTCCTGTTCATAAGCTTACGTTAGAACCTGCTTAGCATGTTATATTTTCCCACTTGAGCTTGTCTCTAACCCATGTTAGAAAAATAGCTTTTAAATAGCACAGTGCTTCTCTGTAATTGCATTATTGGCATATGTAGTATGCCTGAATGTCACACAGGTCTGGAAGTGCGTAGGTCTGTCGTAGTTAAGGCAAGTGCACGTTTATAGATCTTCCTGAATAAAGAAAAGAACTCAGAGGCTTGTCTCTCTCCTCCCTAGACCTGAGCATTATAGGAAACCAGATACAGTTGTTTCAGTAACAGTCTGTTTATTGACATAACAATCTCTCACATTCAAATGGCCCTTCCCAGTTTTCAAAGTGCCTGTCTATGCATTCTGTCTTTTAAATCGACGCTCAGGAGGTGTTAGAATTAGGCCTCAAACCCATGTCCTCCAGGTCCCAGTGATTTCTCCATATCACGTGATGATTAGCCGATAGTCCTAGCCTTGAGCTTAAGGGGCAAGAGTTGGGTCAGGACCCCATACAGCGTCCTGGAGCGCCCCATGGACAGCACCCTGGACAGCACCATGGACAGCACCCTGGACAGCACCCCAGGCAGGGGCAAAGGACTCCTTCCATTGGTCTCCTTCTTACTTTGTTTCAAACGCTTTCACCCCCCAAACCCCCTTACACATGCGTACACACATGTGCACACACAAACACATGCAGCACACACGCAATCCCTTCTTCTTTCAAACCTCCATCCTCCTAGCTGTGCCTCTAGGCAAGAACCACTTGTGAAGACTTTTCAGAAAGAAAAACACATCCCAGTGTTGACTTAAATTATTTTTAGGATCTGTTATTATAATTGATAGTCATTACAACCTGATTTTACTAGACTTGCGTATTATAACTACATAGTTTCTGTTTTATACTCAAACTTATTACAGTGGTATATTTATAATTTGTAACATAATTACATGTGCCCAGTGATAAAACTGGTTTATAAAATTTTTACAGCCTCCCTAAACCATTAAAACCAAAATGAATGAACATATTTGAGAGAAACAAATGCGTGAGGCCAATAAATTCCAAATTCAAACTTTCTGTAATTTCATATGTCAGGTATTATTTTTCTTAAATATTCCTTTATAGTAAAGAGAGTACCATTTGGCAGTTGGCTGAATGTTGATTCACTGTTGATTCACTGTTCCTGCCAAAAAAAAAATCTTTTTTTCCCAAAGATTTATTTATTTGTTAGAGGGAGAGAGAGAGACAGAGAGAGCAGGGGGAAGAAGCAGGCTCCCCGCTGCATGTGGAGCCTGACGCAGGGCTCAGTCCCACAACCCTGATATCATGACCTGAGCCTATGGCAGACGCTTAACTGACTGAGCCATCCTGGTGCCCCTCGGGTCTTTGATTCTTAAGCACATACGAAGTCATTTGTCTCCGTCTATGTGACCTTTGTTAACTTTTCATTATCTCAGGTTGGCAATTTTATTTCTCACCATGACAACCTGCATTTCTGCTGTCATAGCATACATGACCCTGCACCATGGGGCCTGGGTCCTGGTTGGCCACACTTGTGAGGAGGGGCTGTCTCTCACTTGCTGTTTCCGAGCGCCCAGGGACCCCCGTGCCTGACACGTACACACTGAAGGATGTCACTGAAGCGAAGGGGACTGACAAGTCATGACAGAGTGCTTCCCACGTCTCAGTTTCCCTCCGGGGAAAGTGGTCATCTTACCATCGAAATGTGGCTTTAATTACAGCTCATGGTGCAGGGAGGTGGCCTTCTGAAGATCTGGTGCCCCTCGTCTAGCCCTGGAACCACTTTTGGGAACCTGGGGGGACGCTCCAGCCACACCTCCCCGTTTGAGGCAGGTGCCACATCTTAGCTTGCGAAGCTATAAAAAGCCTCCACAGATTGGGCAGCAGAAGCTTCATCTTCTCCCGGTCCAGGCGCTGGAATTCAGGGTGCTGCTGTCTGGTGAGAGCTTTGCTCCTGGTTTCTGGGTGGCCCCTTTCGGGGTGTGTCCTCATGTGGCCTTTCCTTGACGCACGTGCAGAGATCGCTCTCCTGCCTCTTCTCATAAGGGCATGGGTTCTGGTGGATTAAAGCCCCACCTTGTGACCTCATTTAATTACTGCCCTAAAGGCTCTGTCTCTGAATATAGTCATAAGGGGAGATTAGGGCTTCAATATCTGAATCTGGGGGCACAGAGTTCAGTCCTTAGTGGGTGGCCAAGGCAACAGAGGAGGTAAGCACAAGTGAGCAAACTTATCTTTGGTGACCCTATATCTTCTTTCTCTCCTCACACACAGGGAATGCACCCCCACCCCATCCTGACTACACCTAGCACCCCCTGACCTCACCCCACAGATCTTTTATTCTCATCAGATCTGAATTTTTTTTTTAACAAAATGCCCAATTTATAAGCTAACTCAACCTGTAGACATACCTGTTATGGGAAGGAGTGCACAGTGTATGTTTTATCTGAATTAAGAGCCAACATTTAAAAACAGGGATGTTTCAGATAGAAACCCAGACTTCCAGCTCCCCAAAACCAGGACCAGCTGGGTTCCCTTCCCACTGGCTGGAGCCGGGTTGCCATTGGCCTCTTTAGATGGGCAAGAGCATTTCCAATCACTGCATTTCTTATCACTCTAGAATATCCTTGTTTTGGGGCCAGCCTACCCTGTTATGTTGCCTGCTTACTCCCTGGGGTGCTCAAATTTTTATGCTTGGGTCCTTCTCTTTCTCTCTTATCGTTATCAGAATTTATTCTTTTCCCCCATATTTTTGCTTAAGAGGGGATAAAAAAGTGAAATAAGCCTATTCCAGGTTAATGCATTAGTGGATATTAACAGATCAAAACACTCGGTGTAACTGGCTCTTCCTGCAGTTGCCATTTGAGGGAGGTTCTAGGGGTACAGGGTCCCAGTGGTCCTCAGATCAGATCCCAGAGCTCTGGTCGGGCCTGCTGGAGCTGGCCCTAACTTCTGTGTATTCCTCTAAGAAGTGGAGTGGAGACCTTTGCTCCTCTTCCCTTGTGTGCTTGAAGATAGTCGGATTTAGCAAAGCATCCGTGCGTCTTGGTTGTTACAGGGCAGGCCCTGTCTCACCATGCACCTCCCGTTTGGTAAACCCGAAACCCTCTGACTCTGTTTGACTTCACACACTTAAAGGGCGTAAGGCTCCACCTGTTCCCATGGCGATGCTCAAAGCCTCCCGAGGAAAGCAAATCCGCGAAATCCCTGCAGAAGCGAGCAAACACACTGGTGCTGGCTGTGCTCTCTTCACGCCGCTATTTCAGGTCAGGAGCGCAGAGCTAGGGGGTGATTTCATGCAGTGGTGTTGGGAAAGTTCTTCATTATCTCCGTCCTGGTGATGCATGAGTCACCAGATCCTCGTCTTCAGGCCGTGGGTGTGTGTCGTCAAACTCAGATCCCGGCTCTCAGATGCGGTCCCAAGTCACCAGTGCTGCACCTGCACAGCCAGGGACGGCAGTGGGGGCATGACTTATGCCGTGGCACGGAATGGTACATGTGCACCTGGCGTCCGAGGGACCGGTGTGGCTGGCCCGCTCACCCTGGGCTGTGGAAAGCCTTGCTACTCAGACAAGAGTGTCATATTATGTTAAATCCACCCTGTCCTCCTCCTCCCTCTCCTGAGAATTGTCATAGCCAGTGCCACCCGCGCCTGCTGGGAGACTCATTTTGTCGTGTTGCGACCACAAGCCCACATCTTTTGGGGGCCTGCCGGTCTCAAGCATGCGACCAATACACAAGGTGATCTGTATTTTGCTTGGTGGCATTTCTTTGGTGGTGCAGATTAATGCAGAAAGGAGCCCTTTAATTGGAGCAGGGACGGCATCCCCGGGGGGGCAGCTCTGGTCCTGCACGGTGTCAATGATGAGAGCTTCCAGGGTAAGTCTTCTCACTTCTCAGCATCTTAATAGGATCAGAAGCATGAACAGCAGGCATTTTCAGAATCTTCCCCTAAGTTCCGCATATACATGCATGTCAGGGCGGCCTCGGGCCCATTATGACAAGGGGTACCGTTTGCAGTGACTGTAGTATGCAGGACAAGACCACAGGACCAGCCCTCCCCCACAGCAACCGGCCCCATCGCCCCGCCCCCAGCCACCTCTAGGCTTTCTCAGGGGGTAAACAGCACGTGTGGACAAACGAGGTGTCCATAAAGTGGGCAGTGAGTCCCGGTCTTTGCAGGCTCACACTGGTATCGTCTCTCTCTTCCTCGGGCCTTGGCTGGGTGCTTCTGTCAGTGAACGGGCTTCTTCCGGCATCATTACCCGAAGCGCTTTGGCACCTAGCTTGGGTATTTTGTGATAATTTCAGTGTCGGTTGGAGGATTGTTTCGGGATGGTTTTGTTTATAGCAGCTGCCTTTGTGCGGTTGGCTTTTCTAGGGGAGTGGGGGAGGGGCAGTAAACTAAGCGGTACCCGAAGTGCCCGTTCATGCTTGTACCGATGTGGAGAAATGCCGTCCTCCAGACAGGGGGGTGGTTCTTTTCCTCAGCGTGGGGACACCATGGATCGGTGCTTCCTGGAGACGATTTAGGTCCTGAGCTTGTTTTCTTGGGAAGATTGATTTCATCAGGTTAAGCTGCTGCCCTCGAGTCACTGAGAAGGAATATAAACAAAACAAGTGGACGAACCATTTCTATAGCCCCCAGATAACTGGGTGAGAGGGCCAGCACATTCCCCTTCCCGATGTCCCTTTCCTGCAGCCCGCTCTCCTAGGTGCGATGCAGAGAGAGATGTCGTTTGGTGGTGGTACGTGGGAGATGGGGAGATGTAGGCAAATGTGGTGTCTGCGGTAGGGAAGGGATACCCATTTGAGCCAAGATCGTGTGTTCAGGGTTGTGTGAGAATTACTGCATGGCGTCTCCATGCCTCCGGGTCGGGTAGTAGGCACTTCTACATCCTTAGATCTCAGAAAGTGTGGAAGTGTCAGACAGCCTACTCGAGACCACGCAGGTTGCAAGGGGAAGACTAGAGGCTGTAGTTCAGCTGTTTGACTTCAGAATCCATACTCCAACCCCTAGGACCGCTGAGTGTCTCCTCTGATCCTCTGAGATATGGCTGTGTTTGTTGACTGCCAGGAATCATAAGTCTCCAAGGTCAAGGCTCTGGTGTTTTGATGAGTACACTGACTCCCTTTAGATCACCAGTGTTACGGAGAATATCTCCCAAGGAGACAGTGTAATGGACAGATGATCAAGCTCATTCCTGTAGGTGGAGGAATCATGGTTCCTGGAGCAAAATACCACTAGTACGGTGTGTGGCCAAGGCATGTGGCTGTTGCTTCCTTGTTTTTTATCACCATGGAAATGAGGCAGGTGCCAAAGAGTGGAGGAGCTCCTGCTGATGGTGGTGGAGTGGAAGAGATGTTGACCAAAATGGGACCCGGGAATAGCCAGAAGGAGCCTCCTTCCTGGGGGAAAGTGTCTGAATCCACAGGACTCTGCCCCTCTCCTGTTGGGAAGGTGAATGGAACAAAAAACCAGAGCGCTCAAGGTGTGAAAAAGGAGAGCCGCCAGATGAGTTCAAGACCCGAGGGAGTGACCTGAAGGATGGGGTAACAGGGAAATGGCAGGCCTGACTGCTGGAGGCTGAGGTGTCGCCAGACACCTCCTGCTGTGGCCGTTCGTTGTCTCTGTTGCCTCCTTCTTGTTCCTTTTGGATAGATGGCCTCCCTTCTTTCCCCTTTGGGAGAACCCTCAGTGTACTTATTGAAGTCATTTTCAGATTGCTTTATTATTTTTATTTCCTCTGGGTTAAATGCATCCTGATTATTGATTTTATTGGATCTGTTTAGTACTGTGAGGTGTTTTTTTTATTCTTTTTTAAAACATTGTTTTGGGATTTCTATTTTCAGACTATTCTTTAATGGGGAGTTTTACCCCCAGCTTCTCTTTCTGTGCTCAGTCCCACACACCCTATCTGACTGACCTCCTTGCAGTGACTACACCACACCCTGAATGTCCCTAGTCTTGAATTAGGTTTTATTACTGGTATCTCACAGTTCCCACACTAGGTGATATTAGGGCATAACCCAGGGCAGACACCGAGCCAGGCGGCTGCTCCCTCTGCTTCCCCAGGTGCATTACCTCACATAAGCTCGAACTCTGGGCAGACGTCGGTTACTTTCAGCTTTCTTCTCTGGCTGGGGGCTGGGCCAGCCTCAGGTCAGGCACTGAGCGCTGCTTGGATCTCTTGCCTCATGTGGGAACTCTGTGTCCCACATATACTAGAAAACCAACCCAATCAAGCCTGGACTCCCAATTCTGTGTCTGTGTCTGGGTGGAGAATCTGGAGGGTCCCAGAGTCCTGCTTGCCACCGGGGCTCTAGCCATTCCTCATCCTCAGAGATTTTAACCTCATTTTTGAGCAGGACAAACCCTTCAAAATTTTCTCTAGCATTTGTTATGGGGATGTGTTTGGAGGAGTGTTTGTGAGGAAAGGGTCAGGTCAGAGCTTGACTTAATAAGATTGCCTTGTTGGGATACAGACATTTAAAGCAGGTAAGCTTACCACATGTTGGGGTTGATTTGTTTGCTGGGAACCTCATGATGTACTTAATACGTATTATTTCACTGTATCCTTGTAACATCATTGTGGAGCACTGCTACTCCCATCCTATAGACAGGACACTCACGGCTCAGATGGAACAAAGCAGCTGGCCCCACATCACACGCTAAAGCACTGCAGCATCACCCCCAACCCGGGGCCTACTCCCAAATCGGAGCTCTTAGCCACCAGGCCCTGCCACATCCCTGAATCTGGGGGGTCGTCTCACAAAGCTCTTTCCTTCCATCCTAGGAAAATGAACTGAAGGATGCCGCCCAGCGGCAGCACCGCCTGAGACCGCATGATGCCGGCCTTCCCGCAAGGGCATGGCAGCCTGACAAGGTAAGGGGGGAGAGAGTGGGGGCAGGGTGGCAGGGAGGGGTCGGGGCCAGAGGACATCACACAATGTCACCCAGTGCGTGGGTGGCCAGCTCCTCGGTCACACCTCTTCTGTTCCTTCACGTGACGCCCGCACAAAGCACTCAGTGGTGTTGCAGTCAGTGTCCACTGGTGATCTCCACCTGGAAGTCTGTTGGGATCGTGTCCTTAACAACAAGGCCAGAGCAGACCCTTTGGTGTCCCCCATTCCAGGCCTTCTCATTCCGGTCCTCCCGCAGCTTTTATCAGCCCCGGTCCGTGGCAGTGCCATCCACCCAGCTCCCCGGGGCAAGGTGCTGGGAGCCATCTGGATTCTTCTCTGACCTCACACCTGCATCAGGCTCGTCCACCAACAAGCCACACCAGACCTCCCCTCCCCATCGTCTCCATCTCTGTCACAGCCTCCAGGCCACCACCTTCTCCTGCCCCGAGGCCGAAAACATCGCCTAACTGGCCCACCTCCGTGGCGTCCTTAGTGGTAGGGCCAGCTGACAAAGCTCCTTGGAGCAGCCTTCCAACGCCTCCCATAAACGAGAGTGTCGCGCCTCCCCCTGGCTCCAACGTGTTCAACCTGACCTGCCCGTTCGCCATTGACTTGTGAGGTTCTGGCCACTCTGACGTTTTTGTCGCTCAGTCCACCAAGCTTGACTCAGCCCTCAGGAAGTTCCTCTGCTTAGAATCCTACCTTCTCACCGTCATAGACCTGCCGCCCTCTGGGCACGCATTCCGAAGGGTCACCTTCTCGGCAAGGC
This sequence comes from Mustela erminea, assembly GCF_009829155.1. NCBI lineage: Eukaryota > Metazoa > Chordata > Mammalia > Carnivora > Mustelidae > Mustela > Mustela erminea. The sequence continues at coordinate 91,003,991 of NC_045626.1, read as the reverse complement.
TGTCCATGGCTGCGTGCTCTGTGCCCGTCTCTCGCTCCTCCTCTGGTCTCCGCGACCTCACTGGTTTTGTCTTCTTGTATCTCTGATCACGTAGTCTATCACGCATCTGCAATTATGTGTCCGTCTCCCTGCTGCGAGAATGCCGGCTCCCAGGGAGAAGAAGCCTTTGCTGTCGTATTCATCCGTGTATCCCCGGCTGCCGTAACAGCCCGCGTCGTCGGTGCTCTGGGAGGACCGGTGGATGACTGACCGGCAGACTGTGCTTGCTCATTCCACAGCCAGCCGCGCGGACGCATACCTCAGCGAGTTCTAACACCGAGTTCTAACAGTTCCCCCCCAATGGGAACTTTCTTGATTTGACACTTACTTTTCTGCCTTCCGGTTGGCCAATTTTTTAAAAAAATATGTGCTTTTCAGAAAATAACAAGGGTTAGTAAGCATGGGGAGACATTAGAACCCTTGTGCATTGTTGATGGGAAGGAAAATATGGGGCAGCTGCCGTAGAAAACAGGATGGCGGCTCCTTAAGAAATTAAAAGTAGAGCGACCGTATGCTCCAGTTCTTCTGCTTCTGGGTGGATACCCAAGGGAATGGCAAGGAAGGCCTGGGAGAGAAATCAGTACACCAGCGTCCCAAGAAGCGTTGCTCACACTGGCCAGAAGGCAGAAGCTGCCCAAGTATCCTTCAGCGGCTAAACGGAGAAAGAGACCGTGGTCATTATTTATAATGAAATACTCCCCAGCCTTCAAAAGATGGACATTCTGATACCTGCAATCACGTGGATGAACCTTGGGGATGCTATGCTTGGGGACACAAGCCAGTCCCAAAAGACAGATGCTGTGTGCTTCCACTAGAGGTCCAGGGACCTAGATCCTCAGAGACAGAGAGTGGAGCAGTAGGAGCCACGGGCTGGGAAGGGAGGGCTCGCGTGTCGTGGGGACAGAGGCTCAGTTTGGGAAGGACAAAGAGAACCCCGGAGACGGATGGAGGCGACGGTTGCACGGTGTGACTGTCTTGTGCCGCCAAGCTCTATGTTTTAAACTGGCCTGGAGGGTTCGGTTTTAGGTGATATGTATTTACACTGTTTTTTAAGAGCTGTGTGCTCAGTGCGTCTCAGCCTCGGTGTAGGCCCTCCCCCTCTCCCACCAGCCCCCAGTCTCTCTGCGTTCTTTCTTCCCAGATCTGCTCTTGGGAGGGGCTCTGATAAACTCAGTCCCGCGGAAGCACGAATGCCTCAGGAGGCTTAGCGACTCCCTCTGCCCGGGACTATTTTTACTTAAGCAGGAACAGAAACGTGAAGTCGCGCTGGTATTTCAGGCAGCAGGTGCAGGCTGAGAATAGGGCTGGTGGGAGGTGGCTGCAGGGCCCGTTGAACCTGGGACGGTTTTCTCTCTTCTGCTCGCCCCATGTGCACTTCTGTCCCCGCCCAGGCAGGCCTTCTGGGCCTGGAGTGGTGGTCGCAGCTTGGTGAAGACACCGAGATGGAGGAGAAGCAGGGGAGACGGTCCTGCCTGGGGGCGTCCAGCGTGGTCGCTGCCGGTCGGCAAAGGGTTAGAGTTGGAGCCCTTGGGCATCACCGCCGAGGCGAGCTCTCTTCTCCTGCACATGCTGCGTGGCTGTGCCCACGGGCAGCCTGGCTCCCGGAGGACCCTCAGAAAACCCAACATGTTTTCACTGAAGGTCCGAGACATCTTCCTATGCTGCCTCTCCGCCTTGGCCTTTTATTTTATTTTATTTTAAAGATTTTGTTTATTTATTTGACAGACAGAGATCACAAGCAGGCAGAGAGGCAGGCAGAGAGAGAGGAGAAAGCAGGCTCCCCGCTGAGCAGAGAGCCTGATGCGGGGCTCGATCCCAGGACCTGAGATCATGACCAGAGCCGAAGGCAGAGGCTTTAACCCACTGAGCCACCCGGGCACCCACTGCCTTGGCCTTTTAAACAAGGCTGTGAGGCCCAGCCATGAGCTTCTATTCCTTTCCGCTCTGCAGAGGTGTGTGAGGGCGCCCGGTGACTCACCCGCACGGACGGGAATAGCAGGGCTTTCAGAGAGAAGGCGGGGAGACTCAGCCGTGGGCTCTGCCCTGCCCCGCCTTGCACTCTGCGGGCTCAGGGTTTCTGCGCGGTGCCTGGGCTGGCTGCGGGAAAGAGAGAGAGGTGGGGGCGGGGATGGGAGGGCTTGGGGTTGGGGGAGGAGATAGGGGTAGGGATGGGGACAGGGCGGGGAGAGGGAAGGCATCCGAAGCAGCAGTTCTCACCAGACTGTCCCGGGGTGGGTATGTGTGTCCCGGGGGTCATTAGGGGAGGCAAAGGGGCCGGGATGGTTCGTGCTGCTGAATTAAGTATTGAACTGCTCAGCGCCAGATTTGTGGGGGTCGGGGAGCTGTCCCTGCAGAAACACAGGGAACCCTCCTGGTTCTCAGGGTGAGGTCTAGAAATTGCCAGTGCCCTCAGCTGAGTTTGGCTTGGGATTGCAATCTGCTTCTTAGGGGCCCCAGTGAAGAAAGTGGTACTAATGGCCCGGGCTCATAATTACGGAAGCAGACCGATGTGTATTCTCTGTCTTTCCTGAAGCTTGCCCAGAAACAATTGCCGCTTCAGGGTAAAGTCCGATGTGGGCTTCCGTGGAATACTGGGTCGAGTTCCTCGGGGCAGGCCCCCCTGTGCAAGGAAACAGATGAGCTGGAGACCCAGGACACCACGCAGAGAAGCAGTCTGATGCCCTTCCGACGGGCAAACCCCACTGTTGACTGATGTCAAAAAAGTCATTCAGGTGTCCCATTTGCCTGGGTCCAAAGGGGCCTGCGAGGCTGTCCCTGAACAGGGCAGCTGTTCCTGTGGTAGCTGGGAGGTCAGGGCACCTTCTCGGGGAGCGATGGCTGCCAGATGGCTCGGGCTGCCTTTCCACCTGCTGCCCCCTTGGCCGCCACCAGCGGAAATGGGAGGAGCGGCTGGATGGGGAGCCCCAGGCTTCATGTGCTGCTGGGTCTGCGTGTGGCCAGAGGGTCCCAGGACAATAGGAAAACCCGGTGGTGCCTTGAGTCCTCCAACCAGGTGGCAAAATCCGTGACCTGTGACCCGGTCCCCTGTGACCCTTGCCTGCCTTCTGGCCAGAAATGTGCATGCGGCTGGAACTCTGGGTCCGGCCCTGAGTCCCTGGTGTGGAAGGCGGCCGTCCCGCTCATCAGCTGATCTTCCTCTTCCTCCGCGGGGAGGAGATGGCAGGCGTTCATAGGGACGACACCCGCGCAGGCATCTGGGGTCTGTCGGGCGAGGGCCCCTGGCTGGAAGGAGTGGACCCAGGCCCAGGGCTCACGCCTCTGTGTCATCTGTCCTTCCTCAATACAAAATCTCTGAGCGAACGCAGCTTTCCATTGCTTGGGAGCAAAGGAGGCATCGTCTGGGCCCCTGAGTTTGACCATCTAGGAACTTCTCCTATTTCCTGTGTTTTTTGTGAGTCATAGTTTATATGTCTTAGTGAAAACCTCTTTATGTCTTTTTTGCTCTCCTGAGACTTCTTTCTCCATCCCTGGCTCGGTTCCCAGAGGATGTTCTAGTCCAAGTGCTGGCTGGCAGGGGTAAGGCTGGTCCCCTCCTCCTGCCCACTCCTACCCCCCAGGAGCACTTTCTGCTGGTGGAAGGGACCGGCTTTGAGCCCTGGCAGTGGCGGCAGGGCCCAGGGAACCGCTAAGCCCCTGGGCCTCTCCACCGAGTCTCCTGGTGCCCTCAGGGCTGGGACGGCCCCTGGGCAGTGAGGGAAGGCTGAGTGCCGGGTGAGGGGCCCCTCTGGGCTTCTCACTTGGAGCTGTCTGCTTCTAGGAGGGATCGGCTGCTACCAAACCAGAAAGAACAACTTCTCTGGGTTGGCTGTTTGGGATTCTTTCCAGCTGCACATAGCAGGGACCTGAGCTCGGTGGCCTGAACACTTGGGGGCGTTACTGTTCTCCTGCAGCAGGATGTCCTGAGCCGGGGATGAGGCGGTGGCTTCTGCCCACCACCCCCCACCCCTCCCCCGCCCACAGCCATCGTGCGTGGGCCATGACTAGTGTGGATTCTTTTTAGGATTTTATTTTATTAGAGAGAGCGAGTATAAGCAGGGGAGGGGAGGCAGAAGGAGAAGCAGACTCCCCACGGAGCAGGGAGTCCAACACAGGGCTCGATCCCAGGACCCCGGGATCCTGACCCGAACAGATGCGCCACCGAATGAGCCGCCCAGGTGCCCCGCGCCATGACTGTTGTGATCTCCAGGACAGCGTGGCTGGTCCAGCCCTGTGTCCTCACTGTTACTACAAGAAGAGGAAGAGACAAGGCTTTCTCAGGAAGGGTTGTGTTTCGGAAGGGCGGCTGCCTTCAGAGATTTCGGCTCCATGTCACACGGAGTCTCCACCTGGGTCACCAGGCTGCCTGGCCTCAAGGGTCCTGAGGCCTAAGTGTGGGCAAGCTGCCTCCTTTGAGGAAAAGAAGCCATCTGCTCCCCTTCTCCAGCTTCTGGAAATGCCCACAGACCTCGGCTCGTGGGCCTTCCTGACCCAAAGCCAACAGAACCACATCTTCAAAAATCGGCCTTTTCTGACCCTGAGCCTCCTGTCTTCCCCCTGTGAGGACCCTCATGATCCCACTGGCTCCACTGGGACCGTCTAGGACAAGGCCCTTGACTCAGTCACCGTGGCAGAGTCCCTTCGCTGGTTCTGGGACATGGGCGTGGACATCTCCGCGGAGTCATAACTCAGTCCACCTCAATCCGCAGTCAGCCCCTTCACTCACCTCCCCTCCCTGCCAACACACCTTCTGGCCATCCTCGGAAAGACCAGACGAATGACCTGACTCACTCTGATAAACATACAGGGGATGCTATGGTGAATTTTTGGTCAGAGAAATCCCGAAATCCTGGGGGGAGATGAGGTCTGTTAAATGCCAAGAACTCCTAGACCATTCCTAGTTGTCCCTGCGTCGCTACCTTTTCTCCCTCACCGTCCTCCACCCCCTTCAAAGCACTGACTTCAAGACCAATACAACATGGGTCTTCCCCCCAATATTATCCCTTTCTGTTATGTTACTGCAGGGACCTGCAGTGTTTCTAGGTACCAAAGCACAGCGTTTTGGTCTCCATATGGGCTGTGCTGGGGTTTCGGGCACCCACGGCCGTGCTAACCGTCCTGTGTGACGTTCCTGAGGGAGCGTGGGCCCAGCGCCTGCCAGGGGGCGCCAGACACACACGGGCAGGTCGGGGTGGTCCCTGCTGGACCCCTGCCCCACGCAGTGCCCCTGGGCATGTGATCTCTGGCTGTCTTGTGCTCTTGGAGAAGGTTAACACCGGAATGCTTATGTTGTCCTGCTCGGGGAGCCCGAATCCCATGTCGGCTACTGGACAAAGCAAGAGTCTGACTCTGCTTCTTGGAAAAACCTTACTTCTGTGGACTTTGCTTCTCTGCTGCTGGAGGATGGTTGTCTTTCTAGATTGAACCCATCAGAGTCCCAGAAGGAAATAGTGGGCCCCTTGCAGCAGGGTGGTGGCAGGGGTGGCCGTGGCTGGGGGTCTGCGGGGAGAGGGGGAGAGGGAGAGGCTGTCCAAGTGCACCTGTGGCTGGGGGGGAGGGGAGGACAGTATGTCGGGGTCCCCAGGGCCAGGCAGGTGCCATGATTCCCTGGGAAGACTCTTGAGGCCCAGTGCCCAACCCCGTTCATGGCTGCGACCCATCAAGGACAGGAAGTAAAGGCAGCCGGGGGACGGGAAGATACTGGGGCCGGCCTCCAGCCTCCGGGGCTTCCCGTCGGAGGGACGAGCTCAGTTCCTGCGGCACCAGGCATCACTGCATGCACGAAGGGTTGTCCCAGGAAGCCCAGTAGAGCCCCAGTGCCTGGGGTGTGACGGCAGTCGTACCGTCCTGGGCACGCCCCAAATCCCAAAGCCTCCCCGAAGGAGAGCAGGCACGCGGCGGAAACCTCATGCTTTGCACAAAGAGTCTGGACACAGGTAGGCTGTCGCATCAGTTGGGGAACCGGGAATAGGAATTGGACTGTGACCCAGAGTGCCAGCCGCCCGCCACCGGCCAGCTCTGCCAGCAGGACCGTTCCGAGGACGGCACCTTCGGGCCTGCCAAGAGAGTGCTTCTGTGCACAGACCACCCCAGTAGTCTGCTGGCAAGGGCGCCAACACCAACCTGCCTCTCCTCCCTCCCCTGCTTTCCTGCCGGTGCCTCCCGCCGGCCAAACCTCATCAAGAAGCACGTGGTCTGGGAGACTGGCCTCCTGAGGCCTGGAACCCCACAGGCGGGGGTGGACGGTAGACCAAGAGGGACCAGCAAAATCCATCTGGCTGGGAACACAGCTGCCTTGCATGTGCCCGTCCTCCCCCGGTGTCTTTCCATTCCTGGAGCAGTGACTGCACCGGGCTCTCTTCCAGGCTCCGGTGACAGAGAACTGGGTCACAGGGACAAGTCCTGTCCAACTGGGACTTCGACTCTAATGAGGAGCAACCGCAGGGAAATGTAAACAGCTACACAGATAGTGAGATATTCCAGACAGTGAGAAAGGCCTGTGGGAAATAAAGCACGGCCAAGCAGCGAGGGCACTGGGGGCCAACAAGTGGAAAGGGTTTGTCACCTGGAGTGTGGCGAGACAGCCTGTTTGAGGAAGTGGCATAAATGAGGAGAAGGAGCCAGACCTGCCAGGATTGGTGGCAGGGTTGGGGGTGCATAGGTATTTGGTGTGGTGCAGACAGCATGTGCAAAGGCCCTGTGGCAGGGATGAGTTTGGCTTGTTTATGAGATAAAGGGAGGACCAGTGCAGCCTGAGTCAGAGGGGTACAGGGACAGCAAGCCAGATGGGACAACTGGAGGACCGGAGGCTACAGAGGTATGCAGGAGTCTGGACCCAGTTCTAATTTCCGTGGCAGCCACTAGAGGTTTCCATCAGAGGGAGACAAGCCCTCATTTACATTGGGGCGCACGGTGACTGCTGCGGGAGGCTGGCTGCGGAGCCCTGGATGTTCCTCTCGATGAGTTAGAACATGAGACATGGTGGCTTCCAGCGAGCCCATGCCCCTAGTGTTTGGGGTCAAGTGTAAGCTCCAATAGATCATGACTTTTTCACCTATAGCATTTGAATTTTTTTTCCACACTCGCTGCCTAATGTTTCATGCTGGAGCAGAATGGCATTTAAATACTTCTGTGAGTCAGAGCTCTCTCTGAGCTCTTAATGACAACCTCCCTGCCACCCCGTGCCATTTAGGAGCACCAAGTGGGGGCCGTCCTTTCCTCCGGTGCCACGGAAGCTGTCAGGTTGAACTCGGACTCTGGACACAGAGTACTGGGAACAGAAAGGGCCTCTTTTGGAGCTGACAAATATGACCCATGGCAGTCTGTTATTGAAGCCATAATTCATGCCGTAACATCCAGGGAGGAGGGAAAGAAATTAAAAGCTTGTGGTTGGGATCAAACATGCCGTGCAGAGAAAACGAATGGGGAAGGAACCGAGGTAGCGTCCCTCATCGGTCACATGTCCTCACTGCTTTCAGAGAAGCAGCAGGAGAGAGATGGAGAATTAGTGGTGCCTCCCACCTGAGTTCAGAACCTGGTCCTGGGAGCTGTGGGCTGGGGTTATTAGAACATCCATCATCCTAAAGCACACGGAGTCTTGTTGCCATTTATTCCACGTTTAAGACAAAAGTGAAATTTTTAGGCAAAGGAGTTAGTATCCTGGACAATTTGGGTATCACTCATGTGTGTTAGGGTTCTCTGTTCAAAGAACACAGGAAATGGTTCAGAGTGGTGTGAACGAACAGAGAATTTATTGGCCTGCATGACTGGCCAGTTACCTTCAAGCACAGCTTGATCTAGGTGCTCAAATTATGTCCGCAGGATCCTGCTTCTCCCTCTGTGTCTCTTGATTCTATGTCCATTGTGTTGGCTCTGTTCTCAGTCCAATGACCTCCTCATGATGGCTTCAGCTCCAGGCTTATGTCCTCAACTTTCCAAGTCCAGTGGACAAAAGAGGGAGAGAATCTTCCCACGCTTCTCTACCAGTCCAGTGTCTCATTCTGCGTGGATGCAGCTGGGGCTTGGGTCCCTCCCCACCAACCACTATATCCAGGGCATGGGATTGTGCTGATTGGCCAGGCCCGGGTCACAGTCCCCTTCCCAAGCCAGTCTCTGTCGCTGTGAGTGGGGAGGCAGGGGGAGGAGGGGATGCTGGGTGCTGACTGTCCACGCACATCCATCCGGGCAGGACAGGACCCACCGCGGCGTCCACAATCCAGGACAAGGGAGGGAAGGATTCCCCAAAATCCTGAGGAGGAAGTGGTCGATGCCAGCTGGGGCCAGACCTGCGTGCTACTCTGTGCGTGCCATCAGCAGCCCCCTCTGTCTGCCCTTGCTTCCCGTAGGTGAGAGCGGAACATGCCTGCCTCTGCCACGCACTCGCTGTAGTGATCAGAGAACGCGACTTGGCTGTGAAGGAGAAGCATCAGCTCCAAGCCAAGCTGGAGAACCTAGAACAGGTCCTCAAGGTAGGACGCGGGCACCCCGGTTTCTTCAGGGCTGGAGCAGGACAAGGGGCTGCGGGACCACAGAGCAGAGAGGGCTTGAGCCTCTGATGCCATCGCCCAGATTTAGGGTCCTCGGGGCTGTCTGCACCATGAGGATGGGATCAAAACGATAAATTCCAAAATCCAGTTGTTTCCGGAAGCCGTCCCGTGGAGCTGTTCATGCATTCCCATTTCTTAGGATGCTAAATGCAGCTGAGTGAGAGCTGGTGGGCGGCGCTTGGAGTGGGAACGGGTGTCCCACTGAGGACCTGGGGCGTCTCCGGGGGCTTCTCATACCTGGTGAATTTTAAACTGTTCCTCACCTTTGTTAGAGAAGAGCTAAGTCAGAAGGTTGCTTCATTGGGGTGCAGGGAGGCCCTTCCGGCATTTCCAAGGTGCTGGGCTCCCCACCGATATTTAATGGGGGGCGTTGACTGGCTGCTGATGGAATGGAGTCCGCTGAATGAATTCTCAGTGAGGAAACATTGTTTTACACGGGGGAGACTGAATGGTCACCTCTGGTCCCGTAGTGTGGTACCAACAGTGAGTGCAGCAGCCACAGCCCTCCGTCATCAGGGACCGTCCTCCCCTTGCGGGAAACTGTGGGTTCTCAGAGGGACGCAGACCTGTGGCTGGTGGGCACTGGAGTGAGATGGGAATGCGGAGCGACCGCTTTGCTTTGGGGCGATGGAATGTTCTGGAATTTGTGTGATGATTACATACCCTTGTAAATCACTGAAACCCGGGCTCTGCCTGTGCCCCCTGCGATCCTCTCGAAGCAGGGCCCAGGCTAGACCTGAACGCCCTGCTGTCCACCGTTTGCTCTGGATTTAGAATAGCACAGACAGGGATGAGGTCTGACCACGCAGTCATGCGTTTCCGCAGCACACAGACGACCGTCTGAGCTCCCTGGAGGCGCGGAGTGTGGCCGTCCCACCCTGCTGTCCGAGCTCGGGTCGACGTGGGTGTTGTGGTGCATGGGTGGTGGGACCAGCCCGGTCAAGGGAGGCGGCCACGTCGAAGCAAGCGTGGCTCTTCCTCAGTAGTTTTGACCAGGGAGGAAAGTGAGAGCAAGAAGAAATGGGAATTCAAATGGGCTTGTCCTTTCCACGGGGGTGGTTCTACGGCCAAGAAAGTGAAGGTCCGCAGATTTGTGGAGCCTGACGTGAGCGGCACGTCTTGCACATGGGCTGGGGAGTGTGGCACAGAGGGGGACGGGCCAGGGCGGGGGCTGGGGGGGCTCCCTGTGTCTCGGACAGAATCGCCCTCCAGCACGGTGACTGCGAGATGCACACACGTCGCCTCCACTGGTACCGACTGAAAAACACCGTGATTTTCATGCTGCTGCTATCATTTTTGTCGTGATAACAGAAAGGATATTCAGAATTAGCCTTTGTTGTTATCTGGGTGGCAGAGCTCATCGGTGGTGACCGCCGGGTGGGAGCGGAGGGGCCCAGGTGCAGGGGAGGCAAAGATGCTGACCTGCCAGCCTGTTCGGGGTCGCGCCCAGCCAGCCGCTCACGGAACCACACCCACTGCCGGCTTTAACGGAATTGCAACAGAATGTATTTGTTTCCTGTCAGGATCTAAAAGCTTTTAGGGAAACACCGAAGACTGAATTTGGGGCTGTTTTCTAAGACAATCCAGCTAGAAAAATACTGAAACTGCCCCCTGCCCCCCACATAGTCCAAACCAATACTGTTTAACCCCATTGAAATCCCTCCTGATCTGCAGACGTTTAAAGGTAGTAACTGATGACTTCATTATGTGCCTTTGTGTTTTTGTCACCCTTCTTTGGGAGTCTGTGGTCAGACTCTGGATGCCGTGGCCCGCGTGTGATGAGTAAGGGCAGCCGGGGAAGGAGGACCCGCACGGGGCAGGCGGCGGGTGGCCGGGAGGGTTGACGCGGGCACTGCATCCGAGGTGCCCATGGAGCCTGAGTTTCCTGGCAACCCGGGTGTAAAGGGAGATCCAAGCTGTTACTTAACTCTGGCTCCCGGAGAGAGGGGAGCCGGCTTTTCAGGAGAACACAGCAGCTGCACGCACTTGTCTTGGTGTGGGAAGCCCCTCTAACTTAGAAAGACTAGAACTTTCCGTTGGAGACACAGAAGATCCATATCACAGCGACTTCTGAGGATGCCCTCTCTCTGGGCTACTCTGTGCCTCCAACCTTCGGGGGTTTTTCTCCGGGAAGAAGGGCCAATGGCTTTCTCAGCCCTTTCTTGTGCTGTTAACAAGGAAAACAGGAAAACCGCCAAAGCTGGATTGCACTGCAAGAACCCAAGAAAACTTCTGCATGGTGGGAATTAGAGAACCGGAAAAGTAATGCTCAGACCCATTCCTCATCTGTGGAATCTAAAATTACCAAGAGACGGCAGAATGCATAGAACACTGAGATCTGTACACTGTGACATGGCACAGGCAGCCTCGTGCATGCTGGCCGCAGCCCCGGTGTCTGCATCGGGGACACGGGCGTACTCAAGTGTGTCTCAGCAACATCTACACTGACGAGACACACTGCTGTTCCCGAGTCCCCCGGTGGCTGGTTGTAGGACAGTTTGGCCCTCTGTCCAGCCACAGGTGTTGGTTGAGCACTGACCTCCTGCTACCGGTCCAGGCCCAGTGGACAGTGCAGTTGGCAGCCTGGCGCCCACAGAGAAAGTCAGCAAAGACGAAAACTGATGTGCCTGAGACAGAATGTTGGGGACCCAGACAGAATGAAAGGACCCAGATGGGGGGAAGGAACAGGAGGGCTGCAGTGTCTCTGTGGGGGGGGGAACTCTCCCAGACATGCCCACTGCATGGGGGGGGGCTTGTCAGTACTCAGAGGAGCAGTGCTCTAGGCAGTGGGGAGCACAGATGGCTCAGTACCTGAGGCAGGCCGTGTGCAAAGACCAGCAGGGCAGCCACCCGGCAGTGGGGGTGGGCTATCAGGTGGAAATGCCCTGGACTGGGGTTTGCTGGGGCAGAGCCTCACAGGACAAAGCAGAATGTGTTCTATGGGTCCTTACACACTGTATCTGTCAGGAATCATCACAGTACTGCTGCGTAACAACCATCCCCACGCCCAGTAGCCCCCACATTTCTCAGGAGTCTGTGGGCCAGCTTAGTGTAGCTTGTTGTCTTGGCTGGACGTGGCTGAGCACTTCCTCTGGGCCCGGCCAGGGGTCCCGGAGCCAGCTGGGTATGGGCTGGCATCTGATGGTTTTGTCAGGGGAACTGGCTTTGTTCCTCATTGCTCTGTCCTCCGGCGGGCTGCAGGAGCAGTGGGTCCTCCCGAGCTCCGGATCAACTCAGGCAGGGACTCAGAGTTGGGGCACATGGTGTGGTGGTCAGCTTGCTGCCGGTGCTGCGGGAGTGTGGGGGTGCTTCCTGTTTGTGAAGGTCACCCCGGGGCACACCAAGACCGGCGTGAGGAGCAGGGGGACCCACGAGGGGCCGCACTCTGGACACAGCTGAGGGTGGCTTCCACGGGGGCTTCCGGGGAGAGCGAGAGGTGGGCGTTTTAGGGGGCTTCCAGCGGGAAGTCAACACAGTGTGCTGAGGCCTGGATGTGGGGCGTGGAACCAGCGACCAGTGTGGTGATGAGGGTGACACCGAGGGCCAGGCTGTGAGTTCTGCTGCGATTCAGAACATCGGCTCTGTGGGGTCAGGGGTTAGGATCACCTTGCTGGAGGTGGGGTGTGCTGTGACCACGGGATCCTCTGTGCAGAAGGAGCCTCTGTCCTCGTTCTGGAGACCATCCCACTAATAATAATCAAGAAGGTGGCTCTGTTCCGTTACAGATGAGGCGTGAGGTGGAAGGGATTCATTCAGGGTCAAGGGTGATGGTCAGATGCAGTCACAACGTCTGGTGACTTGGCGGTCTGGCAGTCACAGCTGGCTAAATTATATGACTGCGTAGCTGACGCCGTTGTCCGAGCCCCCGAGTGAAGAGGGGCAGAGGGGACACAACGCTCTGCAGAGGCAGCACGCCCATTTTATGCAAATGAGGGGTGACCACACCGCACGCTGTGCCAGCGTGCATTTCAGGTCAGTCCCCACTGATAACGAGTCTACCGGTCACATTCATTCATTGGCTTTTGTTTCCAAATATCACTGAGAATTCAGTCTAGCTCAGGATGCTGTGCGGCTTGCCTCCGATGGTCTGTAACGCATTATGTAAATCACGAGTCCACCGGCACACGGTTCCTGCGGAGGCCTTCCCGCCATATCAGGGGACTGGGCGTCTGAGCAGCCAGAAGAGTGGCGCCTGAAGGCTGATTGGAGGACGCGGGTTTCTGGCACCTTGAACCCTTCCAGAGCTGCTGCCTTGGCCTGGAGAAAGACCAGTGAAGCCCACATCTAAGGGCATCCTGTACATCCAGTGTATTTAGTGAGCACCTAACATGTGCCAGACTCTCCAGGCACTGGACCAAAGTGACCTAAGTCCACAGCCTTATTCACACCAAGTTAGCAAATTACCGCATGTGTCAGGTGGTGACAAGTATAAGGGGGAAAGATGCAGGTTCTTCTCTGTGTGCAGTGCTCGGGGATGGCCTCCCAGATGGTGGGACATCTGGACGGGGACCTGGGCACAGGGAAGGAGAGATCGTGCAGAGCAGGCTCAAAGGCTGAGACGGGTGGGTGCCTGGCATGTCTGAGGAGCATGAGGGGCCAGAGCTACAGAAACAGGAAGCAGATGAAGTCAGGGGGACAGAGACCAGGAAGGGTCAGCTTGCAGGCTGAGCCCTGCTGGACACCTTCCAGCACTTCCCATGGCTATGCTCCCTCCGGCCCAGGGCCTTTGCACTTGCTGTGCCTCGTGTCTGATTGCTTTGGTCCCAGTCACCTTCCAGGAGGCCGTGCATGCCATGGGGCAGGTTCCATATCTTCTCTGCATGTCCATATATGCCCAGTGCCCACACAAGCATAGAGAAACCATGTAGTAAACACGGTTGAATGATGGGCATAGGATACTCCTCTAAGTCTGCCCGTGGAACTAGTCACTTCCTAGCGACCTGCTCACTCCAGCTGCTCAGCTTTACAGAGGCCTTCCAGTATGCCCTACCCGAGTCATCCCCCAGACCCCGTTTGCCGCACTGCGGCCACAGCCACGATGGTAAAAGAACACAAAATTGCTGCTTACCCCTAGCAATCACTGCTTATTGCAGAGATTAAAATCTGAACCCTTACCACAGGACCCCACACCGTCCCCCACCCTGACCCCCTTCACCCTGCGCCCAGCCATGCTGGCCTTCTCTTTCTGGAACATACACCTGTTTCCACCCCAGGGCATTTGCACTTACAGTTTGGAATGCTGTTTGTCTCTGTCTTGGTCTTGTGTCACTTGTGTTATGTCTCCCGACCCTCTCGTCTAGAGGAGCCACTGTCCTGCCCGTCCCCACCACTGTGCCCAATTCCATTCTCTTCAGAGACACCCATCCTGTTGTTTTGTTCACTCATGTGTTGTTTTCCCTACCGAAGGTAACCTCCCAAAGACAGAATGTTCTGGCGTCTAGGACAAAATCTGGCATACAGTGGGCACTCGGCACCTATCCGCCGATGCAGTAGGTTAGTGACCGAGTGAATGCAGGGCAAGCCAGAGGGAGGTCTGCCGTTGCCGACGCACTCTGTGTCACGGGGAGCACCGTGCAGGTGGGGGCCTGCAGTCAAGGATACTTGTCGGGGAGGGTGGCCTGCGCCTGGCGCAGACAGATTGTCTCCACGAGGAGAAAGTGCTGGTGCACTCACGGTTCCCACCATGTGCGTGGCCCGGCTGGGGTGCCCAGCGGTCCTGGCGCAAGTATCTGAGCTGGAGCTAGCTGGACAGTCTTGTCCTCCAGCATCTCAGCCTCAAAGATTGTGCAAGAAGGCCTGAGTGCTTTCCACACGGACCGCCTGCTGCCCGGGACTTGTTCTGCCAGGCACAGCTGGCTCCTTCTTCTCTGCCTTCTTGCTCAGGGCCCAGAATGCAGGGTTGTTTGTTAGATGGAACAGTGTCCATCTGTAGTTGAGAACTGGACAAGAAGGCCGGCAGGGGAGCGTGGCCCACCCCAAAGAGCTCAGCCTGGGCATGGCTGACGGAGCCACGAAGCAGACAGGGCCCAGCAGGTGTGGCCACATCGCCGGTGGCCTGGGGGCAGCTTCCGGGAATGGGGCCGCAGCTTAGGAGGGAAGCTGCTGGATGGCCGTGGTGGGGTGAGCAGGGTCCCCCCACATCCGTGTCCACTCAGAGCCTGTGAGTGTGACGGTGCCTGGAAGGTGGGCCCTGCAGATGGGATGGAGTGAGGCCCGCACCGGGTCGCGGGCCTCTCTAGCAAGACAGCGGAGTGGGGCTGGGTGTGGCACGGCTTCGTCAGGAACATGCTGTTACTTGAGATTCCTGAGAGCTCTTGGTCCGACATGAGCGAGGCCAGCGGCAGGTTACAGGGGAGGCTGTGTCAGTCTGGAGGTCAGACCCAGGTACACAGAAACGTTCTCAATTAATTAAACTTAGTGCATTATATTTTCTGATTTACACTAAAAGGGGGAGAAACCTTCAGGTCTAGGTTCTGTTCTCATCGTCAACAGATTAGTTCTTTTAAATGTAGATAATCTAAGGCTTATTTTCTGTTAATGAATCACTGCTTATTTGGGATGAATAAGTGACTCTCACAGTAACAATTAATCTTCCTTTATTGGCAGCTCCTTCCCCAGGCCCTCCTTTTCCTGTACCTGCTCGGGGAGATTCAGCCCTGAGCCCACGAGCCCAGCCCGCCTGCAGCCATCCTCCACTGTAATTAATGTTTGCGGCTGGTTTTCTGTGTTCTGATACTCAGGCTCCAATAACACCCTCCAGGGGTTTCTGCAACATGAGAATAAAGGGGAGGGCTCCGTCTCCGGCAAAACCTTTGATGGGGCCGATCCAAGCGCCGAGAGCGTGATCTCCGTGTTCAGATACCAGCCAGAAACAGGAAAGCGGCTGCTCTGAAGGCTTCCCTGGCTGCCTTCAGCTCTGCAGGGAGAGGCTTTGCAAGAGGCTGAGCACCCACAGTCACTGGTGGGCGCAGTGGGACACACGCGTGTGTCCTGTTCTGCATTAGGCAGGAGGTAGAACTGGGTCCCCTTCTGAGACTCAGCCCCTCAGCCCCTGTGCCGTGCGGTTGGCAACTGTCTCCCGGGGGCAGGGCTGTGGAGTCCCTGTGCTCTGCCAGGTGCTGAGCCAGCCTGTCAGAAACCCGACCTGCCTGGCGGGTTAGGTATTCAGCATCACGGTCGTCAGGAAAATGAAAATGGAAACAGCGGTGGGATGTGGGGCCCCTCCATCAGGTTAAGAAACACCCAGGAGGGTGGGTGTGGAGAGGGGAGCAGGTGCCTGTGCATGCTGCGCCCAGACGGCCTGGCTGGGTCCCAGCCCTGCATGTTCCCGTGTGGCGCCTGCACACGCTCCTGCGGGGCCTCCCTTCCGGGAGTCCACGCAGACCCGTGAAGCCCCAGCATGTGCCCTGCGCATCGCACACGGCGTCCTCCTTGACGGCAGACGTGGCCGCAGGTAGACTGCAGATCACCCTGCGATCGTTGCCAGAAGAGTCGGGGCCACACCTAGGGGCCAAAATGTGTACCTGAGGGAGGGCTTCAGCCTGTCGTTCTGGGGGTGCACGGTTCTGCAGGGGACTGCATCCACTGCTCCGGATCTACCCCTTTCCTGCACCTCTTACGACCCCCTCCTGCGCACCCCTGCACCACAGATACCCACCCAAAGTCGCCTCCTGCCTCCCTGAGCTCTCCCCGAAACTATCCTCCACCGACCCCTTGTCATCACAGGGGTCTCAGCCAAATGTCATCTCCCTCGCCAGCTGGAGTAGAGTCTCTACTGCATCCGTCTCCCGTTGTACGCCCCCCTGCCTCGCCATCATCCTTTATCGATCGCCGAAACTCTCATTCCCTTGCTGGATAGCTGGCTACTTCCTGCATTCCTGCCTCCCCACCCCCGAAGAATGTAAGCTTCACGAGAGCAAAAATAATCCTTTTTCTTGTTCATTATTCTATTGCAAGCATCCAAGCATCTGGCACGGAATAAGTGTTCCATAATGATGTTTGGATACATGAAAGCACGTGTCCAGGAAGCAGACAGTGCTTCAGCCCAAGCCCACAGTCCCTGAGATAAGAAACCGAGTCTGTTCCTTTCCCATTTCCCTACCCACCCAGCTGTTGTATCCAGAGACATGCCATCCTTTCCCCCCCGTTGTGGCCATCACGTTCATGTCCCCAGTCACACCAGCCTTCCTTCACCCTGGCTCCTGCCTCGATCCTTACTACCACAGGACCTTTGCACACACGACTCCCTCTGCATAGAATCCCCTGTCCATCCCGCTTCGAAGCAACTTCTACTCATCCGCCAAACCTCCCATAGGTCACCTCCCCAGGGCTCATCTGTTTGTAAGTCAAGACTCTCATCACTGAGAGGATCTTCTTGGTTTTCAGTGTATATAGATGTAATCATATCCACAACTACTATACAAAGAGGGAAAGTAAAGATACCAAGCTATGCTCATGTTTCTACATTCCACTTGAGAGGAAGATTATTTAAATGAGTAGATTATTTAAATGTGTATACTGAGATCCCTGGGGGCAACCACTAAAAATTAGATAAAAATTTATAGCCCAACACTCAGTAGATACATGAAAAGGAAATGCTAGAAACCACTCAGGCAATCCAAAATAGGCAGGGAAGGAGAGCTAGAACAGTGAAAAGGAAGAAAACTTGAAAAACAGATAATAAGATGGCACACTGGGAGCTCACCAAGAATTTCATTAAACATGACTCTGGGCAGGTCACCTTGAATCTAATGTTTCATCTGGTCCTTGCAACAACCTTGGGAAGGCAGGCTTCTTCCTCTGTTTGACAGATTAGCATGCCGGGGCCCAGGAAGGGCAGGACTGTCCTGTGCGCTGACTGTATTGTCCAGCCCGCTGCCGACGCGGCCCACCCTCTCCGGAAGGGTTCTGACTGACCGCACAAGCTGAATGTCCCTGTCCCTGCATGTCCGCCTCCACTAGAGGGCCCATCCACTAAGGGCAAATGGGGAGTCAGGGAAGCTCCCAGTTTTGTCAAAGGGGCTCCCCGCTAAGACACTCTGGCAAAGCTATGTTTCCCCTTCCAGAATGCGCACGGCTCTGTTTGCATGCTAATTCCCGTTATGAATGAATCTAGCTTGCATAGATGGAACAGGAAGTCACAGGACACAGAAGACAAACAAACAGCTTGTGTCTGAAGACGTGAGCTCAGTCAGTGCTGGGGTTCCTTCCACCAGATGTTTCGTGGAGGGAAATCGTGCGCAGAGAGGCCTTGCTGTTACCACGGTGCATACAAGAGCCCACGCATAAGGCATCAAATGTGTCTCGGGTAAATCCTATTAAGGGAGATTATTTTCTCCTCCATTTCTTTGCTCACACAGGGCAGGATCCAAAGTGGAAGACACAGACCCCTTTGATCTAACATCGCAGAGACAGTCCAGTTTGCTCCCTGTGTGTGCCCTCTGTCTAGTGTCCGAGCATTCCGCGGAAGTGGCATCTTGAGGCCACCAGAATGCCGGTGCTGATGTCAACAGCCGGCTATAAATGTCGCCGCTTTAAAAATAACTCCTGCCGCATGCTGAGAGTTTCAGACAAGCATCTCTTGCCACGGTGCATAAACCTCAGTACTTCTTGGACGTGAAACGTTCCTGTGGGACGAGGCACGTGCCCTTGGAACTGGGAAGCTCTACATAAAGGGAAGCGAAGCTGACTATTAGGAATTTGGTGGGGTTTTGTGTTTTGTGAAAGCCGGGCGTTTTCGGTCTCTCTGTGAGAACACGTGGGTCCTAGCGCTCCATGGGACATCCGGAATCAGGACGACTGCAGGACGTCCTAGGAACCATGATGTGAACTCCCTCCCAGGAGAAATGCAGGCTGCGCTCTGTTGCCCCGGCCACACGGCCCGCACCTCGCCTTGTGGCCAAGGACGGAGCGTGTCTCACAGCCCGAGGGCTTCGAAGACCTTGCATGAAAAGGTCTCACACTGATCCGGTCCTGGGAGGCCTGTGGCGTATCAGCACATGTCACACGCATGGGAAGGATCCCTGGGGAAACATCCCACCGAGCAGGGAGATGACAGAGTGAAGAGACGTGTGCCCAGGTCAGGGAGCTGGGTTCCCTGAGTTCAAGTCCTTGCTTCATCATTTCCTGGCTGGGCAACCTTGGGCAGGTTCCTTAACCTCTCTGGGCCTCAGTTTCCTCCTCTATAAACAGGAGTCAATATATTGCCTGCCGCCGAGGTTGTTGCAGAGATTCAGTGGGTTGTGTGTATGAAGTACTTAGCATAACACTCCTTCCAGAACTTGTGCTTAGGTGACCGGGAGGCTGCTGATGTGTGGGGCTGGGAAGACCATGCCAGCAACCTGCTTACGGAGAGACAAGAAAGACATGGGGTACGATCGACACGAAGCGCCGAGGGGGGCCGAGTTGCTGCAGCCCCACATGTGGGACTGGGAACTCCTGTGCCGGAATGTGGTTCCCCACATCACTCTCCTTCCTTCCACCTGATCCCTGAGCTCATCTCCTGGCTCCTTCCTGGGGTGGAAGTTCCCTGTCCTCTGAACTGGCCATCTGCCTGGAGTTCCAGGGACACCCCCTTGCTGGTTCTGTTGCTGGGCACCTGGGTCTCCAGCTCCATACACAATGGGTACCCAGTGGCTAAGGTAATATCCTGCCAAGGACTTTGAGCTTAGGACTTCTTCACCTGACTGGGAGAGAGATATGGCAGCTGGTTATCTACCAGGCCTGCTGACACCCACTGATGTGATGACTCTCGTGGTAAACCAAACATCCTGTCCCCACCCCACCCCTGCCTCCCTGACCTCCAGTTTAAACTCTTTCTGCTGCTGAGAAGGTGTCAGTTACTTTGGGGCAGCTCCTTTGGCTTTCTGGCTGTTTCTTACCCCAAACAAGGAATTGAAACAGCCCCAAAGCTGTCATGATCCACCAGCTGTCTCTTTATTTTGAGAAGCAAGAATAAAAAGTCATGAAATTTTAGTGCATAATATGAGACATTATGGAATTACATTTTGTGGCAGCCATAAATGCTGTTGAAAAATATTTTAGTTTGGACAATTTGGGATAAAGTTCATAGAAACCTATATCAAATAGCTTGAAGAAAAAAAAGAAGGAAGTCATCATGGTTGACAAATTGGGGTGTATGAGAGGTTGGACTTCAGGCATGGCTGAATCAAGGTGCTCAGATGATGCCATCAGGAACAGTCTCTCTTCAGGGCACCTGGGTGGCTTGTTTGGTAAAATGTCCAACTCAATCTCAGCTAAGGTCTTGATCTGCTGTCCACAATTCTGTCCGAGATTTGGGGGCTGATTGTAAGTCCTGACCTGAGTCTGAAAGCCTGAGAACTAGGAACACAAGCTTCTGAGGGCAGGAGAGGATGGATGTGTCTCCGTTTAGGCAGAGTGAATAGGCCCTTTAGCCAGCGTTTTGTCCTTCGGGTCCTCAGTGGAGTGGATGAAACCCACCCATGTAGGGGAAGGTGACACCTTTCCTCTCCCACCCATGCAGATGCCATTGTCTTTTGGAAATGCCGCCCAGATGGACCCAGAAATAATGCTTCCCCAGCTTCCTGGACATCCCTACCCAGTTGGGCAGACACGTAAAGCCATGGGGGTGACTTCTGCCCTGGAGAGTGCCTCGCGGCTCTGCTGGGGGGACCTGGTGGGGCCAGGAAGACCACCTGTGTGTGTGTGTGTGTGGTTATGGCCCAGGGCAGAGGGGCTGGTAGCCGGCCTGGCGGTGGCTGATGTGGAAGATGGCGGGGCACATGGAAGCGCTTTGCAAACTCTGGACATTGAGCAGGAAGGGGCAGCGGTACTGAGGTGAAACTACGTGAATGATGGTGTCATTGCTGAGACGGGCAGACTGGGGAGGAAGTGGTTTGGGAGAGAAAGTCCAGAACTCCATTTTGGACAGGCTAAATTTAAGATTCCTCCTGTCCCTTCACGTGGAGAGGGTGAGTGGGCAGTTGGCTACAAGCGAAGAGACAAGGGTTTCATTCCCGAGCGCGAGTTTATAAATGGCAGCGACAGTCGCGACGTGGGATACCCGCCCGGGAAGGAGGACAGGCAGAGCAGCAGCCACCCCCAGGCTAGAGGCCCTGCAGGAGGACGGAGCCGTCGGGGAAGGACGGGAGCCGGGCCGGTGGCGGGCTCCTGGGCAGGAGCAGTGTGCTTGTCAAGGGATGGGTCCCCGGAGCAAGGGGTGGCCGTGGGCTGGAGGGCCCCTTGCTCCCCGGTCCTTCTGGGGGGTGTCAGGCAGGGGGTGTCAGCCGATTGATGGAGGAAGCCAGACAGCAGAGTGGGAAGCGAGGGTGTGGATGTGGCCAGTGGAGATGCCTCTGGAGCGGGGTCGCTGAGCAGGGCCGTGGATGCAGGGGAAGCTGCTGGGATGGAGAGGGTGAGGGGACCCGAGCGGTCAGAGCTCCTGTGTATCTGGCCTCCCTGCTGGGGCGCCACAGCCGCGACCATCTCTCCCCGCAAGGGGCATGTATTTGTACACACGTGGGCATTCTGGCAACCACTCCACAGTGACCCCGAAATTCCGAAGCCAGTGCTTCCCATCCGGCTGACCATCCGGCTGACCCGTCAGGAATCCAGGAGAGCCCGCCGCCCGGCGATGTCCTCGCGGCCGCGCGCTTGGACCGCCTCCGGTTCGGTCCGTGTTGCTCATGAATCCTTGTGAGGGTTCCACGAATAACTTCCTTCCCGAAGCTAAATAAAGAGTACCCGGGCTGCATTCGGCAGTGCCCGCTTCCAGAATAAACAGAAGCCCAGGAATTAGCCGCAACAATAGTGTCGTTAGGCAGCTGCGTAATTGTTCGTGCAAACCAGGCTGGCGCCCGGAGCCCGACACCGCGGAGCGGCCCGCTGCGGAGTTTCACGGTGGAGGAGGCGCTTGGAGGGGCCTCAGGCCGGGAAGGGTCAGCGAGCAGGTGGACGCTGGCTTGGCTGATGGCCGCCCGCGGACAGGTTTCTGGGCTGTGTGGCCTCTAGCAAGTGGTTCGGCTGCTCCTGGTCCCTTGCCCACGGCCAGCGGTGACCGCAGCATCCAGTTGCCGGCGTCAGACGAGGTGGTGCGCGCATTGGTGGGGGCCCTGTACGGAGTGCAGCCTCTTCACCAGGGTCTTAGGGTGCCGCTTGTGGTCCGGAAGGAAGCCGCTCTGGGGGCTGTGCGGGCTCCTCCTCCTGCGGGGCTCCTCCTCCTGCGGGGCTCCTCCTCCTGCGCGGGCTCCTCCTCCTGCGCGGGGCTCCTCCTCCTGCGCGGGGCTCCTCCTCCTGCGCGGGCTCCTCCTCCTGCGGGGCTCCTCCTCCTGCGGGGCTCCTCCTCCTGCGGGGCTCCTCCTCCTGCGCGGGCTCCTCCTCCTGCGGGGCTCCTCCTCCTGCGGGGCTCCTCCTCCTGCGGGGCTCCGCCTCCTGCGCGGGCTCCTCCTCCTGCGCGGGCTCCTCCTCCTGCGCGGGCTCCTCCTCCTGCGGGGCTCCTCCTCCTGCGGGGCTCCTCCTCCTGCGGGGCTCCTCCTCCTGCGGGGCTCCTCCTCCTGCGCGGGCTCCTCCTCCTGCGCGGGCTCCTCCTCCTGCGCGGGCTCCTCCTCCTGCGGGGCTCCTCCTCCTGCGCGGGCTCCGCCTCCTGTGCGGGCTCCTCCTCCTGCGCGGGCTCCTCCTCCTGCGCGGGGCTCCTCCTCCTGCGGGGCTCCTCCTCCTGCGGGGCTCCTCCTCCTGCGCGGGCTCCGCCTCCTGCGGGGGCTCCTCCTCCTGCTCGGGTTCCTCCTCCTGCGGGGCTCCTCCTCCTGCGCGGGCTCCTCCTCCTGCGCGGGCTCCGCCTCCTGTGCGGGCTCCTCCTCCTGCGCGGGCTCCTCCTCCTGCGCGGGGCTCCTCCTCCTGCGGGGCTCCTCCTCCTGCGCGGGCTCCTCCTCCTGCGCGGGCTCCTCCTCCTGCGCGGGCTCCGCCTCCTGCGGGGCTCCTCCTCCTGCGGGGCTCCTCCTCCTGTGCGGGCTCCTCCTCCTGCGAGGGCTCCTCCTCCTGCGGGGCTCCTCCTCCTGGGGGGCTCCTCCTCCTGTGCGGGCTCCTCCTCCTGCGCGGGCTCCTCCTCCTGCGCGGGCTCCTCCTCCTGCGGGGCTCCTCCTCCTGCGCGGGCTCCTCCTCCTGAGGGGCTCCTCCTCCTGCGCGGGCTCCTCCTCCTGCGGGGCTCCTCCTCCTGCGCGGGCTCCTCCTCCTGCGGGGCTCCTCCTCCTGCGGGGCTCCTCCTCCTGCGGGGCTCCTCCTCCTGCGCGGGCTCCTCCTCCTACGGGGCTCCTCCTCCTGTGCGGGCTCCTCCTCCTGCGGGGCTCCTCCTCCTGCACGGGCTCCTCCTCCTGCGCGGGCTCCTCCTCCTGTGGGGCTCCTCCTCCTGCGGGGCTCCTCCTCCTGCGCGGGCTCCTCCTCCTGCGCGGGCTCCTCCTCCTGTGTAGGCTCCTCCTCCTGTGTAGGCTCCTCCTCCCCCACACAAGCTCCTCCCCATGTGAGCTCCTCCCCCTCCCACAAGGCTCCTCCCCTACACGGCTCCTCCTCCTGGGCAGGCTCCTCCTCCCCCACACAAGCTCCTCCCCATGCGAGCTCCTCCCCCTCCCACAAGGCTCCTCCCCTACACAGGTTCCTTCTCCCCAGTGCAAGCTCCGCCTTCCACACAGACTCCTCCTCTGCACAGATTCCTCCTCCCCCACAGGCTCCTCTCCCGTGCAAACTCCTCCCCCACAGGAATCCTCCTCCCGCACAGGATCCTCTTCCCACAAGGCTCCTCCCCTGCGCAGGCTCCTCCTCCCCAGTGCAAGCTCCTCCTCCCCTGTGCAGGGACCTCCTCCCTGGTGCAGGCTCCTCCTTCCCCGCACAGGCTCCTCCCCTGTACAGGCTGCTCCTCCCCGTACAGGCTCCTCCTCCCCCACAGGCTCCTCTCCTACAGGCTCTTCCTCCTCCCGTGCGGGCCCCTTCCCTGCGCAGACTCCTCCCACCACTGGTTCCCCCACCTGCAGGCTCCTCCTCCCCCAAGGAGGTTTGTCTCCCGCAGGCTCCTCCTCCTCCGCGCATGCGCTGGAGCAGCCTGAGGGCGCCGTGATGTGACAGGCGTGGGGCTCCTTCGGCTCAGAGTGAAAGGGGACACCAGTCTCCTAGATGCGAGA
Source organism: Mustela erminea (assembly GCF_009829155.1). Taxonomy (NCBI): domain Eukaryota; kingdom Metazoa; phylum Chordata; class Mammalia; order Carnivora; family Mustelidae; genus Mustela; species Mustela erminea. Next base: position 90,980,263 of record NC_045626.1, on the reverse strand, counting down.
TACCACCCCGCATCGTGAGACATTCAGAACCCCTGCGCAGAGCAGGTGCCGGTTCATAATTAGCAATCACCAGCGGTTCCGTAGCGTGCTGTTAATGGACCATTTATAAATGGCTAGTGATGCTGATGAATAATTGATCTGGGGGAGAAGGTGAAGCCCCGAGAGAGGTTGTCACCGGCCCAGGTTCAGCGCTGGGGTTTGAACCTGTGCGGTGTGGCTCTTAAATGTCGCGCTCGGCCCTGTATTGTCCCGAAGCGCCAGAGGTGCGTCACCACCATCCATCTGTGCAGTCCCCGCCAGCACCTGCAGGGAATGGATGCGAAGGTCCGCAGCCGGGCGCCAGCAGATAGCACCGAAGCCTGAGGTTCGGAGGCTCCCTCTAGCCTGACTCGAATCTGGGGCGGCCCTTCACCAGCTGTGTGATGAGCCAGGAGAACCTCCCTGTGCCTCAGTTTCCCCCATTAGTGTGCCTGCCTCCTAGATGAATGAGAGGGTCGCGGGACGTAAATCATCCTAAAGGGCTTGGAGCACTCCCCGCTAGGTAGCCCAGGATCCGTAACCTGTGGCCTTAGCTTGCACGAGGCTGAGGGAATGGGCAGGAGAAAGAGCTCGCCTCTGCATGATGACCTCTGGTTCTGCTTAATGCTCAGGGCATGGAAATGACCAGGCAGTTCGAGGTGGAAGGCGTGTTGGCACCGGTTCCCCAAGGGGTGGGTCCTGACCCCAGGGAAAGCCAGAGTAGCCCTCGGGCCCCCTTCGCAGGTCTTCTGGCTCCTGCGCTGACCCCGCCCTGTCCCCCGCAGCACATGCGAGAGGCTGCAGAACGGCGGCAGCAGCTGGAACTGGAGCATGAGCAGGCGCTGGCTGTCCTCCACGCCAAACAGCAGGAGATCGACCTTCTGCAGAAGGTGAGCCGCGGGCGTGCTTGGGGCAGGGGTGTGGAGGGCAAGGGGGGGCGGGAGCTGTGCACCTGCGTCTCCCCATCTTCCCCGAGTCTGTGCTACCTAGTGCTGCCCAGCTCCCCTGAGCCACCGCGTCCCAAGCTGCACTGCAAACACCGGACGCTCCCCTGTGCGATGCCGGCGGGCTCGTGTGGAAAGTATGCTCTGGGGGCCACTGCCCACTGTGAGTGGCTTCAGCCCTACCAGCGTCGTTTACAGTTAAGCACACATGTGTGTCTTATTCTGCAACCTTCCCTTCCAGAAAAGATGCCCAGAAGCACCACAGGAACTGGTTTGACGGCCCAGGTTCAGCGCTGGGGTTTGAACCTGTGCGGTGTGGCTCTTAAATGTCGCGACTTGGGTTTTGTTTTCTTTGTTCTTTGGGGTTTTTTGTTTGTTTGTTTGTTTGTTTTCAGTACTGGGGGAATGAGGGATTGGAGCGGGGTTGAATTGGACACCCGCGGAGGCTGGGGGTATAAACTGTGGTCATTCAAAGGAATAACTTTGGTTTTGTATCTGCTGAACTGGCGAGAGTTCCATGATGTGCTGTTAAGTGAACAGATCAAGTCTCGGGGCAATGTTTCCGGCATGAGGAAGAGGGAAGGAACCCAGAGAAGAAAGAGGAGCAGAGACTAAGAAACAAGGAGGAAGGAGGGAAAAGAGAGGGAAGGATTGAGAAGCTGAGGGGGCCCGTCCCTGTGGCACCCGTGGTGGTGCTGGGGGGCTAAGAGCGTGGCCCCTGGACCCAGCTGTGGTCCTCTCCTGTGTCTCTCCATGGGGGCACTTGGGGTCCCAGGTGTGGTTCTCCTTTCCTTCCGAAAGCCCTGATCCTACCCGGAGCCCCTCCTCCCCAGAGGGCAGCGGGCCCCACCAGCCAGAGACTTTCTGGCCTGGGCTGCAGGTACATGACTGCCCATGGGGGTGCTCCTGAGACCGGCCAGCGGATGGGCAGCGAGCAGCTCCTCCCCAGTCTGGGCGGCCCTCCACCCACTCCACCGCCTCTCCAGGCCTCTGATCTCGTAATAAAGGACCCAGGGCCGTGTGCCCACCTGACTGGTGATGGGAGTCTGCTGGGGTGGTCTCTGTCCTCGGAGTTTGGGAGCCAGATTTGCAGCAGGTAGAGAATTTGCCAGGCTGCTTCTCTGATTGTTTATTGAGACCATGTGTCAAGGGTGGCTGTCACTGAGCTTCCGCTGGTGGGGTCATCCAGCCTGATTACCTGCCGGAATAGAGAAGCAGCCTTTCGTTAGATGCTATCCAGAAAGGATATTGCTTGCCGGGGCCCAGGCAGAGAGATACGGCTCTTTTCTGCCTGCTGTGCCGTGCCCAGACATGGCCGCCCGGCACCTGCACCCGCTCCCCGTGCCCCGGAAGCCCTGGCTGGGCACCACCCAGATAGGAAGCCCATGGAAAACACAGATTCCGTGCCAAGGGGGCGACAGATCGGTGACTGCCAGCAGTGTGTTCTCTGGGAGCCTGGAGTTTCATTTGCGAAGCATCCCATGGCAGGAAGGTGCACCAGAGCCAATGCTGTCATTCAGCCTCCTCTGTGCCTCGTCCGGTTTCCTTCCCCCTTCCTGGTGTCCATTATGGCCTATATCTTGGACACCCTGATGCTTCACCGGGGGCAGGAGCTGAGGAGGAGGAACCAGTGCAAAACCCGGGTGCCAAGGTGGTAATTCCTTAGAGCTCTGATTTTTGAACAAAGCCTTCCAAGAGGATGGTGGATCCTTGAGCAGAATGAGATTGGCGATTTTTTCAGGATTCTTATTTTCCGTTTGATTTCCACCGTGGAGGGCCAGCATGCTGCCCTTGCTGATTAGATCATTCATTCATTCAACAAATGTTGGGTGTCCACTGTGTGTCAGTGTCTTTGGGTTGTTCTGGAAGGGGAGCCCAGTGGCGGGGGAGACGGCTTATGCCGGCACCGAGGGAGAGAGAGCCCCCTCCAGAGGTCATGCAGATGCCGTGTGCAGGGAAGAAGGGACAGAATGAAGTGACGGGTTCATGATTGCAGGACTCCATACAGGGCAAACTTAGGTGAGTGGAAGGTCATTTAAGGGCTCAGGTCCCCAGTACTTGGGGAAAGGGGCCCTTGGAGGGACACAGGTCATGCCTAGTGGGCAGGGGTGCATCCCAAGGAGGGTGGTGCTGAGCCCCAGGCACTCTGCGGGCTGTGGAAAGGAGCTCCATCTTGTTCCAAGGGAACCGGAAGCCACTGGGGGCTGAAGCGGGTGTAGCAGGGTCTGGTGAACATCCTTTGACCCTCGCGCTGGGGACTGATCTGTGGAGGGGCAGGAAGGCCCCTTACCCGCTGCCACAAAGCCTAGGGTCTCAGCGTGGGGCAGCGGCTGCAGAGGGGAGATGTGGACACACCGCAGGATGGATTAGGAGAGGGAGCTGTGTGCTCAGGAGCTGTGGTGAGAGGCCCAGGGGTGGAGGCACGCGGGAAGGGGCATGTCCAGGCTGACCCACATCGTGGCTGTGGATCTGGGCTGAATGGAAACATCACCGAGCTGGTGTGATCCTGGATGTGTGGACGCCCAGCGGCAGGTGCGCAGGATGGGAGGAAAGTCTCTGGTCCTAGACGGAGGGACGCTAGTGGACGTGGCGATGCTCTCAGGAGACCCATCGTCCTGTGTTTCCATTTTCTGCAAAAAAGACAGCGGATGGGGGCATCTTCTTTGCACATAAACATATCAGGGCTGCGCAGACCTGTGGACGGGCTGGGGCAGCGTGGGGGAGGGGGCGTTAGGGCCCAGAGGTTGCAGGGTTCTAGGCCGCAGGAGTCAGGACGGGCGAAGGAGGAACACATGGCATATTTACTAAACTTAAAAAGAAGCCAGGAGCTTGCTGGGTGCCGGGAACTATTTCTGCCGTGAACCCTCTCACTTCAAGCCCGTCACAACCTCACGCGGTGGGTCCTACCTCCCTCCTGTTTCTGAATGGAGGAAGGTAACTCCACAGCTAAATGCCAGTCAGCTGGTGAGCAGAACGACCTGGGTTCGCATGAAGCCCCTGGGCCCGGATGCTCCTCTCTGAGGCTCCAGGGTTGACCGAAGTCTTGCCCTTGTCCTACCACAATAAAAGCACCAGACTCCCCAGGGGCCAGAGCTGGGCCCCATGAGACAGCAGTGTGGTTGTGTCTGAGACCTGCCCGTGCTCTCCGGCTTCAGCTCCCAGGCTTTCTCGACACCCCTCCACTGGGGACGCCTGCCCTCTTCTTGTCAGTGAGGTGGTTCTTGCTGTCACCTGTGCGTGGACATGGTGCCAAGGGCTGGTCCTCTGTTCTCGTCCTCTCTGACCCGGAGTGCAGTTTCGGCTGGTCTCTGCCTCTCTATGCCCGAGGCCTCCAGGAAGCCTCACTCTCCACCGACTGCCTTCCACGCAGATGGTCCCCCGTAAGCCTCATGGGTGTTCACCAAGACTCGGTCCGCAAGCCCCATCTCCGTGTCTCCGCTGGCTCCTGGGGTGACCTCGTCAGGTCCTGTGGGTCTAAACGCCGTTTGGGGACGGCCTCGCCACCCTGGGCTCCGCAGACTGGATTGCGAATCCCCTTCTTTCCTCCAGCCTTCAGCGCCGCCTCCGCATGAGGTCCAAGTTGAACCCCGTCCTCGGCCACACCTGCTCCACACCTGTTCCCTGGAGTTACTGCCCCTCTCTGTTTGTCTCCTTTTTCTCTGTGTCAGAGCAGCAAAACCCTCTCCGGATGGCCCCACCTGGGGAGGCTTGACCTCCACTTTCCCCGAGACTCCCAGACTCCCGCCTGCAGCCCCAGCCCTCTCTACCCACGCCGGTTGCCCCTGACGGTACAGAGCTGGGCCTGGGGACCCCTTCACCCACGTCTTGGGAAGTCCCTTTACTCCCGTCTGTGCTCTGTTGGATCTCTGCCTTCCGGGGCCCGCCACGTCCCTTTCTCTTGACGCACCACAGGTGTGAAGTAAGGCAGGGGTTTACCTTCTCTCAAAATATAGGCAGTGCCTGATGGGCCCCGCAGGCTTCGGTCTCACCTCTGGCCGCTCTGGCCGCTCTGAGGGGGCGCGGGCCTCGTGCACCCACCGTCAGGACCCGGGACCCAAACCTTCTCTGAGACTCGTCCCTCGGGCCAGGACGGTGCTTGGAGAATCGAGTGCTTTCATTCAACACTCAGGTCAGCACTGACGGAGCCCCTGTGTCGGAGATTTCCAGGGGCTCTTTGGGCAGCGTGAGTGAGGCCGGTGGGGGAGGCTCCGGACACCGTGAACGTTTATTCCAAGCATGGAGAGTCCTGGCGCCCGCGTCCGGGAGGCTGGCTTGCCGACTTGGGGCTTCGGCCCACTGCCTCCCCCTCCCCTGCCACACGGCCTCTGTACCTTGACCACACCAGATCTGCCCCCTCTTGGATCTTTGCCTGGGTGCCTGGTTCCCCAAAAAGGGCAGAGCTGGCGTTTGGCGCTGAGCGCCCTGCCCTGCCTCCCGGCCTTGAATGGGCTCCTCTCCCTGCTCACGCGGCCTCTGGCACACCAGCCCGCAGGGGGTGCCGTTGGCTCATCCGTTCGCCTGCGGTCTTTCTCCAGAGAGTAGGGTCTACACTCCCGAGATCACGGTCCGACACGTAGCAAAGCTCAGCAAATGCTGATGACAAGGGTCCGAGATCGTTAGACAAGGAAGGAGTTGCGGGGAGCGGCCACGGATGGACCTATGGCTGGTCGCAGTCCCCAGTGATGAATTCTAGGTGCTACTTGTAAATGCCCGTTGAACAAGTCACTGAGCCATGGCTCCGTCCTCCCATGGCCTGTGGGCGCCCAGACCCCCGGGCCCCTCCTCTCTGGGCGACCGGCGGCCAGAGCCCGGCAGCTCCCCAGCTTCAGACTTTGTTTCCGAGCAAGCTCCGTCCTCGCCTAGCTACAGTCGTCGTGGTGATCATCTAAGCGTTTTTCCAAATTTAAAATTCATCTGCAGACCTGACCGATTTTTGCTGTGGCTCAGAACTCCTCCCACGTGCGAGGGGGTGGCTTTCGGGGTTGGGGCTGTCACGGACGTGGGCAGTAAGAGGAGCCAAGCCCGCCACGTGAGTCGCAATCGGTGCTTTGCCTGCACTTCAGGGATGGCTGTTTGGGATCTTGCTGTCGTGTGTGGGTGGCAGGGGGTCACGGACTGACCCCCGTGCTCCTGCCGGGCACAGCTACGGGACTAGTGTCCAGTCAACACTTCCTCTTAGTGCTGATGGGAGGCTCCTTGGGGCCCCAGCCCGGTTCCAGGACTGCCCACCCTTTTCTGCAGATTGCCACGGTGCCCTCACCCTGCTGCAAGCTCACAGCATCCATGCCACCCCCTCCTCTGCCAGTTGCCAAGGAGACCGCGCATTAGGCACGCAGGCCATCCCAACCAAGTGTCCAGACCTTGAGGCTGAGTCCAGCATGTCTGGACCTCTGTGCCTCCCCAGAAACCACCACCTGTGCCAGCCCACCGTCTTGGACCCTCAGTTCCCCAGACGACAGCCCCCTTCCTCTGACAGCTGGCCCCGTGCCCCTAACAGCTGTGGGTCCTTCACATGTCCCTGTGTCCTGTGGGAAGGTCAGAGCTTCCCAACAGGTTGGCTGTGGACCCCAGACGAGCCTCGCGTAAGCTGCTGCTTCGGTGCTGCGAGAATTTGGAGCTGCCGATTCCAACTGTTAGTTTTAACAACCTATTCTGACTGCCCAAATGGCCTGGCTAGCAAGTAGCCTATGAAAACCAGCTCCCGATCCTCTCTGGAAGCCGGAAGCCAAGTCATTACTGCGAACTTGGCGGGGTTTTCACAGCTCACTTTGGGTTTTTTTTGTTGTTGTTTTTTTATCCTGCCAGTTGGAAACTATCTTGGACTCAAGTGGCTCAGTGCTGAGGTTATTTATAGAACCCCGTGCGTCCTGCGGACGGCCGCCCGTCCCCTCCTCCCCACTTTGTTATTTATCATCACTCCCGTTTCAGCTCTGAAAGGAACGATTTTAAGCACTTGAAGGTTGCGCTGAATTCAGGAACAGCGTGATGAATCTGTGTTCCATCACTTGCCCGGGTCTCGAAGTCTTCTCTGAAGATCCGTGTCCAGGGGACGCGTAGGGGTGAGGCGAGCCGGGATCTCAGGCCGCCCGCCAGCATTGGCCGTGCTGGGGATGCCGGGCCCTCCCTGCTCCGGGGAGGCTGTAAGGATAACAATCACCGGCTTCTTTGCCCTTCCCTACTCTCTGTCCCGGCTCCCAGACACATGTTCCTCTAGATCCGAGGATTCTACATGTAAATCTCAGTCGAATATGGGAATCCTTCCCGAGTGCTCGAAATTGTCAGACACAGGTGACCTGTGGTGTTGGAGATAAACCTCCCCCTAAACCTGCTCCTTGGCGTCTCTGGGAATGTCTGTGAAGCCACTGAAACCAGTGCAAGGGGACGTCCGAGTGGCCATGCGGGCCAGCTTTCCTTCCTGGCTTAGGATTCAGGCTCAGGCTCTCACAGAAACTTCAGCACCTCCAACTTGAAAACGGGAGGTGGCATGTTCTCCAGCAGCTGACGATTGTGTTCATTAGGATGCTCGGTTTCAAGGGACAGAGAACAGCAAAAGGGAATTTGAGTCGTGCGCCCAACTGAGAGGGGCTTCAGGTGCGGCTGGATCCAGCGCTCTTCTGCCTTTGCACTCCTCTGCGTTGGCTTCGTTTTTGGCTTCCAGGGGAGCCCTCTGGCTGCTCCAGCCTCATCCCTCATGGTGGCAGAAAGGCTGCAGTGCTCCGTACTGTCCTCCACTCGGGCTCGGGTCAAGTAGGCAAAGAGAATCTGTCCCGTCTTCCCCAGCATCCATGGGCAGAGCTGTAGCCAGCCTGCACACCTGCCCAGAAGCCAACCACTGAGCATCTAGAGCTGTTCTCATGCCCTCAGGACGGGGGCTGGGTCCCCAGCACAACTGGGGCTCTTCCTGGAAGAGGTGGCCACAGATGCCAGGCAGGCAAGCAGGCTGTGGTACTACTCACTGCCATTGCTATGAGGGATGATACTGTTGCCTTTTGGTTTTATGTGAAACCACCATGTGGTTCAGGCAACAGCCCTTCTGAGAGACTGGTCTGGTGAAATGGGTGACATTTCTTATTCTGTGGAGCAGTGGCTTTGCTTCAAAGAATTGGACGAGGGCCACCCCCCACCGCAGGCTGATTGGCTGAGAGCCCATCAGATGCTCAGGGACCCCCATCTCGGGCTTGCCTTGGGGCCCGGGGAGATCGCCGCTGACCTTCAGCTGCTTGGAAGTCATGTCTGCATGGCGGTGTCGTGTTTCCCAAGCGGCTGTGGGCACCTGGGGATATGATGCCCTCCCACCCCACCCTGCGGCTTCCAGAAGGATTGTCCTGACCTTCTGGGTCCAGCCCCCTTCTGTGTGTGACCGCCTCTCTCTAGAGGAGTGCAACCTCCCACTGACCTGTTCCCTCACTGCCAGATCAGGGTGTCCTTTCCCATTTTGACAAAGAGCATCCCAGCCGGCGGCATTTGTTCCGTGTTTGCCCAAAGGGCAGTGGGCAATGAGAACTGGTCTAGATCCTCGGAACAGGGTGCTCTTTGGTGAGATAGACGGCAGGAACCCACGCCTGATAATTCAGACATTTGTCCGAGTCTCTTCTCTTTCCTCTGCTTTAAACATTGACTGTTTTCTCTTTCTATCATAAACAAGGCTCAGGTTGAAGCTAAGAAGGAACATGAAGGTGCCGTACGGCTGCTAGAGGTAAGTGCCGGAACCCTGACCTGCTGGCATTGGGGGGCGGGCGAGGTCGGAGCTGTGGATGTGGGGGCCACTCCTGAGTGCCGGCGGGCACCAGCTACTAGGACTGCTCACCCACCCCCTACACGGGCAGCACAGCGACCGCACAGAGAGGCGAAGTCACGTCCTCACAGTCACTCAGCCTGCCGCGGAGCTGGGTGCCTCACACGTGACCTGCTGTCCCCTGCGGGCTGCTCTGGGACCACGTGAGGAGGAAGACGAGGAGGAGGATAAAGTGTGGGTGTGGGCGGACCGCTCCTGTGGGCACCCTGCCAGCGGATGAACCGTGGATGGCACACTATCAGGGACATTCTCAGGGATGGCACTGACGGTGGGGAAGAGCTTGGCTGCAGGTATCTGGGGAGGCATTTGCAGAATGAGAAAGGGCCCGACACGGAGTCTGAGCGGGGGACACCAGTGAGCAGGGCCGTGGCCCCTCCTGCCGTGAACCCCCCGGACAGAGGCCAGGCAGCTCCTACCTCTTCATTAGAGACACACAGGTGGGGGTGGCCCTGGGTGGCCTCTGTGTGGGCCGCCGTCCCTGGATACAGGGGGAAGATGGCCCTGTCCTTTGTCCCCAGGGGCATGGCGGCCACGGAGAGCAGAGTGTGCCTCTCCTAGTTCCCTTATGTTGCCTTATAACATCTATTCCTCCCGCAGGGAAAGGTCCCGCCATTGCCATCCCATATATTAAAGTTGATTTTTTGAGCGCGTCCATTAGCTAATGAGTATCTGGAGGGGTGAGTGTGACGAATGGCAGGGGGAGCTCCAGCACCCAAGGGAATGGCAGCAGACCCCCGGAGGCCATGCTTGTCCCTGGAAAATCCACCCCCCACCCCCACCTGAACCGCCCCCCACGTCCGTTCAGACCGCCTCCTGGCTGCAGACGTGCGTCCTTGTCTCCACTGCCTGGGGCCCCTGGACGGGGTGCGTCCTGCATTTAGCCACCCTCTGGGCCGCCCACGGGGGTCTCCTGGCCCGGGGCTGGGGCCGTGCATGTTCCGGCATGGGGCGGCATCGGAATGTGCTCTGGGGGGCAGGTGCCGCGCAGACGTGCTGAGGGTGCGTGGTTTTTCTTCTTTACAACGTCTTCCGTGGTTGTGCCTTGCTTTGCGCTTCCCGCAGAACACGCTGGACGGCATGCAGGTACTGGAGGGCTCGGGCCTCCCCTGTGCCGCTGTGCTTGGCGGTGCTTTCCCTTGTGCTTGGTGCCTCCACGGCTCCCTGGGCCTGCTCAGCTCCCCGGGAAGCCGGCAGCCCAAGCTTCCTCCGGCTGCGGGGTGCGTGGGGACTCTTGTGGGTGGGGGGCACTGCCGTTGGGCACCGGAACGCAAGCTCTGTCCCGGCAAGGCTCGAGCAGGCCCAGGGACCTGGTCTCCTGTTTCCCGCCACGGCCATAAGGGTCAGGCTGGGAGGACAGCCCAGAACCCCGATGACTACGAGGGGTGCTGTGGGGTGGTGGCAGGTGGGGGGGACTCCTTCTGCCCTTGGGCCAGCCACATGCCTAGCATGCAGCTCGTTTGTCTCTTGGTCATCGGGATTCAGCCCTGGCCCTGGAATGCTCCGCCCGCTGTGTTTGTGTCTGCCCTGTGCATGGCTGGGGCCCCTCCCGCAGGTGAGGGCAGCAGCCTTCCTTCCCGTGGACAGGACACTGCCCTTCTCGCTACGCCCATGGGACAGGAGGAACGGTGCTATCCCTCTGGATGAGGTTTTGAGTATTTTGCAAAACTGAGTTTGATCATGTAGTCACCGAAGGGAGGGTTCTCAAAGTGGGATTTCTAGGTCAGCAGCATCGGCCTTGCTGGGAGTTTGCTGGAGATGCCGGTTCTTGGGTCCTGCCCACCCTGCAGAGTCACAGAGTCGGGGGGGACCCAGAAACCTTGGGGGACCCAGCCGCCCCTCCCTGGGCAGTTCTGAGAAAGCCATTGTCAGGGAAGCATTGCTTCGTGTCCATGAGGCTAATATGGGGACGGAGGGCGTGGGGGCCGAGCCTGTGCCCTGCGTCCTGGCCGAGCCATGGCTCAGCGTCTTAGTGACCTGAACCTCCACCCCCCCCACACCTCACCTTCACCGGACGTGTTGAGGGACACCTGCAGCACGCCGTGGGCTTTGCGGGAACGTGCTCCTGTCCCTGGAGGGGGTGTGCGTCCCATGGCACGCTGGGGACTCCCCTCAGTCAGGGGCTCTGCTCAGAACAGCCACCACCTTGCCCAGTGAGACACACACACAGAACTAGTGGGGGTTGTCTCCGAAAGCTCAGGGCAGCAGAACCCCTCCCGGCATTGTCCTTGCCCAGCCAGTGCTGTGGGTGCTCCTGAGCCCCGTTTTCTGATGAGCGCGAGGCCAGGATGTCTGGGGACGGGAGGAGGGGGCGGTCTCCATCCCCTGTCAGGACGCGTGCAGAGAGTCCCAGCGCCCGCAGAATCATCTGGGCTCGCTGTGGGGCCTCACCAAGGTGGGCGTCAGGCGTTAGCTGAAAACAGAGCTTTTCCAGCATCATGACCGAGCCCTCTGCAAACTGCAAAGAAGAAACTGTTAGGGAACGAGTGTCCCTGGCACTTCATGGAGGGGTAATTGGAAGACAAGGAAGCAAGAGAACATCTTAAAATTAATAATAGTGATGACACTCCAATGACAGTGACCTAGGGCTTCCCTGAACCCTCCCGTTGTGCCAGGCGTTAGTTAGGGCACATGTAGGGACATGTAGGGCACAGCAAGCAGAGCATGTCACTTAATCTTCATGATACCCAGGGGAAACAGAGGAACAGTTCAGGGACTTGCCCAAGGCAAGCTGGTGAGAAGCAAGGTCTGGACTCCCGATGCCAGGAGCTCGGTGCTGCACTGCAGCGGCTTCCCTGGACCCCGGCCTCCCCGGGACGTGGGGTCAGCTCTCCTACCCGCAGACCTGCAGCAGGCGTTGAGCTGTGACTTCACACGGTGGTGGCGGCGAGACTCAGAAGCACTGCCCTCCCCGGCAGGGGCGCAGGCCACGTGATCACTGTCCACTGGGCACTGGACATGTGTGTCGGGGTTAATCCGTAGACACCCCCCCCCCCCCCCCAGCGAGGTTGCTACCGTCATCACCCTCTTCCCGGACTGGAAATCAGGCACAGACCCTGAGTCAGCCGCCCGGGATGCACAGCTTGCCAGAGCAGAGCCAGGTCCTGAGGGCAGGAGGGCCAGTGGGCAGCACTGTCCGAGGCGCAGAAACGAAGGTGTGCAGGGGAGCAGGGCCCGTGTGTGGGGCTCGCGGGCACAGGCTCCAGGGCCCGTCACAGAGGAAAACCTGGGATCAGCTCATTCCCGCCACTGTCCATGCTGTGTGCTTTGCGTGTACATTCTGGCTGCTTTGTGCTTTCTTTGGGGCGCCTTCCCAGCACCTCCCACTGTGGCCCCCAGCTTACTGGCCGTCAGCTCCAGATGAGCCTTCAAACTGCCCGCGATGCCAGACGCTCGTCACAGCCGGGAAGGGACCTGTGTAGGCTCCTTTCATCCTGGGTCTCCTTTGGGGAAAGTGGGAAGAGCAGACAGCGTGCCCCCTGACCCAGGAAGACACGGGGTCCTCTGGAGGGGGCCCAGCATCTGGGCAGCGCTGGGACCTTCCTGGGCCCTGGGCCCGTTTGCTTCTGCGTCCCATACCTTCCTCCATAAAAGTATCAAAAATTATATTTTACCTCCACCTGCGTGGGAGTAAAGAGGAATGTAGCCCACGCTGAGTCAATATTATACGTTTGTTTCCGATTTTAGAGGAAACTGAAACGAAAACATTGACATGGTCCCTAAAATGGTCTCCGTGTTGCTGAGCTTAAGGGTGGGAGGTCGCCCTGCGGGGCTGGTGTCAGGACACGGATGACCACGCGGCCGGTGAGTGTGCGTGTGGGTAAAGGTACACAGGCAGGAGGACGCACGCCTGGTCCCATCAGAGACGAACCCGGTTGTCAGGTGCATTCGTAAGCTGAGGGTCAGGTCCCAACCTCACAGCGGGCATATGAAGGTCGCTTCTGGTCGGCAACATCTGCTGCTGCTCAGGGACGGCCCCAGAGAACTCCCCTCCGAGTGGTGACTCGGGGAGGACGTGGGGCGGACGGGGGCAATGTGGGGACATGACCCGGGGACGGCACGGGGACATTGTGCAGTGCAGGCCGCCGGCACCTTGTGACTGTGCCGACTGGCGCGTGTGGTTTCCCGGTGACCGCAGTAGGGTCAGCTCCTGCCTGCTCTGCTGGGTCACTCCGCTGACCGAAGCCAGTGCCACCTCATGGCAGGAGAAGCAGGAAGCACAGTCTCCCGGGGCCGGGGGAGTGAAGCCAAAAGGCGGTTGGCCCGTGGCATTGTCCCCACCCCCCCCACCCCCTAGAATCCTCACAGGACCGTGCAACTTTGATACGAAGTGTGGCAGAACAATAGTCAAGTTGAGAATCCGGGAAGTGGACCCATAACTTATGACTTAGAGTTAACGTTTCACATCCGACTCGTCTTAGGAAGCCTCCCCCCCACCCCTTCCGCTTCAGGGAATAGCCTTCACAGCCCCGTAAGGCTTCGCTGAGAGCTGAGGTGGTTAGGGCCGTGCGCGCCCCGGTGTTTGGGAGCGTGGCTGCCCCAGGACTGATCTCCACTCCAGCTGTGTCCCGGAGGCTGCCGTCTGCCCCCCTCACCGCTGTTGGCACCCCAAAGGCGATACGGGTATTCTGAGGCCCCACCGATGACCGGTGCTTACTGCACACCTAATACTGAGTGACAAGTGCACGTCTGTCCAGAAGCAGGGAGACCCCGACGATCCAACCCACCAGCTTAGAACTCACTGCCGCTTAACTTGGAGAACTGGACGAGCTTTGAATCACACGAACCAAAGCACACATTGAAGACACTGGGCTTTCGTGGTGTGGGATCTGTGCGCGGCGTGGAGTGCGGAACATTCGCGGAGGAGAAGTCTGCACTGACCAGAGTCCCCCCCACTTTGCGACAACATTGTTCTGCTTCAGGCTCAAGCCCACATTGTCCCGCCAAGGGTCTCCATTGGTGACAATATGTAGGGAATTCTGGTAGACTCCCATGGGCTCAAAGGAGCTCTCATACTTTGCTGAAAATAGATGTCCAGGCAAGGTGGGGAGGCGTGTGAGGGAGCGTGGGTGGGACTTACTAGGTAGCCACACCCCTCCCTGTGGCGTCAGGCCTGTGGTGTTGTCCTCAGAGGCAACAAGACAGCTGCTTCTGCTAATAGAGCCCTCCCATGCACCCCACAGTCTGATTTTGCAGTTCCTTATTGTGTTCTGGAAGACATGGTTTACCCCACGTTCTAGGCAGAGGCAGTGAGGCCCACAAAGGCTGTGGGACATGCGTCCAGGTCCGCACGAGTGAGTGGGGGACCCAGGATATATAGCCAGCTTGGAATCCAGAGTCAGAGAGGCCTGGGTTAGTGCAGCCCCTGCTTGGCGTGTGACCCCTGGCTTTCTTGTGAGCCCTGGCTCTCATGCACGTTGGTGTTGTTTTCCTCTCCGTGTTGTGGGCTCAGACCACCTGACCCTGTGGTCTCCCCGGCCATCAGCGATGATGCGTTATGAGTCCCCGACAGCGCCCAGCACAGAGCAGGCAAACAGCCCCGCGTGAGGAGCCCCAAAGTCAGGACATGTTCCTCCCCGACGCTCCCATGTGTGGGGTCCCAGCCTGCCCGGGACACCCCCGGGTTCTCCATGCTGCTCTGATGATTCACAGCGGGCAGCCGTGAACCCTCTGCCTGCCCTGGCTGGACACAGGGCCCGGCCCTCCACATGGCCTCTACGAGGCCTGAAGGCGGATGTGGAATGCAGAGCGGCGGGCCCTGACGGCTAGCCATCATGCTCGGGATGTGTTTTCCTCCATCTTTATAAATACCCACGGCCAGGCCGGCCAGTCTCCGTGTTTCTCCCAGGGATAGTGTGCTTGCCTGATGACTGTGCCATCTGTTCCCCCCGTGGTCTGCGTGGCCTGTCCTGCCACCGGCAGGTGGCCAGCTACCCAAGGGGCCACCCAGCCAGGAGGCAACCAGACTCTGGCTCCTGAAATAAACACTGATGTGGGGACAAGCCAGCCGGGCACATTGGTGGGGTCGCTGCTGCCTTCCTGCTCTCCGGGAAGCCGTTCCTCCTACTGGTGCGAAGGGCGTCTGAGGCCTGTCCACGTCCAGGCTGATGCGGCCCGTCTGGAGACGGCATGGCTGCTCGGTGATCCCGGGCGTGAAAACCCGGAGCGGCGGTGGGAGCGGTTCCCAGCCGGCACCAGTTCAGAGGCTGGATGGCCTCGTGTCTCAGGGTGGCCTTTAACCGTGCCCATGGGAGCCCTGGACACACAGGAGGGTCCCCCAGGTGGTCCGGAGCTCCGGGGTCTTGGATGGACAGTTGACCGTCTTACTGGATGGAGAGCTTGTGTCCCGGGAAGTCGCTGTCACCGTGGAGAAGCCCATCCCAGGAGTGGGCAGGGCAGACCTTAGAGCACAGCTGCTCCGAAGACGTCGGCCACCCATGTCTCTACCACTGTCCCAGCCATGCTCCCTCGTGGGGCCAGTGTCAGGCAGAAGACAGCCTGGTGAAGTGTCAGTTTTTTCCTCAGCATGATGACTGTTGAGAAGCAGCCGTTTGTTGGTGACGTTAAAGGTTTTCAAGATCTGTGAACGGGCTCAAGCGTCAGGAGTCTTCGCACTCCTGAGCACGTGGGGGACAGAACGGGACAGCAGACAAGACTGGAACGGAGGCCCCAAGCCTCTGAACGGTCCCATGTCCAGACGTGGATTCGGAGGGTTTCTGGTTCCCTGAGGCCTCCCAGACCAGGCTTGTCAGCCGGACTTGCTTCCCTCGGGGGCACCTTCCGTGGGCACGGGTGGCGGGAGGCCCCCAGGGCGCAGGCAGGACGTCGCAGAGCTGCGGACAAACGCCGAGGGGCCTGCTTGTTCCGCGTCTGTGCGCACTTGAGCCTGGCTTTCATCACAGCCTGCAGCAGAGGAGCGTGGCGGCCAGGCCTCTCCCCTCGCCGGCTACTACCGCAGCGACACGGGGAGCTTTGCCTGCCACACCGAACCGCACCTCCCCTGCGCCCCTGCCTGCCTGGCTCCTCTCAGGCGTCCGAGGAAGCTGCTGTGGGTTTTCACGCCTGGGGTCACCGAGCAGCCATGCTGTCTCCAGATCGGCCGTGTCAGTCCAGACGTGGATGGGCCTCTGACTCACTTGCCAACATTTAAACGTCGAGAGATTTTTGCATTAAAATAAAGAGCCGCTGCTCCTTTTGGGAGACTAGAAGTTTTGCGCTCATGGTTCTGGACCAGGGCTGAGCAGAAGTCTCCTCCGGACAGAGCGCGCGCGCTCCCGTGCGCTCTGTTCCCTCAGCGTCCTCCGGCTCCCCCGGCTCCCCCCACCCGGCATGCCCCAGCAGCGTCCCTGGACATCTGGGGACACCAAGGCTCTGAAGTCCGCTGCGCGCCCCCTGCCCCCAGGACTCCCTCACCCGCATGTCACCAACCACTCCTCAGAGCGCCACGTCCTGGGCAAGCCGCCGGGGGAGATGGCGTGTCCCAGTCACTCGCTGTCCGTGACGGGGACCCCTGAACAAGACAACAGTCCTGGAAGGAGGGGTCACCGAGGGCCGTTCCCAGAGAGCTCAGGGGCTGTATCTGCCAGCCATGAATGCCAAGGACACCCGTTCGTAGTGGCCCGTGACAGCTGCTGTCAGGTGCCTGTGTGTGCTGCCGTTCCTAGGGCGTGTGTGTCCGGGAACGCCTGTTGCCCTTTCCGCCTCGGGGCCCGTGCTCTCCCAGAGCGCCACGTCAGCCCCCACAGCCGGCCGCCGGTGACCGGTGCATCTGGAACGCTAGGTCCCAGAGGAGGCCCATGAGGACCTCGGCCGCACTGCGCGTGCACCACGGAGACTTCCACCGCGCGGGCCGGCTGCCCAGGGCACCACCGCAGGTTAAATCTGTTTGCACTTGGATTTCTCCTGTGTTTATGTTCCTTCAGCATAGAGCTCCGCGGGGCTGGGTGCACGTGGAGATTCCCGTCCCCTGTCCCATTGCTCCTTGCACGTCCCAGCGGCCTGGGGCCCCAGCTCGGACCACCACCGATCTGTTCTCTGTCACTCTGGCTTCGTCATTTCTAGCGTGGTCCGGAAGTGAGGATTCTACGGGCTGTTTCCATCGGGTCATTTTCACAAGCACGGAGTACCGAGGGTTTCACCTGCCAGCCTTTCTCCTAACGAACGTGGAAATGAGTTCCTGGCCACGCAGACAGTGCTCGTGGCCCACCAGCCACTGAACCTCGGTCGTCCCAGGACGTGCAGGGCCAGCTCTCCCCATCTGAGGACTCTGCCTGTCCCTCGGGGTTCACGGCTCTGCCCTGGAGCAAATGCTTTGGGAGAGTCAGGGCCCCAGACCTCGGGGCATCTGACAAGTTCCCCTTTCCTGGGGTCGGCCCCCCTGCAGCGGGGTCCTGCATGGTCCCCCACCGGGGGCCCAGGAGTGCTCAGCTCACGTCTCTGCCTGGGGAAGCAGCGATCGCAGATAAGCTCATTCAGCTTTTTGAAAGAAGAATCCTGCTGATTTTTTTTTTTTTTTAATGAATCGAAGAAATTAATTACAGGCTTGGGATGTGTTGGGTTTATTTTTGGAAATCTCGGATCACAGACATAAATAGCATTTCATTCTATACTAAGGAGCTGGAAAGCTTCATGCCAGAGCAGGGGGTGGAGGAGGGTGAGCAGAGAGGCCGAGCGGAGGCCGACGGGTCAGGAAGGAGGGGGGAGAGGGGGAGCCGCGAGGAAGAGGAGGAGGAAGACGGGGAGGAAGGCGCAGGAGGAGAGCGGGAAGACAGGAGGGGAGGAGGAAGAGGGGGCAGGAGAAGCGTGTCGGCTGCTGGCCCTCCGCAGGCCCAGGGCTGTCCGGCTGTCCCTGCATCCCCGCACACGCACCCACGTTAAAGCCAAGGTCTGCTGAGCGCGGACTCCGTACCCAACCCTGTTCCAAGTGCTGGGGACGTGGCAGGGAAGACGCAGACGGTTCCCCCCTCATGGAGCCGACCTGTGAGCGGGGGGTACCCAGGCAGCCCTCGGAATTAATGATGCAGCAGATGGGATTCTCCGTGTATCCCAGAGTAAGGAACAGAGTCGAGGCAGGACTCCACGCAGACGAGATAGGGCGCCACACTGCCAGTCAGCAGCTCCCTCTTTTCACTGATTGGGCAAATGCTTACTGAGCACCTACTATGCGCCCGATTCTGTGAAAAGCACTGAGGATGTCTCCAGGAAGCAGAAAGAGTGAAGGCTTGGAGCTTCGCGTCCCGTCTGGAGACAGACGAGAAGTAACTAGGGGCCCATGGACCACGGTGCGTGGGGTGGGAAGCAGCAGCAGAGGGTGCCGCGGGGGTGGGGATAGAGCTGACCCTCCGCGCGACCCTCTGTGGCCTGGGCGCCCCGCTGCAGACAGCGCCCTGGTGAGACGGAGCCCTGCGTCTGCACCAGGATCGGAAGTGTGGTCCGTGAGCGTCTGGGGATGTGAGCGTGCGTGTGAGGTCCCCCACCCTGAGAGCCAGCGGGGAAGGGACGGGACAGGAGCAGAGGCGGGAGGGAGCTGCCCCTTCCCTGCTGTGTGTCCGAGGGAGGCCCCCTCCCCAGGGCTCCAGAGACTTCTCTGCCAGTCTGCACGTGGCAGCCGTGTTGCTGACCGAATCCAGCAGAAAGAACTTCCTTTCATCGCCAGAGCAGTGTTCCTTGGAGCACTGCAGGCTTGGGGGTGGGCGTCCCCATGAGAAAGACGCATCAGCGGGTTGGCCGCTGAGCTGCCCCGCAAGTCTGGGCTGTGTCACCGCCTCACACTCCGAATCTCAAGCGGCTGTGGCGAGGCGTGCCAGCCACAAGTGCCGGGCGGCACCCACAGCCCAGAACCGTCCACGCCGGCTGGGATCTGAGGGCTCGCGGGCTGCGTGGCATGCACGGTTTCCCACGTCTGGCCGGGGAGGGGACGCCTGGTTTTATCAGACGCTGTTCTCCCGTGGCAATAGGAGGCAGCTCCCCATCACACCCCTGTAGGCACGCCCCTGCATGCACGAGTCCCCCCTCCCCCCCGCAACTGCACACTCCTGACCGCCCGCCGTGCCTCTGCCGTGCAGAGCAAGGTGCGGGAGCTGGAGGAGAAATGCCGGACGCAGAGTGAGCAGTTCAGCCTGCTGTCGCAGGATCTGGAGCGGCTCCGGCAGCACGCCGGGAAGATAGACCTGCTGGGGGGCAGCGCTGGGACCTCCTTGGACGTCCCCAGGTCCGGCAAGCCTTTCCCGCAGTTCATGAACGGACTCGCCCCCTCCATCAGCAAAGGTAAGTGCCCACCCCTCCCCCCACATCGCGGGGTGGGGGGTGTGTGGCCAGCAGCCCCGCAGTGGGGCGTGCACAGCATGTGTCTGACCCCCGCGCCGGACACCGGCATCCTGGGGCTCCGGGTGACGGCAGGCACCCTGCAGCCCCTGCTGTAAGCCCTTGTGGGTGTCGGCACACGCTCTTGGCACAGCTGTGTGTGGCAGGGGCTGTCCTGGTCCCACTCTGCAGAGGGAAAGACCGAGGCCCTCACATAGCTCCTGGGGGTAAGTGGGGAGCTCCGGCCCTGGGGTCTGTGAGGTGCACCCCCGGGCCTTGGCTGCCTCCCAGCTTTCATGCCCAGCGGCCTCCACGTGGGGACAGATTCCTGTTCCCACGAAGGCCCTGAGGGTCACAGTGGTGCATGTCCCACTCATGCTCAGGGAGCAGGGTGGGAGCAGCATGGTCTGACCTTGGGAGCTAGAGGAGGGACTTTGTCTTTGTATCTGGCAGAAAGACCACTGAGTCTGCACGGCGGCCTCACGGCTGGGCTCCTGCCTGGATGCAGAGGACTGCCCTGGGCCGTCGGGGAGAGCTCTCCTCACCCAAGGGCCACCCGCACAGGTCATCCTGGTTGCAAGAACACCCACCTGTTTGAAAGTTGTCGCGTTAATTAAGGGGAAGTGAGTGTCAGAACCCCGCATTGGAATTCCTCAAAGGATAGCATTTCCAGACTTCCAGTTGTCGTCAAAACATAGCATGGGGTTTCTGAGGGCCCCATAACGTTACAGTAACGCGAGGCTGCCTGTTCCTCGGTCAGTCACGCTTCCCTGCCTGGCTCCCATCAGCGCTGTCCCTCCTGTCCCGCTCAGCCGTTAGCTGGTGTGCCATGTGGCAAGTCCTTCCACGGTGTCCCCAGAGCACGGGGCACCCAGGCCGGGTCGGGGGGCTGCATCTGTGAGGTTGAACGGCCGGCCGGGCCCCACAGAGAGCCTCCTCCGGTGGGTGGAGACAGACAAGAAGCAAGGGGACAGAGGAATGACTTGCACAGATGTGTGAGGACAGGGTGACAAGGTGGAAGCTCACCCAGGGTAGGAAGGGGGACGTGTTCGATCAGGCAGCCGCAGGTGCTCACCTCCAGGAAGTGATGCTGGGGCCGTGTTGTCTGAAGGGTAGGAAGACGCAGGAGGGTTTCAGCTCTTACCGATGAAATGAACGTTCTCAGGGTGGGTGGCCGTGGAAGTCTGGCCAGGACGTGCTTTTCACGGCCCCAGCACGGGTGGTGACTCCCAGGGCTGCGCTCAGAGCTGTGACGGCAAACTCAGCTGGGGACAGTCAGATCCCAAGAGTAGAGACAGGATCCACACAGGCCCTGCAGAGCGCCACATGTGGCGAAGACCACGGCCCTGTGTATGCCGAGCTCCCGCCTGGGGGTGTAGGGTGTAGAGGGTCTGGTCCCGTGGTGCCTCTGTGCGTCTCGCACCAGAGGCCTAGGATGCCAGGGAAGGCAGGTGCTTGGCCTGGTCACACGCCCGGCCTGTGCCCCTGCATGCCTGTCCCGGGCCAAGCCGCACGTGGCAGGCAGGCTCTTCTCACCGCAGTGTCTTGGTGCTGCTGCGTGAGCTCCTCCCGGCAAGTGTGTAATTGTGAGTGTGGTGGGCGTGGCTCAGTGCTGAGCCGGCTCTGGGAAACTGGGTGTGATTCACGACGGTGGACATGGGTGCTCAGTCAAAGCAAAGCCGGCAGGGGCACATGGTGCCAAGACGGTTGCTGGGACCATGGTAGATGAGTAGGTTTGTCCCATGGTTTCTGTGCAGCCATCGGGAAGAGCTGCCATCTGGTTGGACTGAGCTCACGGAACGATGTGCGACCTTGCCCCGGGGGGGGCCCCCATTGGCAGGGCCCACACGCACTTGGCTTCCCCCTCGCCAGGCCGACATTGCTGACGGAAGAAAACCCTCCTCCCCTGGGCATTTTCTGATGGGTGGGTGCCCCGGGAGACCCCGGGTCTTAGGGGAGCGTCAAGGGCCAGCACGAGGTGAAGAAGGCTCATGCGCAGATGTGCAGCCCCCCACCCTCTGCATCCTCCTGCCTGAGGCCAGCCTGGCCTGGAGTTTGAGGAGACCATTGTGGGTTGATTGGGAGCCCCGAAGGGACCATGGGCTGCACTGTGGGCCACACTGGATGTGAGCACAGGCCCTCGCTGTTGCGTCCAGGTGGAGTCTCAGAGACCGCAGCACCCACCACGGAGGAGCGCATGGGGGCCAGCACGGCTGAGGGCACTGACGGTTTTGCCTTTCGTCTCACGCTCGCTCTGAGTTGGGTGGCAGGGGACACCCGCCTCCCGAGGACCGGGCTGTGTGATCCAAGTGTGAACACGAGGAGACTCCACAGTGTTCCTCTCATATGGGCCGCGCTCCCCCGGGGGGTCATCGGTCAGGATGGGTGAGAGCAGACCGTAAGCACCGGAATAGCCCCACGGTGCCTGGGCTTCACGTGCCCAGCTTTGGGGACTGGCTGCTGTCCTTACTGAGGAATGCTGGAAGTCACAGCCTCTCTGTCTGGAGTATTCCATCAAAGGGAAAAGGAAGCAGTGACTCACACACCTGCTCCAAAAGCTTCTGCCCAAAAGTGGGCCCTTCATCTCCACTCACAGGGCGCTGGCTAGACTGGCCATGGGCTAGGGACCGAGTCCCCTACGGCCCCGGGCAACGAGAAGCACAGTGCTTCGTGCTGCTGTGGGCCTAGCGCCTGCCCTGGGTGGAGAGCGCAGTGGGCAGCCACCAGGCAACGCCCCTGCTCCCCGGGATCCGATGCCCCAGCAGAGCCCCGCGTCTGCTGTGGCACCGAGTCCTTTTTAGCGGCACTTTCTCACCGTTCTCTTAGTCAGGCCGAGCCGTGGGGCCCCTGGCAGGTGGGACATGGGACACTTCCCGCCTTACACTGAATCACAGGGTGTTTCCCACCCGGGATGCAGCAGGTCATGTCTTCAGGGAGGCGATCCTGCAGTGTGACTGCCACGGACAGGGACAGAGAGGTCGGGGCGGGGGGGCTTGTGCTCCTGTGTTTCACGTTGGAACCCTAAAAATGCCTGGCCCTTTGCCAGCTTGTGTGTTAGGACTCTTTTTGTTGTAAATAACCACAAAGCTGACCTAAACCAGTGCGAGCCAAAAGGAACTTACTTATCGACAGGATGAGGAACTGGTAGGCCCAGCTCCCGGAGCAGCTGGACTTGGGGGCTCCAACTGCGTCCCTAGGAAGCAGTCCCCCCATCTGGTGGCTTCCTCTCTATGAGCACTCTGATGGGACCAACTCTCCTCCTGGTGGCAGTGTGGCTGCAGCATCACCGAGCATCACAGCCTCCCACATGGCAGCCAGGGAAAGGGAGACCCACCTCCTCCGTGCCTCCCTTTAGTTCCCTGTGATGGGACCTTCTCATCACATGCAGCAACACCATTGCCACCAAACCATCCTCAGGGGTGGGAGTGGCCGCCTCCAGGGATGGCCCAGCTTGGCAGGGGTCAGGCTGGTCATGGGCACCGGGGGCGGGAGGGGGCAGATCCCAACACGAAACCCCAAGGCTGACGGCAACGAGGGGACAGGCATGCCGGGGAACGCAAGGACCGTGTGCTTGTTCACACCGCCTCGTGTCGTGGGCAGGTCAGGAGAGTGCCGTCGGAAGCCGCACGGTGATTGGGGACTACATCCGGCCCCTCCCGCTCCCTGGTGACAAGCCAGAGCCTTTGTCCGTCAAGCCTGCCTTTCTGTCACGATCCGCCAGCCCAAGATGCAGATTTGAATCAGACGTGAGTTCTGGCCGGCGTGCGTGCAGCTGGTGGGAACGTGAAGGTCCTCCTGCCTTTCTTCCTCCTCCTCCTCCTCCATCCCACAACTTCCCATATCCAGGCTTTACCGACTCTCAGGTCACCGCCTCCAGGCAGTCTTCCTGCATGTCTCGGCCTCGGAGCCCCAGGCACCCTCTGACAGTTGAGCTCTATGGGCAGTGTCCGTCTCTGTCCTGGGGCTGAGCCCCCGTGAGCAGACGACACGGTCACTGCCCATCTCTGTGTCTTCACAGACATGCGCCAAGGCCCAGCACACTTGCCCTGTCCTCCCGGCGAGTTCCACGCCGTGGGTCAGGGAAGGGCCCACCTCAGGTCCACTCGTGGGGTGGGGAGATGCGTTTCTATAAACATCCCCCGTGTGACTGGGGGGCCCACACTGAGGGAGCCGCCTCGTCTCGGGGCTGGCGTCCCACAGGAGGGCTGCTCTCTGGGGCAGGAAGCCCGGCGGGGCCAGAGGGGGTCCCCGTGTGCTCCTGGCACGAAGTGTTAACCAGAACACCGTCTGCGTCTCTGACAGATGGACAATGCACGGAACCCCAGCACCTCCAAGCAGAGATACTCGGGGAAGGTCCACTTGTGCGTCGCCCGCTACAGGTAAGTGCAAAACTCCGCTCTGCTCCTGAGCGTCCGTGGGTGCGGGGGTGAGGGAGGCGAGGAGGCCGTGGGTCCAGGAGCGCTGCCCCGGGGCCCTCGCCCACAGGCACCCGCTCCACCAGCCCGGCCTGGGCGGACGAGGAAGGTCTGTCCATTCTGATGCGAAGAGTGTTTCCCTGGACCTCCGCAGCTACGAGGGAGCCCCGAGGGGTGCGCTCTCTCTGGGGCCCGGAGACAGGAAGTGTGACATCAGGGGCTCGCGAGGCCTTGCTCGCTGGGCGCTGGGCGCTCTCGCAGCTTCCGGTGGCCCTGGGCATCCCTTGGTGACGTGTGCCTCCTGCGGGCTCTGCCTGTCTTCACGTGGCCGGCACCCTGTGTGTCCCTGCTTCCTCAGTCTCGGTAAGGACGCTGGTCACCGGATCGGGGCCCACCTGACTCCAGTGTGACCCCCTCTTCACGTCATCACATCTGCCAAGATCCCGGACCTGGGGGCTGGGACGTGAGCACAGGTTTTGGGGGCACAGTTTAGCCCTGGCAGGCGGCAGGCTCAAACTCGGGGGATGCTCTTGGGCAGAGCCGCGGGTCCCTGGCCTCCTGGGGCCCTCGCTTCTGTGCGGGCCGTGGTTCCCTGGCTCGTCTCTCATGGGGGGCCTGCCGTGTCCATGGTCAGCAAGAACACACGCACCACGGGGTCCACACGGCTCAAGGATGGGTGCAGAGCCGCCAGCTCCCCACCAGCTCTCGACCTGCTTCTACTGAAAGCGTGCCGGACTCCGGATTCTGCCGTTGGCGCCGACACTTACGAGTTAGATGCTAACAAGCAGCACGAAACATTCTCTCTGCCATTCTTCACGCTTGGCCCTGACCCGGGCTCTCGTCCTCGACGCCCCGAGTCTGCCTGCGGCCCAAAGACACCACCCCCAGCAGAGCCTCCAGCCTCCGGCAGGCGGGACTGACCTGGGTTTTAGCCACGCGGAGCACCTTCCACACTCTTTTGTTTTCTCCAGCGAGAGCCATTTCTGACAGCTATTATGCTGATGAGCAGATTATTTTCTGATTAGCGATCCGTTCATTTTGCCAATGAAAACACACTTCTGCTGCTCAGATAACAGAAACATTTGATGTAGCTCCCTGGGGCCACAGCTTCTCTGTTAGGAAGCCTGTTGGTCCATACCTAGGAATGGAATTATTTGGCACCCCGCTCCGAATGCTGGCTGCACCGCACACATCCCGCACACTGTCTGCAGAGACCCTAACCCCAGCACGGGGAGGAGCCACAGGGCCCCAGGACAGCAGGGCCTGCTCTGCATCACAGAGAAGGTGGGGGCACCCCTAGCCGGGATGCTGAGCTGAACCGATTTGGCTTGCCGTTTCCCAAACCACGTACCCCTGCCTCCCCAGCCGTGTGCCCTGGGCTCACGTTCCCTCTACTGAAGGGAAAGGCAGAAGTTTGGGGGGTTTCCCGGGGCCCGAACACCAACATTATTCAGGCAGGTCCCTGGGAAGAGGTTTCCCCAAACTGAAAACAGGAGAAGCCCCGATCTTGATGCCACTTCCCATGGCGGCTGGTGCCCTCACCTCCCACCGACCGCGCGCGCATCCCCACAGCTCCTGCCTGCTCCTCGGAACCCCGCCCAGAGCCCCCAGTCCTCTGTTCAGAGGGAAGTCGCTCATGTGGGACACAAGTCACCGTGTAAAATGTACCGTGTCCCCGATGCTTGCCCCCCGTCAGCAGCGCCTCGCCCTGCAGCTGGGCCCACTGCCTGCCCTGGAAGCCCCCGGGCTCTCTGCAGCCACAGATCTCGTGTTGTAGACGGTGCCTTGCACGTGGATGCCACGGCAGCACGGGGCCTTCCCTCTTTCTGTCCGCGGATTAGGGTGCACAGGGTGCTTTACCCTCCCGACTTCAACAAGACACCCCAAACTGACCCTGGCCCTCCCTTCTCCCCATGCCCGCCCCTGCCTGTGGACCCGGCTCGGTGCGTGTGTCCCTCTCCACTCATGCTGACCTGCAAAGCCTTCAGCCCCAGCCCCTCACTCTGTGTTTCCTCCCCTCCTGCTCTGCTCGCTGATCCAGCACCCTCCCCTCCCCTCCCCCTCCTGCTCCCCTCCCCCTCCTGCTCCCCCTCCCCTGCCAGCCCCTATGCACAGGCACCCTGAGGGTCTCTGCAAATCGCAGACAGTTCAGGTCACACCCTACCTTCACACTCCTGAAACCTTCCTGCTCTGGAGATCAGATCCACAGCCAGCGATGGGGACCTGCCAATCCCCGTCCCTCGACACTCCTGCGTTCACCTCCCACCAGGCTGGCTCTCAGCTCCCTGCCCCAGGGCCTTTGGTCCCCTTGCCAAACTGTTTCCCCACTTCCTCCAGCCCTGGGCTTTCACAGTAAGCACATGTCTGGGTTTGCTCCTGGTGCAGAGGGACTGATTTCTGAAACCCCTCAGGTGGTTGCACAGCATTCCTGGGCCCTGGGACATAGATAGGGAACCGCAGACCGACTCAGTGCCATGAAATCCACATAGGACAGGGGTTGGGGGGCCCGGACTCTGGTTCCACACCCCCCAACTTAGGGAGCTAGTGACTTTGGGCGGGCGCCGTACCTCGCCCTGTGATTAGCTCTGCTTTCCTCGCGGAGCACCTCAAACGCGTCCCTGACAGTGTCGGTGAGCCTCCCACGGCTGATGTGTGTGAACCATCACGGTGTCGTGTTTATACGTTTACAGGACGTGGCTGTCGTCTTCGACTGCCGGGAATGCCGTTTTACTTTTCTTACCGGGGCCTTTTCTGTTATTTAAAATTTTAAAGAACCAAAGTTGGAAAATCCGACTTTGGTTCTTTAAAACCAAAGTTTTAAATGTTCCAGGATGTTCCTGGCAAACTGGGCATGACCATAAAATACATTCCTCCCAGTATTCTGGGGACCTGAGAGCAAGGGCGCCTTCATACCCTGCGGGGGAGGGGAGGGCCTTTGAGCAAACCGATTTGCTTCCTTGGGACTTACCTTTGGGAAGAACACGTGGCAGTGTGCCAAACAGCATGTAGGTGGATATCACCGCAGTGGTGATCCCGTTCACCAAAGATTAGAAGCGACATCAATCCCCAGCGTTGGGACACTGGTTAACGGAACGGGTTGGTCTGTTCAGTGACATAGTCCTCACCCATTAACCAGGACGCAAGGGAGTGTTTCCTGCGGCAAGGGAGGGTCACGCCCTTCTGGAAACTGAAAAACAAGCACAGTACTCAAAAGCCGAGGGAATAGGGCTCTCTTCCTGCTAAATGACACGTACAAGAGGGTTGCAGGGTGAGCTGTGTTTTCCGCTTACGGATCTGAGCACGTGTCACTGCCGGAGACGCGGCAGGTGTCCTCGGGCACGCAGACCCCCACGCACGCCCTCTCCTTCCGGGTTGGTGTGGGGGGGCGGGGTGGCGGGGGGCCACCTCGGCCTCCACGCAGACCACCTGTTCCAGGCTGGCCTTCCTTTCTCCAGCTACAACCCCTTCGACGGGCCCAATGAGAACCCCGAGGCCGAGCTGCCCCTCACGGCAGGGAAGTACCTCTACGTTTACGGGGACATGGACGAGGACGGCTTCTACGAAGGTCAGTTGGGGTGCGGTCCGGTGGGCGTGCTGGGGCTGGGCCACCCACCTTGCTAGTCTGCGAGGGGCCCTGACGGCCGGGCCGGCGCCTACGGCCCTCTACGGGAGGGTGTCCTCGCCCCAGGGCTGCTGCCCGCACCATGTCCCAGAGGGGATGTCCCGCCTCTCCCATCTCACAGCCCCAGCCCCCTGGGCTCCCCCAGCTGACCCCTCCCCCAGCAGGATGGGTGGTGGCCGAGACTGGCTCAGGGCAACCCCACCGACCTCCGGCTCCTGCTGCTGTCTGGCCCACGTCCTGCTGGATCCCTGCCCCAGCTTCCGATGGGGAATGTGACCCCTCCCTCTGGGATGCCTCGCCGTCCCCCCGCCCGCCACCACCTGTTAGCCCGAGTACAGGCTCGGCTGGCCTGTACGGATGGAAGGGTCTTGATCTCTTCCCATGGTCACCCTTGAGCAGGATGAGTTCTTGCGAAGCCAGCACGTTTCTCTGTTGTGGCCCCGTGGAGCTTTCTCGGGGCTGAGAGATGCTCTCACGCCAGTGTTTGCTGGACCCGAGGTCTGGTGGACGGCAGCTACACCATGGGCAGGCCACCCCAGAAACTCCACGACAGGCAACAGCAGAGCCTGAGCTCACAGCACACTCACTGGTTTTCAGACCGGTGTAGAAACATGTGCCCACGGCGGCCACCAGAAAACCCCGGCTCAAAGTCTCTGGAATATTCACACCGGGCATTATTTCCACGTTGGCTTTCTGGAGGCTTGCTCACACGGGGCCGCAGAGCTCAGGGGTCCGCTGTCTGTGCGGCAGGGGGAAGCTTCCCTCCGGGTAGAATACAGAGCGTGCGTGCCCACTCCTGGGCCGGCCGAGGGGACTTGCGGTGCAGGGTGGCTGGGACAGGGCCTGCTGCGCGCCGGGCTTGCTTATCCGTCAGCGTCGTCCTGACCCCTCCCCGTGTGCGAGCGCGCTGGAGGCGAGCCAGGTGGGCTCTCTCCAGACCCACGCCCTCCAGAGGACGGAGCACCAGGAGCAGAGTCGGCGTCCCCGTTCATTCCGGGAGAATCCAGGGCCCATTAAATGGTCACATGCTGTCCCTGGGATCCATCCCATGTCTCCCGAGGTGTGACCCCCAGCATCAGCACCCCCAGACTCCCGCCAGGTGCTGGGGGGAATCCCTGTCCTGCTCGTGCCAGAAGATTGTCCGGGCCGTGTCATCTTGGAGGTTCTTCCAAAGCCATCTCGGTTTTTCCGGCCCCTGCTGCTAGTAGGCTTTGAGCCCAGCTATAAAGAGAACATTTCACAAAATAAGAACAGGTTCTCCCTGCGGCTGCCCATCGCCACAAGAGCTAATCTGATGACATTTTCTGAAACTGGACCTACACGTGGTCTGGCATCACGCAGATGGTCTCTCTGTCACCGCAGGTGGTACGCTGGGGACCTCATTAGAACGTATGCAGTGCTTTGCAAGGGGGGAAGGTCACCTTTTAGTTCCTGTTCATAGGATCACCCTGGCAAAGATAATAGGAGGATGTTTTGGTTTGTTTTTTGTTTTTTTGTTTTTGTTTTTGTTTTTGTTTTTTTACCTCCAAAGCTCTCATGCCATGCATGTTTGTTGGTCTGTCTGAGACATTTACTGCGTCAGCGTCAACACTGTGGTGTCAGCTCAGGATAAGCATGAAGGCGGAGGCCGTCCTGCCTCATGGACTCGGGGGTAGCAGGTGGCAGGGTGCAGGGTCCTGAGGAGGGGACATTGGGGCAGACTCCTGTAAAGACCTATGGAATCCACTGTGGTCCTCTTGCTCGACCGGATGGCCCCACTGAGGAGCCGCACAGATGATGGGCGGGACCTTGGGGGCCCTGATGGGACGGTCAGGTGATCCCACTGCCCTTGTGCCAACAGGTGAGCTCCTGGACGGGCAGAGGGGTCTGGTGCCCTCCAACTTTGTGGATTTTGTCCAGGACAATGAGTCGCGCCTGGCCAGCACGCTGGGGACTGAACAGGACCAGAATCTCATCAACCACGCCAGCATTGGCTTGGAGGGGGAGAACATTCTGGACCTCCATGCCCCCACTCACATAGACGCCGGCGTCACGGACAACGGTGCGGGGACGCTGGGCGTGAACATCGACGAGATCGGAGAAGACATCGTGCCTTACCCTAGAAAAATCACCCTCATCAAGCAACTCGCCCGAAGTGTCATTGTGGCCTGGGAGCCCCCGGCCGTGCCGCCGGGCTGGGGGACCGTGAGCAGCTACAACGTGCTGGTGGACCAGGAGACCCGCGTGAGCCTCATGCTGGGGAGCAGAACCAAGGCTCTCATCGAGAAGCTCAACACGGCGGCCTGTACCTACCGCATCTCTGTGCAATGCATCACCAGCAGGGGCAGCTCGGACGAGCTCCAGTGCACGCTGCTGGTGGGCAAGGACGTGGTGGTGGCCCCGTCCCACCTCAGGGTGGACAACATCACCCAGATCTCCGCCCAGCTCTCCTGGCTGCCCACCAACAGCAACTACAGCCACGTCATCTTCCTCAACGAGGAGGAGCTCGATGTCGTCAAGGCTGCCAGGTACAAGTACCAGTTCCTCAACCTCAGGCCCAACATGGCGTACAAGGTGAAGGTCTTGGCCAAGCCCCACCAGATGCCGTGGCAGCTGCCCCTGGAGCAACGGGAGAAGAAGGAGGCCTTTGTGGAGTTCTCCACGCTGCCTGCAGGTGAGGCCCGCCCTCCCATGGGGACCCCAAGGGAGAGGGGCGGGCGGGGGCGCGGGAGCGGGCAGGGAGGACGGCATCCAGCAGGCACCGTTCTGGAAGGAGACGCAGCAATGTGTGTGTGTGAGGGAGAGAGAGAGACGGGGGCAAGTTATGTGGATTTTGTAGAGGGACCATGTGTTTGAAGATGCTGCTTCTCACACTGGCGTCGGCAAGAGGCCGGCCTAGAACAGACAGGAGGCGGTGAGGCCTCCCTCGGGGGCACGAGAGGACTTCCGCCCCGTGGGGTCCCTCCCACATGTGTGCTCATGGAGCGGGACAGCAAGCCAAGTGCCTGCCCTCCTGCAAAACCGTTCTCTCTCTCATCTGAGATCACACACGCGGCTGAATTTATGGAGAAGGTGTGAAATTCTGTTGTCGATGCTCTTCTGGGTTCTGGGCGAATCTGCTACGGAAAATCGTAGGAAATCGTAAAGAGCAGATCAGGTGCACAAGCCTGCTAGGTCTGCTCGTTTCCGGGTTCCCCGTGCTGCATGGGGCAGTCCGCCCTCCAGAAATTTCCGTGGTGCTGGTCTTCGCTGTGGCGCCCCTCTGAGCAGGCTCGCTGTGCCAGGTGGGGACTCGGGCACCTGGAGGAAGAGCAGCCTTCTCAGAGCAAAGGAGGTAATTTTTGTAAGGATATTTGGGGGCATAATTTGTTTCCTCTAGAGCCTCTCTTCGTCCTGGGTTACTCACGAGATCCCCTGGAAATGCCTGTCTCAGCATCCTCTTTGTTGGACTTAGCCCAGTGATTAAGGAATCCGGCCTCGCCCAACCTCACTGGTCAGTGGGTTTTACAAACAAGTCATTTCTTCTCCGGGAGCACTTGCTCCGCTGCCTCAAGTCTCCCACTGAACACGGGATGGGCTTCTTGGTTCGTGGTGGGTTTGCTTCTATTTCATTGTGTTCTCCAGCATTGGCAAAACCCACCATCAACTAGAGTGTGACCTACACAGCATCGAAGTCCTGGGCACGTGGGGCAGATGCTACCTTAAGGAGGGGGGGATGTCTGAGTAGGAAGGGAATTGTAAAGGGCCAGCGCACTTGTTTCCCGCGACACTTTGATTTCCTGACTGGCCACGGCGCCAACCGGGAATATTGGGAAAATGAAAACACCTCTTTGCCTTGATGCTTACTGTGCAGTCACATGGTCAGTGCTGGGGGTGCGGGGGTCAAGAAACCAGAAACACCGGGCACCGGGCTGGGGGCGGGGCTCGGGGGAGGTGAGGAACATAGGCGCTGGGGCCGCCGGGAGGGGCTTCTAGAGAAGCTCACAGTGAGATGGAGAGGATGGGTCCAGATGTGAGCCCAGGGTGCGTCCCACAGGGGAGCTCCCCGTCCCTGACATCCTGGCCCTTGCCTGACCCCCAAACACAGCACAAAGCCGCTCCTCACGGTCCCGGGGGGCTGGAAGTCGGAGTCCGGGGCGCCGCAGAGTCAGATCTGGAGAGGACCCGCGTCCTGGTTCATGGGCGGCCTCTTCTCCCGTGTCTTCACAGGGGCGAGGAGACAGGGCACCCGTGGGGCTTCCTTTGTAAGGGCTGTGAGGGCCCTCTGAGCGCTCCGCGGGCATGACATCAGCTCCTCCCGGAGGCTTTGCTTCCTGACACCATCACCAAGGGGTTAGGGTTTCAGCATGGATTCTGGGGTGGGGGGGGACACAGTGGACGATGTTCTGACTGTGGTGAGCGCAGTGAATGGCGTTGGAGGATATCGCCGCCTCCTTTCTTTTCCAGGCAGGCCTCTTGCCTCTTTTCTCCCTGTGTGGGGGGAAAGGGGTGCTCCTAGACCAGCCCATTCCTGGGCTGGTCATGTCAGGTATGACTTATACTGAGCAGCCCCACATGACGGGCGGAAGAGTCATCCGCATGCCGCCAGCATCTCCGGGCCCACGCGGGGACTGGGCTGGGGCTGGCAGTACAGCGGGTCTAGGTCTTCCTTCACCCATAGAACCCTGTCCCTCAGCTTGATTTCACTTTATGTGGAAGCGAATGCTGAGGAAAATCCCAGAGTGGTTTCAGCTCTGGCACATTGTCCTTAAGACTAATGAGGCCTGGTAGCATAATCAGCGTCCCTTGTTGGGGCTGATCAAAGTGCCAGAGCCAGGTGATCAGGGGAACACGGGGGACCTTGAAAGAGTTCACAGGGCTCCTGAACTCTTACATCAGCTCCAGGATGCAAAGCTAGCCCCCAGAAAACTGGTCTGGATAGAGTGATGCACATCAGTACCAGTGATGCTGGTACCATGCATTCCAGAGTCCCCCCTCTATGAGAAGCCACGCCTCCCCCCAACAGGGAAGAGATCTGTGGGTCTTCAGCAAGCCGATACTAGAAACAGGACATCACAGGTGGGGTCACAAGGTCACAGAGCTCGTCCCAGGGACAGATGTCAGCAGAGGGATGGGTGGTGTGTGTGCTCTAGGGTGACACAGGCCGTGTGACTTGTAGGGGGCAGGGAATGTAGTGTTTTCAGTGGGAGCCAGTGTGGTACCTCAGTTCTAGGTGTGGGGTTGTTTAAAGCTGGGTTCAGAGGTTTATTTCAGATCAGAATTGAAGATGATCTTTGGCGTTTGCAACACTGCACACACCATCTTCTGAAAAAGACTCTCAAAAGTGCTTAGACAAACAAGGCATGTCATTTCCAACTGGCAGCCTCAGGATCCTGTGGTCCCTGCAGAGGCCAGCCCTGCCCAGTGGAGGTGGCCAGACTTCTTCCCTTTAGCCTGGGCTAAGCATTGCCCTGCACATCCCCCACCCTCCCAGTGCCAGGTGTACCGGGTGCTTGAGTGAGGAGAATCGGGCTGTCATTTCTCTGGAGCTATACTGTCCCCCTGCCTGCTGGGGCTGGCTTGATATTTTTGGCCCCCAAGATTCAAGGCAGACCACGACCAGAAGCCTGTGTATAGAGTGCCCGGTGGCTGCAGGAAAGGTAAGCCACTTCCCAGATGGGGCACGAGAGACCTGTTAATAGAATTCCTCAAATCTTCATACCCGTACTGGGTTTTGTCTGCTCAGTCTTTCCAGCTATTGAGACTTGTCTATAGGTCTATTTTTTCTCTTTAGTTTTCTCATTTTTTTTTGCTTTATATATGGTGAAGCTCTGTTATTAGGTACATACACATTTAAATTGTTAGTTCTTCTGGATGAATTGACCCCTTTCTCATCATGAAACGCCCCTCTTTGTCTCTGGTATTACTTCTTGTCTTGAGGTCCGCTTTGTCTGATATTCATATGACCACCAGCTTTCTCATGCTGAGTGCTTACATGTTATATCTTTTTCTAAACTTTCAAGTTTTTTGTATCTTTATTTTTAGTATGCCTCCTGTGAAGAGTCTACAGTTGGGTCGTGGTGTTATAACAATATGACAATCTGTGCCTTTTAATTGGAATCTTTAGTTTCTTTACTTTTAGTACAATTACTGGTATAACTTGGTTTAAGTCTGCCATATGCTCTTTGTTTTTCATTTATCTTGTTTTTCTCTTTATCTTTCCCTGCCTTTTTTGGGGGGTGGGGGGAGGTACACTAAGTGTATTTTTCTATTCCATTTCCTCCTCTATTGACTTTTTTTGGCTATAACTCTTTGTATTCTTGTTTTAGAGATTGCCATAGGGAGTAACACATGCATATTTAACTTATTAAAACTTAGCTTACAGGGGTGTCTCGATGGCCCTGTGGCCCTTTGGCTCAGGTCATGATCCCAGGCTCTTGGGATTGAGCCCTGTGTAGGGCTCCCTGCTCAGCCGGGGCACTGCTTCTCCCTCTCCTTCCCACTCATGCTCACTCTCACTATCTCTGTCACTATCTTTGCCTCTCAAATAACTGAAATTCTTTAAAAACTAGCTTACATTAATAACATAATGTATTTACAAGGAAAGAGTAGTACCAGGTATAATTCCATTTATGTTTCTTCATTTTTACTATTGTGTTTATATATTTTACTTCTACATATGTTGTAAACCCCTCAATACATTATTATTTTGCTTTAATCACCTTTGAAGAATTTGACAAAAACTGCCTTTTATATTTCCCAATATATCTACAATTTCCACCAGTTTGTATCCCTTTTTGTAGGTATATATTTCCAGCTGG
Source organism: Mustela erminea (assembly GCF_009829155.1). NCBI lineage: Eukaryota > Metazoa > Chordata > Mammalia > Carnivora > Mustelidae > Mustela > Mustela erminea. Next base: position 90,946,391 of record NC_045626.1, on the reverse strand, counting down.
TATGATTTCCTTTCAGGTCTGAAGAACCTCCTTTAGCTTCTCTCTCAGTATTCTTTTGGTCATCTTAAAAAATAAAATCTCATCATTTCACTTTTATTTAAAAATATCTTTTCTCTGGGGTCACGTGACTGGCTCAGTTGGAAGAGTGTGCAACTCTTGAGCTTTGGGTCATGGGTTTGAGTCCCATGTTGACTGTAGATATTACTTAAATAAATAAAACTTAAAAAATATATTTTTTCCTCTGTATATAGAATTCTAGACTTTTTAAAATTGCAGGTCTATACAAATATCATTCCTTTTCTCTTGGCTTTTCCTATTTGTGTAAGGAGTCAGCTCTCTTTCCTGTTGTCCCCTTCATTCTCTGGTCCTTTCAAGATTGTTCTCTTTGTCTTTGATGGTTAGTAATTTGACTCTAATGTGCCTAGGCTTACTTTTACTTCTACTTATCTTTTCTGAAATTTATTGATATTCCTGGATCTAAGGGTGGTAGTGGTGGTAGTTTATCTTCAAATTTCAGACTGTATATCTCCACAGATTTTTTTTCTACTTTATCTTTTTTCCTTCTGAGGATCTGATTATAGCTAAGTCAGATTGCTTGCTGTTGTCATACAGATTTATGAACTCCTATTTATTTTTTAAAATCATTTTCTCTTTATGTTTCAGTCAGGATAATTTATATTATTCTGTCTTCAAGTTTATCTCTTCTTTCTTTTGCAGTGTTCAATCTGCTATAAAGAACATTAAATAAAAAAAAAGAACATTGAATGAAATTTTTCTTTTGGTCATTGTAGTTTTCAATTCTAGGATGTTCACTTGGTTCTTTTTAAGATTTACTTATCTCTCTTGGGATTCCCATCTCTTCATCTACCACATTTATCTTTGCTTATACATTCTTTTACTTACTTTTAATAAGTATTTTAAAGTCTTTGCTAATTCCAACAGCTGGGTCATCTGTGGGCCTGCTTCCACCAACTGTTTTTGCTCTTGATTATGTATCATATTTTCTCATTTCTTTCCACATCCAGTGACTTCCGTTATGAACTGGACATTGTAGATTGTGCCCTGGAGAGGCTCTGGATTCTGTTCTCTTCCCAAGTAACAGCTGTAACAGCACCTATACAGAATGTTGAAGTTTATTCTAACACTTATATTACTTGTGACATATCTAAATCCTGTAGATGCTTCTTTCAGTGAGTATATTTCATTTTTGCCTTTAGAATGTGGCCCTTAGCCCTGAGGTATGATCCCAATTTCTGTGATATGGACCTTCTGTGTCTCCAACAGCAAGCTCAAGCTTCTCTAACCTAGAAGGACTTGAACTCCAAATTCTTCTAGCACTAGGCAGCTGCCAGAATCAGTACTGAATGCTACAGATTTCTGGCTGTTTACTTTCCTTTATGTTGTTTGTGCTCCTGCTGGCCTGCACAGGCATGATTTAGGGGTCACCAAATAGTTTGAGGGGAATAGGCTTGCAGAGGTTATGGATCCTCTTGCCTTGGATCATCACTCTCTGAGACCACTCTCCTCAATTTCTACCATGTCCACCGTCACCGAACACCTTCTTCTAACTGCACAATCCAGCAAGACCACCACTTCCTGCTTGGACTCCATCTCTCGTACAAGTGAGCAGGGCAGACTTCTAAGGGAGAATAAAGAGGAATTTGGTTAAGTGTAGGGTTTGCTATTGTGTTTCCCTCCTTTCAAGGTACAGGTCATATGCTGTCCACTTTCTCTCTACCCTGTAGCATAGGTTGAATCACACAGGGCGTACTCACGGGAGGCCTCATGAAGTGGTTCGAGGTGCTGCTTTCCACCATGAGGCATGGCTCCTTTTCCCATTGCTGGGTGTTATTCGTCAGCAAAGGAGAGCGGCCTGGCTCTGACAAGAACCACTGATTGCTTTCATGTTATGATGCTACCAGGTCAGGAGGGCAGTGTTGGGGAGATATGGGGAAGTGGTGCCCCACAGTGTCTCTGAGAGCCCTGGCAGTGATATAGCGGAGCGGCTGAGGGCCTCCATGATCTTTCCCACGCTCTGTGGGGCGAGTCCGCCATGATGACCGATCACAGGGAAGGGAGATGGACAGCACTCGGGTTGATGCAGTGAGTGCTTAGGAAAGAACAGTCCCCCTCAGAGACAGAAACTCATCATCATCACCAGACTCATCATCACGAAATCCCCTGAGTCTGATCAGACCCACCCAGCTACCAACGGCCATCAGAACAAGTGACCCTGACCAAAAGGATTGTGCCCTCCAGACACAAGGGGCATAATCCTCTGATGTAGAGGGTGGAGATTTCAAGATCTTTTATGGGAGGGTGAGGAGCCCAGTCCCTTTGGAGTCAAGTAGAAACAATAGCAGTGAGCATGTAGGTGGCACATACTCTGAGCCCGTGCACTGTTACAAGCACTGTGCCCACACATCAGTTCCATTTAATCTCGCGGCTTAATGGAGTTGGCTGTATTGATGACTTACTGTATGTTGGAAGCAATGATGTCTCTGGAGCTGGCTTGTGATTGGTTCTGATACAGATTTCCCTGATGGGCCGCTCCCCCCTGGGATTTGGGGACCCAGGTATGTCCATCTCCTGGTTTCACCATTTCTACTCTGTGGCTCCTGAGGTTGCCCCCAGGGATCACCTCCTTCCCAGACAACCAGAGGGAGAAGGACCTTGCAAGTTCACCTGGGGAGCCTTCGGTGGGCACACCTGGGCATGGCACCCATCGCTTCTGCCCGTGTTCCACCAGGAGTCGGCCACAGGGCCACGTCTTACTGAAACAGAAGTCTGGAAACCTAGCACAGCTGTCTGAGCTGGAGTAAAATAATAATCGTGATGATGTTTTAGTTCCTAGCCGTTGTTGCCAACAGGCACTGTATTATGTCTGTTTTAAGATAAACTAATTAAATAAAAGACCATCGTCCAAGGTCCCATGTTAGTAACTGGCAGATCAAGTAACAGGACTTGAACCTGGGCAGGGAGGCTCTAGTGTCCACTTTCTTATCTCCATCCTATTCTGCCTCTGGCTTGTTTGCATCTTAGCATGATACAACTGGCCGTCTTGGTTGTAAGGCCAAGACCTTGCATCCTGCCGTAGCCAAATCAGGGCTCAGTGGGGGAGTGGCTGGGGGAATAGGGAAGGACGGGACACCGGCTCTTTGAGTCAGACTCTGAACACACCTTTCTTCGGCAATACGTCACCTTTAAATCAACCATCCTGGTAGATTTTCACTTCCGAGCCAGGCTGTGCAGACGTCTTGAAGCACTTTATCGCAGCGTGTTACTAAGAGTGGACTCGTCTCTGCCTTTGCACATGGTCTACAGGGAAGTGTGGGTGTGAGCCTGCTTTCAGCACCTTGAAGCTTAACTTCCTCACGTGCAGAGTGGGAGCATGCTGGAACCCCAGGCCCGCGTGAGGATCCCAGGATGGAAAGCACACAGTGAGGAGAAGTGCGTGGCATGCAGAGAATCCTCAGGGGACAGCCCCCCCCACCCCCGGAAGTGCAAACGTTGGGGGAGCTACTGCAAGGTCGTGCAGTCTGTGGGCCTTGGAGACATCCTCCCGGCAGTTAGAAATACGTTCCTTTCCCGGTGAAATGCCACATTCAAAAGGAGGATGTGGGGAAGTGTGTACAGACATGGAGGAAAGGGTGGCAGGCAGCGTGGGCCATCCTGCTGTCCCTGGGAGCCTCCAGCGTGACCGGGGCCATGGCCATGGCCTTGGCATGGCTTGGACTGGCCACTCACGACACAGCACATTCAGACTGGCCACGGCACGACAGTCGCTCACCTCTGTCCCCTCCCACGGGGTGGGAAGATGGGTGACATGTGGTCCACACCTATCTTCTCTCAAGTCCACGAGCAGAGGGGGGTGGGGGAAGCAGCAGGGACGGGAGAAGGAGAGAGGGAGAGAGCGCTTTCCTCGGCCCAAGGCTGGGCTCCCCTTGAGGCGTCCTGAGCCAGTCCCATGGCCCTGGGTAATTTCGTCTACGCTGGCAGACTGGGAACAGGGCGCAGGTGGTCCCAGAGGGTGGACGGACGCCCAGGTGAGTCACGGGGCTGCGGTGCACGCTAGGAGCTGCTGCCCTCCTGCTGCCCTGCCCTACCCTCCCGTGTGGTGGTGTGGCGTGCCCTCTCGCATTCCGTCCTGGAGACTTGACCCAGAGCGCTTTCCAGGTGAGAGCAGTGAGCTTCTCGGCCACTCCCCTGCCAGAGGGCCGTGCCCTGACAGCGCGGTCTTCTGTGCCCCCAGGCCCTCCGGCGCCCCCACAAGATGTCACCGTCCATGCTGGGGCCACCCCCGCTACCATCCAGGTCTCCTGGAAGCCACCTGCCCTGACGACCTCTGGACTGTCCAACGGGGCCAACGTGTCTGGCTACGGCGTGTATGCAAAAGGGCAGAGGGTGAGTTCCGGTTGGGGGGTCGCGTGGGGACTGCCGGGGACTGAACCGCACCTGCTCCTGGAGGGTTGAGCACGAGGTGGGGGCGCGTCCCTCTCTCCCCCAGCAAGATCCACCAGTACGTCCTGAACAGCACCTGCAGCGCCCCCCCAGGCCCCCACGGATGGCCCCCTTCTCTCCTGCGGCTCCTCCTCCCCAGAATTCTCTCTGCCCGGCTCCCATGGCCACAGCCTGACCTTCTGTGGGCAGTGCCTGTTCTTCTCCCCTCAGTGCTGATAACTCACCCCTCAGCCCCACAAAATCAGGCCTCCCCCAGTGATGACGGGCTCAGAAACTCCACCAGCTATTGCTGGAAAGTTGATACTACCAGCCAGAGGGGCGGGGGCACATCTGCACATCCACGCACAGCCGGCCTGGCTCCCAGAGTGCCTGTGTCCTTAATGGCTGCTGCAGGGACCCTGTATGGGCCCCAGCCTTGTCCTGGCACATGGTACACACAGGGGCTTGAGGAAGCTTCTGTCCATCTCCCACCCCCAGCCTGTTCCTCCAGAGGACCCAGGGCTGACGCGTCAGATGCAGATGCCTCTCTGAGCTCCTCCTGCCTGGTCCTCCAGAACGCCACCCTCAGGGGCGTTGTCCCTTCGCTCCCCCTCTTCCCCAGGACTCCCCTGTGCTCCCCCTCTATGGGGAAGCCCGCAGGCAGTCTATGCTCTTGCAGAAGTGTGTGCTCTCTGACAGCAGGAAGCCCATTTTGGCCTCTGCCTGGCCCCCTCTCCCCTCATCCAACTGGCAGTTTATACCTGGTTTCTGATGCCTCTGAGGCCCCTGCACCTATATCTGGATTGGACCTGGACATGGAATGAAAGACTTGGCCCCCGTTGGGGCCCAAGAACCTCCACCAACTGTGAGGGCGTGGGATCTGTGGCAGTCTCCAGCCCGCGCCCCTCTCAGAGGCTTTCCATGTCGGGCATGCGGTTGAGCTGGGCATGGATCGGGCCCCAGCGCCTGGGCACGGGTGGCCGTCTGGGGGCTGGCCCCCATCTGGCAAGGTGCAGGGAGAGAGGCTGCGGGCAGGTGGGCTGCCTGTGATGGGCATTCTTTGTGCACAGGTGGCTGAGGTCATCTCCCCCGTGGCGGACAGCATAGCTGTGGAGATCATGCGGTTGCGGAGCCTGGAAGCCAAGGGCGTGACCGTGCGGACCCTCTCTGCCCAGGGCGAGTCCATGGACTCTGCCCCTGCTGCCATTCCCCCCGACCTCCTGGTGCCTCCGACCCCCCACCCGAGAACTGCTCCCACACCGAAGCCCTTAGCAAGTGCCGGAGCCCCTGATACCAAAGATGAACACCTGGGTCCCCACGTCGCCATGGACGGGGCCTGGGAGCAGGGTGGGGTCCCGGCCCCGGCCCACGGGCACATGCTGGAGCCGCCCAGCCTGCAGGGTTCAGGCCCGGGGAGGCGGTCCCCTTCGCCCAGCCGGATCCTCCCGCAGCCACAGGGCACCCCGGTTTCCACGTCTGTCGCCAAGGCCATGGCCCGGGAAGCTGCGCAGAGAGTGGCCGAGAGCAGCAGGGTAAGACCGGGCTTCTCCTTGCTGGTTCCACCACCCCTCACCGTCCCCACCCTCCAGTCTGTGGAGGAGCAGCGCTGGCGCCCGGGGGCTGGCTGGCCTGGTGGGGGGATGTCACACGGCCTCCGCGTCCCCATGGGCCATTTCTCAGCCAGATCCAGATAGAATCAAAATGTGTTTTCAGTACGTGAAATCCAGTGATTTTCTACCGGCCTGGCTTGGCTCGGATGCCAGGCCGTGAGAGCCCATGACCCAGGCTCTGGTCTGTAGTGAGGGTCTGAAAGGCGCCTTCTGCAGTGGGCTTGGGGACCTTCTTCCTGAACGAGGCTCACGTCCTTGTTCTGTGTGCTTCAGCGCCGCAGCTGTGTGTGCGAGCGCGTCTGTACGTTGTATGCACATGTGTACGTATATGTGTGTGTACGTGTGCACACACGTGTGCATGCATCTCTCCATTTGTGCTGTCCTACACACGCACAGGTGGACCTGCTTACCCATGCGTGCACATATAGACGGCCGTGTGCATATGCACACATCCTACGTGCAGAAGTGCACCTATAAAAATACACTCGCGTGCCTGTTAGCCAGATCTGTTTGGGCCATGGGGCCGGAGCATTTGGGTGTGGTGGGGCCGTCTTCCTGACGAGACTTAGGGTGAAACCTGGTGTAGGAAACACCTGGGAAGTGGTGCCCCATCCAGGCGCGGGAGAGCAGGGTCTGGAACTGGGCTGGATTGCGTACCCCTGCCCCCACCCCAGGACAAATCCCTGTCTCATTCTCGGGCGTGTTGGTTTACCAGGGCGCCCAGCATGTCTGCTGCGGCCTGCGGTCAGGGCTGCGGCCAAGGTCACAGCGGTGGTCAGGGTCCTGCTTGGCTCCGCCCATCCAGTCGCAGGTTCCCTCCAGGACAGGGAGCCCCGGGGCGTCTGCTCTGAGATGTAGACATCCGTGCTGATGCCTGGGGGTCCCATGGTCGGTCAGCCTGGCCCTGGGCTGGGGACCAGGTCGGGGACCTCAGGAAGAGCGCAGAGTGTAAAGGTCAGAGCTGGGTGACCCAGGGCACATGCTGGACACACACAGGCCATGGGGGAGGGGGGCAGGGGGGATGTGAGAGGTAGTGACAGCTCTCAGTTTTCCTGAAACACCGGAAACCCAGGCTGTGTGTGAGCTCCCCCAGGTGGTTCAGTGTGGGCTGTAAATACTTAAAAAAACAATTCAACACTCACTGTGACCCTGGATGAGAAGTGTTTCCAGTACACACCTTATCGTGGGCCCTCCCCCGCTGTGCTCTCTTGAGGCAGAAGCCTGGCCCCAGATGGTGGTGCTTAATGCTTTTGGTGAAGCTTTGTGGGCAGGAAGGGCCTGGCGGTCGGGGGCGAGTGTCCCTCTGCTCCTTGGGATGCAGCCGCACATTCCGAAGCCCTAATACCCCCAGGCGGGGTCCCCAGAGCCGGCTGGAGCCAGGCCAGGGAACGCTGCCCCCATGCCAGCTCACCTTTTGGGAGGCAAGGAGAGAAAGCAAACCTCTGAATGTCGTTCTTCGAGAAAGCATTGATTGATCAGACCAATAGTCGGATAGAGAGAGAACTTTCCATTGGTATCCCTAGGTTTCCTCCAGCAAAGACGGGAAGTGGTTGGGGTGCCTGGGTGGCTCAGTGGGTTAAGCCGCTGCCTTCGGCTCAGGTCATGATCTCAGGGTCCTGGGATCGAGCCCCGCATCGGGCTCTCTGCTCAGCAGGGAGCCTGCTTCCCTCTCTCTCTCTGCCTGCCTCTCTGCCTACTTGTGATCTCTGTCAAATAAATAAATAAAATCTTTAATAAAAAAAAAAAAAGACGGGAAGTGGTTCTGGTAAGGAACAGGGGACAGTGCACTGAGGCCAATGCTCGGCCACTGGACACAGGTCCCTGCCTGTGGTGGCTCCCAGAGGGCCCGGGGTGCTGGGTGAGGGAGAGGCCGAGCCTGGCAGACGCAGGGACCTGGATGCTCCGTGCCGCTCACCAGCCCCTCCTGACCGCTTCTTTCCTTCTCCTTCCAAGTTAGAGAAAAGGAGCATCTTCCTGGAGAGGGGTGGTGGGCAGTACATGAACTCCGACGAGGAGGACAGCTATGAGTCCCCAGACATCAAGAGGAGAGGCGCGTCGGTGGACGACTTTCTGAAGGGCTCGGAGCTCGGCAAGCAGGTGAGTGTGAGAGTGGTGTCCCCGTGGGCCTGCCCTGGCCTCAGCCAGAGCTCCCGAGACTGACCTCCTCCAGGGGCAGTTCCAGAAGCCCATATGCGACGCCCCCATCCTCCCCAACCCCCCTGTGCTGGCGTCTGGTCGCGGGGACAATCGGGTGGGTCAGGTGAACCTACAGGTGACCACCTGGTTGATTGAGGAGAAACCCGCCGTTGGTTCACCTGCTTTCCTTAATCAGACCAGGGTTGTGGAGCATCTGGTTTGTGCCAGGCATCACGGGGGGCCGGAAACATGAGGATCCACATCCTGTGCCTACAGCACGAGCTGCTAGTGCTCCCCTCCCTGCCCAGGCCCCTACGCAGCAGCTGTGTCCCGCCTACCTTGTGGCTCCATGCTCAGATCACATGCACCCTAAGGGAAGCGCCCGGATTGTCTGTGCAAGAGATGGGAAGGCCTGGAGAGTCGGGCAGTGTGGGGACATCAGGGCACGAAGACACGGCAGATAGTGGCACCCACGAGGCAGGGCAACACTGTGGCCTCAGGGGCCTTGGACTTCCACACGTGGGGTCATGTCCTGGCCCCACTGCCGCCCAGCTGTAGCTCTGCATGCAGATTGCACAGCTCGTCCAGCCAGCCAGCTCTTTGTCTGCAAGATTAATATTGTTCTACTTGCACTCATTTGAACATAAGACACAGAATGCCTCCCTAATAATGACGAAGGTGATGAAGGCATTTCCCCACCGTGATAGCGGGAAGCCTCAGGAGGATGGATGTCGCCAGGCTGATTCAGCTGTGCAGTGTGCCTGGGCTCTGGATTCTGGATCATCCATACTTTTGGCCTTCCTCTCGTGGCTACAAAGTGGCTGCCATAGCTCCAGTAATTGCATCCTTATGTGATAGCTCCCCAAGAAGGAAGGAAGGGACGGATAAAAAAAAGTCTTGGGACTTTTTTGGGAGAAAAGGTCCTTTCCAGAAGCTCCATCAGACTGGCTCCTCCCTCTCACTGGGCAGACTGGGGCCATGCGCCCTGGACGCCTGGGGAAGACCACCTGAAACCAACCAGCTCTTTGTGTATTTGAAGCCCTTCTTAGAATGCCTTATACTTGGCCCCCAAGTAAAAGAATTGCTGCTGGAACCGTGCCCTCCCCAAGGCCGTAGAAGCTGAGACTGAGAATCCCCGGCCCCTTCTCCCCACGAGGCACGCCGAGCCTCCAGCCTCCAGCAGGCCGCCAACTTCACATGGCCAGAAACGCTTACATGTCTTTATCTGGGCTAGTAATTGAAAACTGGAGTTTGTTGTTTTGTTTTGTAAGATTTTATTATTCGAGAGTGAGAGAGCACAAGCAGGGGGAGTAGCAGAAGGAATGACAGAGAGAGAGAAGCAGGCTTCCTGCTGAGGAGGGATCCTGACAAGGGCCTCAGTCCCAGGACCCGGGGAACATGACCTGAGGCGAAGGCAGACACTTAACGACTGAGCGCCCCAGGCGCCCCTGGAGTATTTTTAACAAATGTGCCCCGAGCTGCTATTAAATGCATTTGCCTCATCACCCACCTGGAAAATAAAGACGCCGTTCTTAATCAGTTTCATCCAGCAAGGACAGAATGCCGTGGTCCGTCTACCTGCCCGGCATGCAGAGGGCTTCTTGCTGCATCTCGTATCTCTCTGCAAACACTTGAGCTGGTGAATGTGGGAGCAGCAGCCCCCTGGTGTTGCCATGCGTGGCCAGGGCTGGCCGTGTCCGTGCGCACATGCACATCACCATCTCCATCAGGCCTCAGCGTGAGCCCAGCCTGCGCAGGGGGCGGGGGCTCCTGCCCGGCCCATCTCTTCTGCAGACAATGCAGGGTGCGTGAGCGTGTTGGGTGACATGGTATTTGCAAAAAGCGTAAATACCTGTACATGGTGCACGTGCACGCACTTTCCCACCCCACGGCTCTCCGTTGCACACGTGCAGTGTGCCTGAGCCCTGCTGCCCCAGAGCCTGCCAGGGTCTTCGCCGGTCACCGCGGGCTCAGAGCTAGCCGACCTGGGCTGGCTGTCCCCGCCCTCCTGGCTCCCTGAGCTTGACAGGATGGGGATGTTCGGGCCTTCCTCAGCACGCGCGCGCACACACACGCACGCGTGCACATATGCACACGCACACACACGTGCACATACGCACACACACAAGCATGCACATATGCACACACGCATGCACATATGCACACACGCACACAAGCACATATGCACACGCATGCATGCACATATGCACACACTCACACATGCACATATGCACCCACACACACACACACATACACATCATGAGCGGGGGTCTTGCAAGCCAGCAGAGCACGGGGAGGGAGGCAAGGAGGGCCTGGGTGGCCCCCATGCCGCGGCCCCCACAGCATCCCCTCTCTGGGCCCCCAGCCGCATTGCTGCCACGGGGACGAGTACCACACAGAGAGCAGCCGGGGCTCTGACCTCTCAGATATCATGGAGGAGGACGAGGAGGAGCTCTACTCTGAGATGCAGCTGGAGGACGGAGGCAGGAGGAGGCCCAGCGGTACCTCCCACAACGCTCTCAAGGTCAGTGGCCCCCAGTCTCCGGCTCCCACCCCACGCCCTGGGGCTGCCCTTCCCTGTCCCTCTGCTGGGGCTAAGAGCGGCTCCGGGAGGCCTCGCCCAGCTGTGCAGAGCCTGTGGGTTTGGGTCTGCTTCCTCCTTGTTGTGACGTCTGTGTTGGGAAATTCCTCCAGCCTCCCGTCCTGCCCTTGCCCCACAAGCCCGGGAGGAAGGGCTGGGGAGAGTCTGTTTGGGACCCTTGGGGTGCCCAGCTTGGTGCCAGGAACTGAGTGGGGAAGAACAGAACAGGGAAGACCACCCTCCCCCACGGGCCCCAAGCTCTGATCTAGGGGCCCAGGATGGGCGTGGCCGGCAGGGGTTCGGGCAGCCTCGATGTGGGGAAGAAGCTGGGGGCTTCCGTGCCAGGGGGCATGGAAGCTAGAGGGGGAAGGGTGTCGCGGGTTCATGGGGTCCACATGCAGGCCCCTTTGCAGACACCTCCCCCAGAACCCCACATCCTCTGATGGGCTTGATGGGGGTCACCTTCATGGAACCGGAGCTTGAGGCCTCCAAAGACCCAAGCAGAAGAAGGCTTACCCGCATGTGTGCGTCCACGTGCTGCCCGCATGCCCAGGCCTTCGCTCCCACAGCGGGAGCTCCCGCCTCTGCACCGGGCCCTGCCCCTGGCTGGCTGAGCCGTGTGGCCGCCATCCGCCAACCTTTCCCACCCCAGGGGCAGACAGGCCAAGGGCTGGATGGCTGCTAGGACCCTTGTGGGCTTTGCCCATGAAAAAGGCCACGAAGAGGAAAGTTCCTCTCGGGTTACAGCACCCCACCGTGGAATTTCTCTCGGACACACAAGCATGCATTTTGATGGTGGAGAGAAGGCACATCCAGCTCTGGGTGCCGACTCACTGCGGGCACAGTCAGGACAGGCACAGACTCAGATGTTGTCCTGGCAAAGAGCCCCCGACAGGGTCTTGGAGACGCTCTGTCACCAAAGCACCTGCTGGAGTCCTGTGCAAATTCTGCCTTTTGGCAGCTCCTGCCCCTCCTGGGGGCTCCTCCCCCGCCCCCTGCCAGCTCCCAAGGTGCCACTGGCCAGCTGGACTCAGTAGCCTTCCTTGAGGGACGCAGAGCCAAGGCCTCCCCCTGGTGGGGTCTGACGCCCACCCCCACGCCGGATTCCCCGCTTTGCCTGCAGCTGCTCAAAGATGGGCTGGGCAGAGCCTGGGTCTGGTTTTCATGATGCTTCTCCTTCTGATGGAGAAAGCTCCTGGGAAGGCACTTCCTGCGAATAGTTTAGCAAAGAAGCAGAGTCTGCCTTCTCTCCCAGGCTGGGGGCCCAGAAAGGAAGCTTGGTAGAAAAACCCCTGCTGGGGGGCCGCCTGAGGGAGGCTGCCTGGGAGCTGACAGCCGGTAGAGTAATGCACGTGGCTTCGCCCACAGTGCTGTTCCTTTTTTTTTTTTTTAAATCAGAAGCTTTTATGGGCCGGTCTGGACGTCTGAGTTCTTTAGAAAGTCCAGTAGTTTGGGAATCTGGGATCACTGGGCTCAGCTTCTTGCCCACGACAATTCTGTAGGGCTGAGCCAGCTTCCCCCATACCAGCCCTGCCCTGGGAGCCCCCAGATTGGACCCCTTCTTCAAGCTCACAAACACATGGGGTGTCAGGTTAGCAAAGCGGCAGGGTTGGGTCAGCGGCTGGCACTGAGCTCCTGCCCCTGAGCCCCCAGCGCCCTAAACGCACCAGGGTCCCCAGCTGGCAGGAGCCCCACACAGCCCCAGGAGGAAGGGCCTTGTCTGGCGAGGCAATAGGGGTGCGCTCCCTGCCCAGCGGGCATGAAGGATGGGCTCAGGGAAGCCCCAGCGGAGAGAACCTGCGAGGCCACGGCCCGGGGGTACACGGTGGCTAGGCCCCTCCAGCCTGGGGCAGCTCCAGGGAGAGCCCAGGATGATGGGACGTGGCTCTCCGCGTGCCCTGGGCCAGGATCTGGAGAGGCAGACCGACTAGGTCCTCTGCAGACGCGGGCAGAGCTCGGCTGTGCACAGCGCACTGGCGCCCAAGGGCCAAGGGCCATGGCCCCCCGCTGTCACAGGGGTGCAGCCCAGAGCAAAGCGCCGCTGGACAGCAGTGGGCGGGGCCTCCGTGGTGGCCGCCTCCGCCGCCCCGCCCCAGCCCCCCCCAGCCGCCGTCTTCTGAGCTCCTGGGGGGCAGGCCTCCCAGGGCCGTGCGCCCCCTGCTGCCCGCTGTCCCCAGCGGCACCCCGCGGCCCGCCTGCCCTCCACTCTGCGCGCCACCCACTCCCGGCGAGACCGCCGCGCGCGCCTGCCCCTGCCCCGCGCCAGGCACCATCCGCTAACCTTGTGTTCTCATTTCAGAGCCCGGCCAGAGCATGCCTTTCGCCCCCACGAGTACACGCATGCTTGCTGCCCCTCATGGCCTGAGACTAATTCTGTCTGTTTTCTTTCCTCCCGCCATGTCACCTGGGTCCCACCCCGTTTTAACACACCACCCCCTTCAGGAGTGCTCTCAGAGTGGCGGCTCTGAGGGGGCCTTCCTGGAGCGGCCTGAGCACCCCCACCTGACCCAGCATAGCTCCAGGCTGTTCAGTATCCCCGAAGTAGCCGAGGAGGGAGGGCACCCGGAGGTCTCGCACAAGCAGGGCTTAGGGCACTCGGCCAGGGCCCGGGCCCCACCGGCCTCTCGGCTCCCAGCCAAGCCCAGGGGCCCAGGGGGCGGCCCCCACGTGGAAGACTTCGCTCTGGAAGACAGAGGCTGCTGGTCCAGCCGCGCGGCCAGCAGGAGCCCGGACAGTGGCCTGGACTGTGGGAGTGAGGAGGAGGAGCTACGTCTTAGCTTCCGGAGCTCGGCCAAGTGCAGCCCGGGCCCTGGGCACTGCCCCCATAGGAGAAGCCTGAGGCCGCTGCTGGCCCGGCGGCGGACGCTGACCCGGCAGAGCAGCATCGAGGAGGACTTTGGGGAGCAAGTGGACCCCAGCGCCGTCCTCAGGAGCCATGATGCCCACCCGAGCCCAGAGCGATCCGCCCCCAGGAAGCATGGCCGGGAGGAGCCCCTGGGGCACCAGGGCCTGCGGGATGTCTGGAAGAAAAGCATAAACATGCCTGACAGTAGGGCCACTGCCCCAGAGTCACCTCCCCGGGTGACAGCAGGCCCTGTGGTGTGTGAAGTCAACTTCCTTCTCACATCTGCTTGCCAAACCAATCCATTTTCATTCTTTTCCCTGATTTTTTTCTGTTGGTGTCCATCCCTGGGGAGCGTCTCTGCTGGCTGTCTTTCATTTCCATGCATTTTGATTTCAGTGCCATTGCTTCCCAATCTTTGACCATGCTGACGACCCCTTTCCTTTGCTTTAGAATACTGACCCCCCACCCCACAGAACCAGCGACGATTATGGCTGCTTTAATTAAAGGACAACTGAATCTAAATTTTAATTAAGGGTTAGCTGAACTACGATGATCCAAAAGTTTGGCAACATGTGTTTTTTTCCAAATGAACCCTCGGGGACGTTCACGACCGCCACCCGCACCGTCGAGGGTGTTTTCTGATTGTCGCCATAGGTTTAGATCTTCATCCATAACTGGGAAAAAAAAAAAAGAAAGAATGAGGAACAATGATCAAAGGTCCATTTTCATATGTTGTTTCCAAAGTGGCTTTTGTTTTGTTTTGTTTTTCCTTCCCCTTTCTTTCCGGGGGAAGTTTTCAGAATGGGTTTTCCATCTTCAGCTCTAGACGCATACCCCCGCCTTGTGTTGCAGGCTTGTTGGCAGGTTAAAAGTAGGGGGTCCATCCGAGGCATCATTCATCTCTATATCGTGTGCCTTTTCTAAGACATTTGCTCCTGTCATGCTGAACTTTTCCATGAAAACATAGGCGAGCCGCCGCCGGGCACGCCAGGCCTGGGGTCTGAGCCTGCCCAGTCGTGTTCTGTGCACACAAGGGCGCCGATCTGAGCCCACTGAGTCGTGGCCCACATCCTGTCCTCTACCTGTGACAAGCCGTCTAACTACTGGGCCTCCCCAACCACTGTTCGTTCCCTGTGCCCCCAAGAGCTTCCCCACTCCATCTGCTTCCCAGTGAGCCGGAGGTTTCGCTATGATTCTCTTGTATGATTCTGACCTCTAGTGCAAATTAGAAGCAAACCCGTCCAAAAAGGAGAACCATCCAAGGCAGCCCTGAAAAGTCATTGGTGTCTTCGGATTAGGGCCAAGATGTTGCCGTGAGTTTCAGAGCTGGGAACGCACAGAAACTTCTGTCCGAGTTTCCGGTAACCTCACACACAGCCGTGTCCAGGTGGGGTGTTCGGAAGCGCAGCTAGCCGCCCCCCCAACACGTCCGTGAGCGCTGCAGGGGCAGGCTGTCCTGAGACTAGCTGAGGGCCGGACGCGGTCCGAGGGGCCGGAGCTGGGACGAGCTGGGTTGGAGCCACTCTCACTCTGGTTCCAAGAGCTTGGCTTCGGCAGCGGGAGCCGCAGAGAGGAGTGCCTCCCGAGGGGTCCCTTCTCGCCCCCGCTCCCCTCCGTGTGTCGAGAAACGGCTCTGGTGCGGAAGACGGGCTGGCTGGGGAGAACAGTCTTTTCTCTCCTCCAGGCTATTCAGCTAACCTTTCAGTTAAAAGCTAAGTTTAGTTGCCTTTAGAGCTTCTGCTTCTGAGTTGATTTGATTTGGCTGACTTAATTCTTTTGTTCCCCAAGGCTGGCAGGACTTATGACTGTGCTGTTGTCGTGTCTTCAGATTTTAGGAAACCCGATGTCTGCAGGACGGGCGGACAGGGTGGATCACGTGGGCCGAAGGTTCTCCCACGGCAGTGCTGGTCCTCAGCGGTCCCGGCCGATGATGGTCCCGTCCATCGGTTAGTGGGCCTGACACCTTGCTCTCTCTTGGGACCCCAGAGCACATGGCCGCTCCGTCCATGATGGGGACACGTTTGCAAGCTCAGTAGGAGTAGCATTTCTAACCACGTACAGAAAACTCTCTGTTACTTCTGGCAAAAAGAAGGCAGAAAGAGGCATAAGAGAAATGAAACCTATTTGTAAGAGTTCTCAAATATCATATTGGCTTTTAACGTCAGTCTTCTCCCTACCAATTTGTTTTCTTTCCTGGAGAGGCCAAACCACATGAGGCCTGGAGAGATTGCAGTGTGAGGCCTCTCACGTCCCAGCTTGTGCTCTCGTGAGAGGTTCACGGCCAAAGAAGCAGGAGCTGCAGCTCAACTCCAAATACCTAAATAAACCCAAGTAACGGAGAGTTCTCTGTGTGCATAAAGTATCCCGGCAGCGGGGGCTCAAAGTGGTGGGGAACCCCACGAGGCCTGATGTGGCCTCCAGAGCGTGGACCGTCCTCGTGCACGTGCTCCCCTCCTCGCTCGGGAGCCCTCCTCCGGCCCCCTGAGCCCATTCCCTTCATTCCTTTTTGGGATTGAGCCACTAGTGCTGAAAGCTGTCGTTTTAGTCCCTATAACTGATCCCACGCGGAAGGGGGCAGTGGTTGGAGGTCCGAAGGGGTGGCTCCGACTGTTCGTTCCACTGGAATGAATCGTGGCAAAAACGATTCCAAAACGTATTTGCACAAGATAATGGAACTTGGGGTATCAGCGCAGAGAAACTGGCGTTTCGTGGGAGTGTGCGTGCATGGGAACGCAGGCGGGGAGAGCCCTGAAGGGAGCCGGTGAGGGAGCGGGCGCAGCGGAGCCTGACCCAGGGCCGGGGGCCAGCTCAGGGGCCTCCGGGCACCGGCACGCAGCTGACGTTCAGGGGACAGTCGCTCCTTTCACATCAACTAACGGGACAGACGGACGTGATGACGCAAAACAGATCCTCTAAAGTACTTTCCTTCTTCCAGACTTTTCTTCCCTTTTGAGTCCAAACAACAGGGGAAGAGTTTTCTCTTCCACCTCTACGGTTTTAGAACGTTTTTACTGATGAGTAAAAGTGTCATAGAATACTCAAGACCCTAAAAAAAAAAAAAAAAGTTGTTTCAGTTTCCTGAAAAATGACAAAGAACGCAGCACAGTCCCGCTGGTGGTCGCCGGTCGCGCCTGTTCCACATCAGCGGGCGGCTTACGTCACACAGCCTGGGTGGTCTTGGGGGCTCGGGACCCGGTGCCACGCTGCCCTCACGTGCACGTGATCTGTGTGTGACCCCCCTCCCCGTGACAGCGACGGAGCCTGACGGGGTGATCCTGGTGTAGCAGGTGCATGGCTCGTGGGGGCCTGGCCGTCTCCAGAAGCGAGGTGGGGTGGGGCTGCTGTGCGGACCAGGACCCAGTCATCTCTGCCGCGGAAGGGGGTTTCTGGGGCTTCACTGGACTGCCGCTGTCATGCGGCGAGACCAAGGCCTGGCGCATGGCGGGAGCTGCGGCTGTGCTCACCGGCGAGCGTTGGCGGCAAGGGGCTGGGGCTCTGCCGAGGCTCCATCCCCGGGCTCCTGGGAATGGCTGCAGGAGGGACTGCAAATGGCCCGGTGGGTGTGGAGGCAAAGGGGAGACTTGGGCGCCTCCTGGTCCTCCCTGCTGACCCCAAACTCTGGAGCCCCTGACGGCCCTTTGAATGGGTGTGTCTTACCATAAAGAAATCGGAAGTTTGCACGCGTGTTTTCATCTTAGTAAAACAATAGCTAAATTAGCATTAGCAGAAAGAGAATAATGCTAACATTTTAACCAAAAAAAAAAAAAAAAAAATAGGCTCTTAATATAACTCAAAAAAAGTGCCAAATAAATCCATCATGGATTTGGTTGAATTGGACCCGATTTCTCATCATGTAGTGATGCAAGAAGGCGCTTACAAACACGGTTAATACCAAAGGCTTTGATTCGTACACAGAAGTGCCTGAGTTTCAAAGGACAGAAGTGAAGCGTGCTCAGCAGAGCCCGGTGACCCCCGGGAATGGCCAGGGGTGGGCCGGCCGACTTTGTGCCCCTCGTTCCAATCTAGTTCCATTTTTCTTGTGCAAATATCAATTGTTTTAAGAACCTGCTCCATTCCAGAAGCATTCCTTTTTTTCTTTTTCCAGAGGAACCTAATTCTGTAGACCATATACTTCCTAAATATATTTTTATTTATCATTATTTGAGAGAGAGAGAGAGAGAGAGAGGCAGCGCATGAGCAGGAGGGGCAGAGGGACAGGCAGAGAGAATCTTAAGCAGACTCCACGCCCAGCCCAGAGCTCAGCGCGGGTCTCAAGCTCACGACCCTGAGGTCACGATTGGCGCTAAAATCGAGAGTCAGATACTTAACCAACTGAACCACTCAGGGCCCCCCCGAATATATCTTTAAGAAGCAATGCATCGCAACTGAATAAAAATACCATAACTTTTCATGTTCTCTGGGTGTCCTAATTAAGGAAACAGATTTTAAAAGACTTAGAAAAAGTATGTGGGTCCAGATGTAGTGAATTCGGGACCCTACAGTCAGCACAAGGAGGGCCTCCCGATGCTGACCCGTGACTCGCAGGAGGAAGGAGCTGGGGACGGTTTCTTGCTGGACCGTGGCTGGTCTTTGCTCCACTCAGGAGGCGCCCATTCTGACCAGGGGGCCCTTCGGCTCAGGTCATGATCCCGGAGTCTTGGGATCGAGCCCCGCATCCTGCTCCCTGCTCAGCGGGGAGCCTGCTTCTCCCTTTGCCGCTCCCCCTGCCTGTGCTCTCTCTGACAAATAAATAAAATCTTAAAAAACAAAAAACCCCACAATTCTTAGAAGCCGGGTGGTAGGTGGAGTTTTGTGAAGAATGCATTTGTCACCACTGAAGTGTTGAGGCTCAGTGAGGACCCCAGACTTCCACTCAGGTGCGAGTGCCTTTCGGTGACTGGGGTGGGGGGCCGTCCCGCTGGCTCCGCTCCGCAGCGGATGGCCTGTCCCGCGCCGGGTTTCCTGACGGCTGCTGCTTTTCCCGCCCATCCGTGTCGATCTGTATCGCACCCGGAGATGTACAGACCGACGTTCCAGTGCTGCCATTGGGCCATCTTCTAGACCGCCCTTCCTACATCAGCACAGGTCTCTAAGTCCGGGAGTCACCTAGCCCTCTGCCTTTGTCCCCACCCCCCCCCCCACCCCCCCCCCCCGCTCCCAGACGAGTACAGCGAGCAGGACCGCCTTTCTCCAGACTTCTATGAAGAGTCGGAGACCGACCCAGGTGCCGAAGAGCTCCCGGCCCGGATCTTTGTGGCGCTTTTTGACTATGACCCCCTCACCATGTCCCCGAATCCAGATGCTGCTGAAGAAGAGCTTCCCTTTAAGGAAGGACAGATCATCAAGGTGGGCGCCGGGCGGGGTGGGGGGCAGGGAAGGACGGTGCGGCCACCGTACTGTAACCCCTGAGCTCATCCCCAGGGCGGGCCTGTTCTGTCGCGTCAGACAGTCAGCTGCAGGACCAGCAGAGAAAAGGCTTTTGAGTCAGAAGCAGGGACCCCGGAGAGAGCCTGGTGCTTGGCCTCCCGGGAGGAACCCGCGGCTACAGACAGGACAACGCTAGGGGGAGACTCAAAGTCCTCTCCATGGGGTGGGGTTTCCTCACACACGCGAAGTGGAGCCGAACCCCGACCTGTGCCCCCTGCCGGCTGATGGGACCAGCGGGTCGTCCAGACCCTGGGGCGGAAGCCGGTTCCCCGGTGTGGCCGCAGGTCTGCAGGGCACGTGTCGGTGACGACGGGCTCTTCCCGCACATTCTGACAACACACGGGAGACCCGGCACTCACCCTGCCTCGGCCTCTCGCCCCGGCTCCAGGTCTATGGTGACAAAGACGCGGACGGCTTCTACCGCGGGGAGACCTGTGCCCGGCTCGGCCTTATCCCTTGTAATATGGTCTCAGAAATCCAAGCCGACGACGAGGAGATGATGGACCAGCTTCTGAGACAAGGCTTCCTGCCTCTGAACACGCCTGTGGAGAAAATAGGTAAGAGACCACCCTCGGGTCGCCCCTGCCCCTGCTGGCGGGGCTGCTCCGGCCTCCTCCGGCCTCCCCTGCCTCCCCCAGGCACGCCACCAGCCGGGAGCAGGAGGCGGTGTGGACAGGGTCCAGTCTGTGCCATTGCAAGGGAATCTGAAAACGAACCCGCACTGCTAACCAGGTTATAATAGTCTTGCCTGCTTTGGGGACATTTACACGCCCAAATATTTACGAAAACTCATGATTTTCTAAGGAAAGAGGAAGTGCAGCGTTGCTTACTAAAGGTCTGTCCCACCAGAAAATAGACTGCTTGCTTTCTGGCTGTTTCTGCATGTCGTGTCCCCTAAAACGTGTGCATTTATACCATGACCCCCACGGTGCTGGTGTCAGGAAGCGAAGTCTCTGGGAGAAGCTGACATCGTGACTGTGGAGGTCTCAGAGGGGCGTCAGGGCCCTCGCAAAGGGGGCCCTCACCCCCTCTACCCTGCCAGGACAGGTGGGAAGACACCACCCATGAACCAGGACGCGGATCCTCCCAGACCCGACTCTGCGGCACCCCCGTCTCAGACTCCCAGCCCCCAGGCCTGTGAGGCGTGGCTGTGCGCCGTGTTCGGGCGGCAGGAACAGACCAGGACATCGGGGTCAGGGGGCTCACTGTGGGACACGCTCTGGGCTCACACCTGGACCCCATCCTCTCTGTGGGGGATGGGCCGTGAACGTCTGCCCGTCCCCAGTGCGGGTCACAGGGTGAGGGGGTCACCGCATGCTTTCCATCCGGGTGGACATTCCTCATCCAAAAGGAAGAAAAGAATGTCCCCCATCGTGTGGGTGGAGGACACCCTCCTCGGTTTACCTTGACCCAGTTTGCAAGCAGCAGTGAGTACACAGCGGAACTATTTTCAGTGAATTTTAGCAGCGTTACAGTTACGGTGTCTAATTTTGCGCACATGTGGGGAAAATCTACATATTTCAGAGGCCTCTGCTTTCTCTACAGAGCTGGAGACAGGAAGATCTGCTTTATGTCATTCATGTTTTAGGTTTTAATACTTCAAAACATGAGGTTAACGTAGTTGCAAATCAGATTTCAGAGACAAAATGCAGTGGCTCGAAGAATGTGCATAATTTTAAGGATAATCACAAACTCAAGCAGAATGTTTCGATTTTTTGGTATGAATGAACTCACAGTGTGAAGTCAGAGCTCATGTCTTAGAGCAGAGGCTTCTGGGAATATTCTGCCCGGATCAAGTCCCAGAGCCTGAAGCTCTCGGAGCCCGATACCCCCCGACTCCCCTTCTGACGCCACCAGGTCTGGCTCCACTCTCCACAGACCCAGTGAGCCCGCCAGGGCTCCGCTAGAAAGCGGTAGCTTGATTCAAGTTACCAAATTGGTTAAATGTCTGTTTTATTGTCTTTTTCTAATTGTCACTTTTGAGGGAATCGGACTGAGGCACCGTGAGCCCTTCTAGCGCTAGGAAGTGTCGCTGTCACCACAGGCTGAGCCCATGCCCCCCGTGGCTGGGGCAGGACCCGGTGTCCGCCTCACAGCTGTCTTCCGACACCACATGTGGTGACACAGGAGGAAACGGAGTCCGCACTGGAAAAGAAGACAAACTTTTTTCCAAGTCATATGTGACATGAAAATCTACTTAGAAAATCTCAGAGGATCTAGAACACAAGTTCCTAGAACCAAGGAGGCAGCTTAGCAAGGTCAACGGATACAAAAGCAATTGTTTTTCCAAACGTTAGCGTGAAAAATTTGGAGTTGACGTTTAATACATAATGTCATTTACGATGACGGAACAAAGACATGAGAAGGGAGGGGTCGAATGCAGGCGGGCTCTGTGTGGGGGAGGCCACCCAGCCTGAGGACAGAATCCGAGGATTCCCTGAGGAAACGGACGTCATGTTCTGCACTGCGGGCGGTGAAGACGTCCAGCACCCCCAAACTGACAGATGCACCCACAGGCTCATCCGTACGGACAGGACGCGCCCCTCCCCCTGCCCCAGTCCATGTCTGTGCGGATGGGACCTGCCCCCGGGTCCGTGTCTGTGCAGGGATCCGTGTAGAATCCGTGCACTGAATCAAACGTGTAAGAAAAGGCAAGGGGCCTGCAGTTGCCCGAGTGATTTTCTGAAAGCGCCTTGGAGGACACCACGGTTTTACGACCGGACGCACAGGGGAGCTGATGGAGACCCAGTGGCGTGGGCGGCCCAGGGCACCGCCATCCGGCAGCAGGGCAAATCCGGAAATGGACCGACGCCTGCAGTGTCCACAGAGTTTCAACCCAGGTAGGGGGCTCAGCGGGGAAAGGACGGTCTCTTCTATCGTGGGGACTGGAATCGGGCAGAGAAAAATGAAGCTTGGGCCGCACCCCTGCCGGACTCACAAAATGAACTCAAAATCGAACCGTCTTAAGTATAAAAACTAAGACCGTGAAACTTCTAGGAGAGGAGCTTCGTGGTGATGAAGCCAGGATGTCTTTGACGGGACACTGAAACCAGGACACAGTGAAGCAAGAGACTGACGTCGGGCTCTTGAGCATCGAGTCGTTTCTAACTGGAGAAACATGGCATGAAGAGAAGGAAGGGCGAGGCTCCGGGCTGGCCGCGAGGGTCCCGGGGGACCGGGCCGAGGGGGACCTGGACTGGGGGGACCCCGCTCTCGACTACTCCACGACAGGAAAGCCAACGACCAGCGCCAGTGCGGGCCAGAGACCCAAGAGCTCCTTCACCACGGAGGACTCGTGGATGGCGGTCGAGCCGACGGAGACGCCTACCGGGACCCGTGGCGTGCGGAGAAGCGCCATGAGAAGCCCCGGCGCCCCCGCCGGGATGACCACAGCCAGCGTGGGTCGGGTGCGGAACCGGAGCCGCGTCCGCTGGGGGCGACCCCGCGGGGCGGGACTGCTCTGTCCGACAGGCGGCGGGTCCGTGGGCAGCTGGACGCGCAGTGCAGGCCGGCCGCCCCCTCCTGAGTCCTCGCCCCGAGGGATGGAGCTTCCGTGTGTGCCCACAGCGGCACGTGTGCTCACAGCACCCTCACCGCACGCCGCTGAGAGGGGAAACTCAGGCGTCTTACCCCCGGGGAGCGGGTCGAGTCGCTGCCTCGTCCCCATGGGGGGACGCCCCTCAGCGGTGAAGCCCGCACCGTGGCACACAGTCCCACGAGGGGCTGTGATCTCTGATTTCAGAGGATCGCAGCTTCTTCTCGGCCTCCCCGTCAGACGGACGCGTCGGGGGAGGGGAGTGTCCTCATCGCTGGGGGGGGGGGCGGGCGGGCAGAGCAAACCCACGAGAACACGCAGCTCGGGGCGACCGGCCGCACAGCCGGGGCTTCGCGGGGCCTGGAGAGGGCGGTGGTCCGGTCCCACTGGCCCCGTGGGCCCTGCCGCCCTGGGGACGAGGGAGCGGGGGCGGCACTCCTTGTGGAGTAACCGTGACGGCTTTCTCCTCCTCGTGATGTCAACAGAGAGAAGCAGAAGTGGCGGCAGGCACCCGGGGGCGACGCGGAGGGTGGTGGCGCTGTACGACTACGACCCGAGAGAGAGCTCGCCCAACATCGACGTGGAGGTACGTGCCCGGCGTCGCTTCCCCGTGGCTCACGGCCGGTCCTCCGGCCTCTCCCCGCATAGCAGCCCGGGGGCCGTGGGACCCGGCCTCCCTGCCTCTCTGGAGGGGTCTGTGTGTGCAGTCACTGGTGTGAGGGAGCTGGGCCGGAGGAGACAGGGAAGGGGCACCGCGGCTGACCAGCCTCGCCGCCGCCGCCGCGGTCCAGGGCCCCGTGCGGGAGGCCGTGGGAGGAGACATCTGCCGACCTCGGCCCTGGGTGACAGCCCGGAGTGTCTTCTGGAAGAGAATTAACATCTGCGGTGTGGGGGCCTGGAGAGAGAGCGGAGCTCTGAGTGCCCCCGCCCTCCAGGCAGAAGCTGAGGGACAGGCCCCCTGTCTCCACACACATGGCCTGGGCCGGCGTGGCCCTTGGTGCCCTGGGAGGCAGAAGGGACCCCCTCAGAGCTGACAGGCTAGGTGCTCAGCCTGTGCCCCTGCCTTCTCAGACGACAAGCGGTGTCCGCATCTGTCACCCCCCGTTCTCTGGTGCCCCGCGTGCTCCCAGCTCGTGGTTCGGATTCAAAGCAGGCTCTGCAAACATTGCCACGTGGACCCAATTCATAAGGGATGTCTGGTGGCCTGAGAGGTCATTCCCCTTTCCCTTGTCTTCACATTCAGAGATAAGCCGGCCCGTGATTCTGTCCGTGGGCCCGTGTCTAGGCGGGCGCCTGGCACGTCGCGTACACTTTGTAGACAGAATAATTGAGTAAAGGCTTTTTGCGCCCAGTGCAGGGACATTTATGTGACGGTCCTTATGCTGCAGAGGACCCTTCCCTGAACTTCTGGTGTTTCAAGTTAACTCTTTGAGTTGTTTTATTTTTTTAAAGACTTTATTTGAGAGAGAGAGAGAGAGCACGGGCCGGGTGAGGGGCAAAGGGAGAAGCAGGCTCCCCGCTGAGCGGAGAGCCCGATGCAGGGCTCGATCCCACGACCCCGGGATCACGACCTGAGCTGAAGGCAACCGCTCCACCACTGCCTGAGTGCCCAGGCATCCCCACTTTGACAAGTTTTAAACGAGAACTATGGTGGCGGGGGACGTAGCCACTGTGTGAGCTCTGGCTGGGAATGGTGCGTGTGGCGCGTGGCCCGCAGGCGGCCCCGGCTGAGCTGTTCTTCCCCTGCGTCCCCGGGGTGCCACGCACAGAAGCACCGGCTGGCTTCCTACCCTTCCTCCCTGGGGGAGCGGAAGAGCAGGTCAACCCCAAAATGGTGAGAACAAAGAAATACTTAGAGCAATCGTGAGGACCTTTTTAAAGAAAACCAGCGGCCCCATACCAAAGGTGTCGCCAGCCTGACGTTCTGTCCCCGCAGGCAGAGCTCACGTTCTGCACCGGAGACATCATCACCGTTTTCGGGGAGATTGATGAAGACGGATTTTATTACGTGAGTGTCTGAAACCTCAGGTCGCTGCCTCTTGTTCATTCTGTGTGTCTGCTTCTGCGTGTGCGTCCTTCCCCCTGACATGAGGTACGAGCTTCCGACGGCTTTCGGGAAGGTCCCCGTCTCTGGGGCTCGTCTGGTGCAGGAAGGGGGGCTGAGAGCGTCTCCGGTCTCCTTCTCCGAGGGGAGCACGTGCCGTGTCTGCAAGCTGCAGACAGAGGACACGTACCCACGTTCTTCCGTCCAAACATGTCCCAGCTGAACTCCGGTTCGTTGTAAGGTGTACGTTTGGGGGCAGGAGAAGGAAGGAATACCAACAGGCCATGTTGTTACTTAATCCTCCCCAGCAGAGTGTACAAGTCCGCCCCGACCTTCCTCCCAGCTGACGGCCGTCGGCAGCCGGGACCGGGCTCCGGGCAAGGGCTCCTGACTCCAGGCCTGGGGGCCGGGGGCCGCCTCCGTCCTTTACGGTGCTGACAGTTCTGGAGGAAAAGAGAGGCAGAATGCTGACGGGCTCAGCTTCGAGCTTCATGGCATGCCCCAGGCCCAAGCGCACGGGGCTGCCAAGGAGCTGGCTGGCCGGCCTGGGGGTGCCCGCTGCAGTGGGGCTTGGGGACAGGGCCCCCCACCTTGCACCAGGGTCCCAACCTTCCCCGTGACCCCCATCTTTAGTCAGAACAGCTGGGAAACCATCCGGTCCTGCTAAGGCAGGTTTGCCTTCGCGTCAGACGAGTTCACAGCCTGCGGGGAACCCGAGTTTGGGATTACGGCAGGTCCGTGGTCAGAGGGGCTGCACAGGCCCTCGTTTCTTTCCAGATGAGCGTACGGGGTCTGTGAGTGATCAGACGTCAGGCTTTCTGTCCTGTCGAGGGTTCGAGGGGGCGGGTGAGGGAGGTGGGAGCCCCCGAGGCTGAGACAGGCTCGGGCTAGTCCAGGTGACAGAGGGAGGTGGTTAGAAGCTGCCTCAGTAGCTCCCAGAGTGCAGGTCGTCAGTTGGGGTGAGCGCGTCATCCAAGAAGATGCCCAGATCCGCCCCAGGTGACGGGTGCCCTTGGAAACACGGGCACGAGTGCTTTGGAAAATAGGGAGCTTGAGGCTGGCAGGAGGACCTCCGAGCTTCTCCACGATGGGGCGGGATCCGTGCCATTGATTCTGGAAGATTCTGATGGCCACGTCGGACACAGCAGCATGTGGCGGAGGGGACGGCCGTGCGGCAGTCAGTGCCCTTCTGACGCGGCGTTCGCAAGACGGCACGGGAAGCCCCAAAGAACCAGAGGGGGAGAGTAAACGTGCAGGCGGGTCTGACCCCCGTGCCGCTCGGGGAGCCCAGAGAGGGGGTGGGTCTGCATGTGTGCGTGTGCGGGGTGGTCCCATGGGCCCCGTGAGCTGAACGTGGCGTCACTGGGCCACTGGCGCCACTGGGGCACGCCCCAGCCCCAAACCCACGACGCCATGGGGCACGGTGCCGGAGGAGGGTCTGCCTGAGGTCTGGGCCCACGGACGTTGGTGTGTCTGCTTGTGGATGTGACTCTTGACCTTGGATGTGGGAGAAATCCCCAGGGACACATGCGGTGGTGACCCAGTCACAGTGTGTCATGTGGCCCCAGGGCACCGTCCCTCCTGCCAGCCGGAAGCGCCATCCGCAGTGAGCACCAGACACTCCCTACCCCTCGTGTCCCCCAGCCTCCGTCTCCTCCCGTCCCCATGAACCTGCTCTGTACCTGCTTTCGGGGCCTCACACACGAGGACTTCTCTCACGCCTGCCCGACCTCCCGGAGCAGGACATCGGGGCGCGGGTCCGTCTCTCCTTCCCTCTCCAGCCCAAGACGACTCCCCGCTGGGTGCGTGCGAGGGGGCGTCCCCTGTGCAGGCGTCAGTGGGTGCTCGCACGCTCGGCCCCTGGGAATAACAGCCATGAGTGTGGTCGGCAAACACGCCCCTCGGTCCTTCTGCCGAGGCTTTCGGGTCCCGGCCCAGGAGTGGATTGCTGGGGCAGCTGGTAATTCTGTTTGACTTTCTGAGGATCCGCCCCCAGCAGCCGCCCCGCTTCTCCCCGCCCAGCAGGGGCACGAGGGCTCCGGGTCCCCCCGGTTCTCAGCAGCTCTCTTGTCTGTGGTTTTGTTTTTAAATTGTTGTTGGTTTGTGTCTGGAGTCGCCGTCCTGAGCGGTGTGAGGAGGTGTCTTGTGCTTCTGACCACCGTTTCCCTAGGGGGCTCGTGGTAGCTCACGTGGGGCATCTTTCCACGTGCTCTCGGCCGTCTGAGTAACTTTTTGGGGGGAAGCAGCGGTGTGGGTCGTTTGCCCATCATTTCTTCGGCGTCTCGTGCTGAGCTCCTGATGTGGTCTGGACACGGGCCCCTTCGTGGGTCAGCAGCTGCCGGACGTTCTCCCGTCCACCCCAGGGGCTCCCTCCCTCCCTGGTGGCTCTGTCCTAGTTGTGACGGAGAAGGCCGCGTGTCTCATGCCGGCCCCAGACTTGTAAGCAGAGCGACGGACTCCCGGGAAGTCCGGGGCCGGCCAGTCTGGGACTTGGTTTTGGACACTGGTGGGGGCGGGGGCAGGCAGGCACTGGGGGGCACTGGGGAAGAAGTGACATGGCGGCTGTGACCCGCTGGGTCCAGATGTCTTGTGGATGGTGATCTTAACTGTACGTGTGTAGAGACGTGAGAGAAGGTTCTGGAAGGGAGGAGACGGACCTGAAGCAGTATCACCTCTGAGGAGGTGTCCCCCATATTGTTCAGCTCTTTATAATGAGACTGTGAGCATGCATAAGACGGACCCGTAGCCGTCGCCCAACGCACGCCAGACCACCCGCTGGCCTCGGGAGGGGGTCCGTCCGTGGTCAGTGCATCTGCTTGAGTGAGGTCTCTAAAAGCTCCCTGGGGACGCTAAGGCCAGCCACGGCCGCCGGCCGCCCCACGGGCTGGTCCTGAGGCCTGGTTCCTGGGAGCCACGTGAGCCCCAGGGGCGAAAACCCACATTGTCATCCAGCCAGGCCAGATGCAGAGCTCAGGGAAGGGACCCTGTCCCCCTGAGCACGTCCCGAGCTCGCTGTTCTGGTCAGGGTAGTTTGGGGACACTGACACCCCTCTCTGAGTTCTTCTACGTTTGAACCAGGGCAGACCCCCGCAGGCAGCTGGCCCCAGCGCTCCGCTCCCACGGTGAAAGCAAGAAGATGTTGGGAAAATCGAGTAATTCATTCTGCTGTGTTTTTAGGGGGAACTTAATGGGCAGAAAGGCCTTGTACCTTCAAACTTTCTGGAAGAAGTGCCTGACGACGTGGAGGTCTATCTGTCTGACGCTCCGTGCCACTACTCCCGGGACACGCCGGTGCGCTCCAAGGCAAAACGGGTAAGCGGACGCCCCCGGCGCCTCTGACGCCTGCCCCCGGCCACACTCGCTCCCGCACCCCCTCGCGCGCACACGTCGGCCGCTGGGCCCGGGAGCCCACGCCCTCCCCCGGGGTTGTGCCTCAGCATCTCACTTTGACTTACTTGTTTCACAAAACCTGCCCCTCTCGACTCTAACCCGTCTGCCTTTCCTCACGAAGGGACTCCCCGTCCCGCCCCGTAGACGCACATCCTGGCTGGGATGAGAGAGGAGGGACGGCCGGTCCCTCCGCCCCTCGGCCCCGCTAGGGTTTCCGTGCTCGTAGCAGAGACCAGAGGTTGCCTCCGGCGTAGTTGACTAGTGGACGACACCCACGTGTAGTCTCGCTTTTTTTTTTTTTAATCTCATCACTGCCAGTTTTTCTATATTCTATTTTTATATATATATATATTTTTATTTCTTTGCTCATCTGCTTGGAAACAGAAGAAGAGTGTTCATTTCACACCTTAATCAGGCCCCGTAGCCTTCACGTAAGTGAGCAACTGAAGATACCACAGGTAGCGCCCCGCCCGCGGCCCCGGCGGACTCGCGCGGAGGCTTCCCTGTGGGCGCGCACACAAAAGAAATATGTCTCAAAACACGACCAAACAGAACAGAGCCCCTGGGCCTCGGACAGCAGGCTGTTCCTCGGCCTCGGCTGTAAAGCCACCGATTCTGTAGCCCAGTCTTCCTTATTTCTCATTTCCTACTGCCCGCACCATTTCAGACGGTTTCGAAGGCCAACCTTGGGAACATATTTCTTGCGAGGCTCATTGTCTGTTCACGTAGAGAATGTTGCAGCGTCTCCTCGTGACGAACGCTGTGCATTGCATTGTTAGCCGCTCGTGGGGAAAACAAAAGCACAACTAGACACCATGTTTACTCCGGGACATACTCCTGTGGAAACCCAGAGCCCGAGCGGAGGAGGGGGAGCGCTGGGCGCGCGGAGTTGGCTCTGACACGCCCGCCCCCCTCCCCGCCGCCGCGGGCGTGACCCCCGCGGCCGGGCTGCGGCAAGTCCGAGTCCGTGCCTGTGCCGGGCGGCTCCTCGGGGGCAGCAATGCAATGCTGTGCTCGCTCGGCCGAGAGCCGCAGCGGCCGCGCGGCCTTAGACGGGGCGGACGGTATCTTCAGGTGTGCGTGGGATGCTTTCCTAGGTGTTTTCCATCGGAACTAGACCTTGATTCTAAATCCAAGCAAGCTTGAAGCCCTTGGCTCCCCGTGTGTGCCCGAGGCAGGGCTTGGCATGGAGAGGCGTGGAGGGGCGAGGGGGTGAGGGCCGAGCCCCGGGGCCAGCGAGCCCTCCCCGCCGCCGGGAGGCGCCCGGTGCGCTCTCTGGACACAAGTCCATCTCCGGCCACCGGGGAGTCTCGCGAGCACGCACTAAGGGCCTTTAAGCTTCCTTCGATTGTGATAGAGGTTCATTTTAGTTTTTTTTCCTTTCAACCGGTGTGTGCCGTCCGCTATGGCGTGACTCACGTCCCCAGGAATGCCCCCCGACCAGACCACCCTCCCTGTAGCCCGGTCACTCTCAGACCCACAAGCCCCCTTTCAGAACCTTGGCTTTTAAGATTGCTGATGGGTCCTCGGCCAGCTTCACTGGAACCTAATTTAAGGGAACTTCTGCTCCCCAGCCCTCCACCCCACCCCCACACCTCCGCTTTGGGTCTTAATTTACCAAGTAAATTACTACCTAGCTTTGTTTTGCCAAAGCTGCGGCCTTCCCCCTCCCCCGAAGACAAACAACCGCAGCCCCCCCCCTTCGCAGGGGGGCTGCGGGGAGGGTGCACATGCTCGTGGCTTCCTTGACCCCTGAAGGACGCCACGAGCCCCCCTTCCCTTCCCTGGCGGGGGACGGGGCCGTGTGGTGTAAGCGATGTGGTCGGTGCTCGCGCACTCAACTGTCCCACTGTGCCTACTAGGTTCCTCCTGAGGGTTCAGGTACAACAAGGAGCGCGCCATCCCCCACAGCCCATCTCCATTCGGGGTCACCTCCGTCATCCATGGGTACTGGTAGTCCTGGGAGAGGCAGGGAAATGTCCTCGAAAAAGAAAAAGGGGCTGCTTTCCAAAGGCAAGAAACTGCTGAAAAAGCTGGGTGCGGTGAAATGACCAGGCGCTTCCGGACGACCCCCGGTCCATGTCGTTCCCTTTAATCCCAAACTAGGGCTTTCAGTGACTCAAGTACTTCCTAAAAACACACTCTTCTCCCTGACACCAGTAGAGAAATGCTCTTCGCACTACCGCCCACTGTAAGCCACCCGCGAGGACAAAGAGCTGCTGGGGCCCCTCCCCGCCCGCGAGCCCAGCGCCCGCGCCCTTGCCGGCGGCCTGCCGGGCGGCGGCGTCTCCGAGCGCACGGGGGCCAGTAGCTCTTTGTGGCTCGCTCCCCGCCCCGTGCTGCCGGCCTCTGTGCCCTTGTCATCCGCCCTCAGAGGAATGGTTTCCACCTTGACCCCCTTTCCAAACGCTTGCCTCGCAACGCATCAACTCACTTTAACTCTGGTCTTGAACTTCTAGTTTAACTGCCTTGATGTTCGGCCTTAGAAATGCACCGTGTTCTGTACTGTCTAATAAAAACTACCGTGTCTGCTTTGTACGTGTCATGCTTTCAGTGCTCCTCCCCCCACAGACACAGGGCTCTGAGGTCAGGGGTGCAGGCCGTGCACGTGCACACCCCGGCGTTCCGCCTCTCCCAGAGCGAGCCGGGCAACACCCAGAACACATTTCCTTAACTCAGATCACTCAAGATTAGAAAGGGAGCGAAAGGGTCACCCCGTTTGGAGAAGTTACTGCTCCTCCAGCCCTGCCGGCCAGCGAGGACGCGCTCCTGGCTCCCGGTGGCACACCCCGTGGCCCGAGGCCCACGCCGCACGCACACACCCCGCTGCGAGCAGAGCACGGGGAGTGGCCCCCACAAGGCACACACCACGCCCACAGCCCCTCAAGTTCACTCCGTCCCCCACGGCTCTACACCAGGCAGACTACACCGCGGGCACTCGACCGAGAGACTGACAAGGTCACCGGCAGGCGTGTGGGATCGGTTACTATTTTGTAATTCTTGTCCACTTGTAAAGTGTTTTTACTCTTTATACATACTTTTCAGACTGCCTTTCTTTTGTAATTTATGGAAGGTTTATAAATGAATGACCAAGCTTTTCCCATTGTGTCTTCAAAACTCTGTTGTAAACTGTAAGCTTTCAGTCTGTGGTTCATTTATTAAAAGGAAATTAGTCCGCGTGTGGCCCAGTACCGTGTGCGTGTGTGCATGTGTGCACTTAGTGTAAGAAATTTTCTAGAAATAAAATTTGTTATTTTATACAACACCGTGTACTCTGTCTTTGTCTGAAACCGTCTTTATCGGTGCGGCTTTGCGGGATTCCTTTCTCCTTTCTCCCACGCGCCGAGGACAAACTCGATATCCGTGCCTTTCCTGGCCCTCCCTTTTTCCCCTAAAAATGGTTGTGACCAGCGCTCAGGGGGTCACTCACAAACCGCGTCCCCTCACATGGCTGGTGACAGCTGCTCAGGCGAACGGAGCTGCGCGGAGGCCTCAAGGGTGAGGTCGAGCCGTGTTCGTCCTGTTCTCCTCTGACACTTCAGGCGGCACGAACAGAGCAGACTGCGTGGTCTCATCCGCCTGGGAGATCTGCCACGGCCAATCCCACGCGGCCGGGGCGGGAAGGTCAGAGGGCACAGAGTGTCCGTCACACAAGATGAATCAACTTTGAAGAACTAAGGTAAAAAAAAAAAAAAAAAAAAAAAAGCCAGATCAAATGGAAGGTCTTTAAAAACAATTCCAGTTTAAGAAATACTGACATAAGAAATGTAGGTCCACACGACAGGGTGAATATGCACTTTATGCCGCTAATACGTTCAAAGATGGTCGGAATAGATTTCCTTACACAAACTTTACCACAGTAAAAAAAGAAAAAAAGACAATTTCCCAAAAATAAAAAAAGAGCAAAGGTGGCCTGGACTCATGTTCCTCTAAATCTTTTGAAAATATTTAGAAATTTCCCAGAACACGGAGGCAGACCCAAATCAATAAGGAGGGCACTGCGCTTCGGTGACTACTGCTGAACACTTGTGCATTCCAGGATGCCAACTGTATACAGCTTCTAGAGAGACGACCAGTGCCACCGCTCCTGAGGCCAGCAGTGTCGCGGCAAAACCAGACGAAGACGTGACAAGGAATCCACAGACCAGGAGCACCAGGAATTCTTTTAAAAACCCTTAATTAAATAGTAGCAGACGAAATCCTGCCATGTAGAAAAAGGCTGAGGGGTGCACTAGGCCCGGCTGTGGCTCATCCCAGGAATGAAGGTGCCTTACCTTTCTGAGTAAAAAGGCAACACCCTGTACCTGTGGCCCAGAAGACACAGTCTGTCCTTCGATGCAGGGAAAAGCACTGCACAAAGTTCGATCTCTGGTCAGGAAACAAGACCAAGAAAGGAATTCGTCCCAACTTGATGGACTTCACAGCCAAGACCGTGCTTAACGGTGGACGTCCGGCCGCATCCCGCTTCCTGTCCGGGCCAGCGTGAGGTCGTCCGCTTGGCCTTTTGCGCGCAACGCAGCACGTGCCGCACCTGAGAGCTTCTGCGTGGTACGGAGAGAGAACTGCTTCACTTTGGAAAGGAAGAAGTGACACGGTCTTGGCAGAGGACGCGATTGTGTATTTGGAAAGTGCTGAGACAGCTACAAAACGCTGCTGGGACCCAGAAGTGGATTTGGCAAGGTGACAGCCCAGGAGGTCGACATACGCAGCTCGCAGCTGTTTCTGTGAGCTAGCAGGGAACAATTAGAACAGAAGTTAAAACACAAACGGAAGCGGTAGAATAATAAAAAACGCAGGTAATTCGTTATATTAGCATCAAAACCACAATGTACGAGCAAGACCCGTGTGCTGAAAATCAGAGAGCTGCCTAGAAATGAAAGGGCTCTTAAGCAGAGATACACAGAACACGTTCGTGGTTTAGAAAATGTATTATTCTTAAATTCCTGATTTTCCCCCCAAGTAGATCTGTTGATTCAGTGAGAGGCCAGTCAAAATCCCAACGGGCTTTTGCTAGAAATTGATGAGCTGATTTTAAAAATGAGGCAGAAATGCAGATGACCTGTGATGGCCAGGGTGGTTTTGAAAAAGACGGACGAAAAGTCAGAAGACTCCTATGGCCTGATTTTGAGACTTCAAGGCCGCGGCTATCAAGACAGTGTTGTTGTTGTGTAAAATGTGGACATTGAAGTCACTGGAACAAACCGAAGGGTCCAGAAGTGCACACAGAGACATGTGGCACATTCCTCTGTAGCAAAGGTGCCAAGGTAGCTGGGAAGAGAAATACAGTGTTTTCTGGAAATGTGGCAGAAAGAGCTAATTATGACGGGGAGAAACCGTCCCTTATCTCACGCGGCACACAAAAATTAATTCCAAACACAGTCACAGTTCTAAATGAAAAAGTTGAAACACTAAAGCTTCTAGAAGAACATGGAAAAATTTGGCCAGAGAGATGTCTTATATAGGACACAAAAAGCACAAACAAAAAACCCCCAAAACAAAACAAAACAAAAACCTGATAATTGGATTTCGTCAAATTTGAAAACTTCTTGGGGCACCTGGGTGATTCGGGTTAAGCGTCTACCTTCGGCTCAGGTCATGATCTCAGGGTCCTGGGATCGAGCCCCGCATCGGGCTCCATGCGCACTGGGGAGCCTGCTTCTCCCTCTGCCTCTGCCTCCTTCTCTGCCTACTTGTGATCTCTCTGTCAAATAAATAAAGTCTTTTAAAAAATAAAATAAAATTCTATTAAAGTGAGAGAGAGCATCCCACGTAGGCGTAGCCGTGGAGGTGCTGAACTCAGACGCCTTACAGGGCAGAGCAGGAGGGTGCACCCCGCGGAAACCGCTGTCAGCTTCTCACGCGGTCAGAGATGCTCCGCGTATAGATCTAACGTCGACGCATGCTCCCAAGAGAAACAAAAATTCGTGTCCCCATCAAGGCTCCAAAAGAACTTTTTATAGTCCATGACAACAGGCTCAAAGCGAAACACCCAAGTATCAGTCTGTTGAGGACTGAACACGGAAGGCACCCAGGGGGGCCAGCCTTGCAGATCCGCCGCCTGCCCAGACGGACACGGTCTGTCCGGAGCAAAGACACCAGACGCAAAGGAGCACACGCTAGACGATCTTCAGTCTCACAGGGTTCAGGGTGGTGGAAGGCACGTCCGCGGTTGCTTGGGGACAAGGTGGGAAGGAGGACTGTTTGCAACTTGTGGGAGGGCGGAAATCGGTATTTTTCTAAGTCAGAGGGAGGCAGAGACAGGAGTGGACGCGCTGGTCAAAACTCTTGCAGCTGGATTTGCTGATAGTGTAAATTACAGCTCAATAAAATTATGTAGAAAAGTAAAAGTTGGGGTGCCCGGGTGGCTCCGTCGGTGAGGCGTCCGACTCTAGATTTTGGCTCAGGTCATGATCTCAGGGTCGTGGGATGAGCCTTGCATCGGGCTCTGAGTCTGCTTCTCCCTGACCCTTGGCTCCTCCCCCTGCTCACATGTCCTCTCTCTCCAGTAAATAAAATCGTAGAAAAACAGAACAACAAAGTTGGTTGAGAGAGAATGCAAGGAAATACACACATGCACGCACGCTCGCGGTCTCTCTCTCTCTCTCTCTCCCCCAGCCCCGAGCTCAGGCAGGAGTTCTGGGCTCCGGAATGAAGCTTGGAGGCCTGGCCGCTCCCCGGGCAGGTGCAGGCTCCAGGGGGCCAGAGGCTGCCTGTGCCAAAGGCGTCTGTGACCGTGCACAGCCGGGACTACCAAGACCCCGTCCAAGGGGCTCCTTCCTGCCCCGGGCCTGGCCACCCCCAGCCACCCCTGGCACTGCACAGGCAATGGGGGAGCACGGGCATGGATCCATGGGGCTGGGCCTACCTTCCCGGGTCCCCAGGAAGAAAACAATCCAGTGGCAGCAGAGCCCCTGTCCTGACTTCTCGGGGGCCTGACCAGCTGTTGGCCGCATGGGAGACGTCCAGCTCTCTGCCCGGGGTCCCTTATTCCAGGGTCGCCACCCTGGGAAGACGGGCGTGCACCCATGTCCAGTCCCAAGCCGAGATGCTCACTGGGGGGGAGTGGGTGGGAGCGCGGACCCTAGTTCTTAGAGCCCCCAGTGGGCGCGCGGACAGCAGGTTGCAGAGTCGAGAGGGTTTCCGGACTGGAACGCGCGTAAGGAACACGGGTGCCGGGTGACTAGGGCTGATTAACGATTTACCAACTCGATACGGATCTGAGAACCTGCTGTGCCCTGAGCACTGATCTAGTGGCTGGGAAGACAGCAGTGAATGACACAGTCACGGCCTCCCGGGGCCACACTCGGGAGAAAGAGGGGGTGAAAGCAGGTCAGTCCAGGAAACGCTTCCACAGAGAAGAGCCGTGGGACTGGATGGAATCACCAAGGGGGTTCGAGCAAACATCAGGGAGGCCCTGGCGGTGCTCCGGCGTGGAACCCGGAGGCACGGAGAAGGCAGGGTGGGGTGGAGGGGGCCGTGGAGGACGGGGCCGCGCGTCCAGGCGAGAGATGGGACGCGGTGCTGGGTGTGCAGCGGGCGCCGGCCGCGGGGCTGGCACTGATCGCGGAGGCGGGTCAGAGGGAACCGGCCGGGAAGCCCTCGGGGCGGCACAGGTGTCCTGCTCTGAGCCGGCAACTGACTGCACCTGCGGCCTCGGCGTGGCTCGTGCCGGGCGCAGGTGCGGCCGCTCACGATTCCAGGTGACCTCCCGGCCCGGCGCGGCGCGGCAGAAGCTCTGGTCATGGCCGCACCGCGCAGATGAGCAGCGGAGGGTCCCGGCTCGCCCCGTGCCTGTAAGTTGCCAGGAACGGAACCGGGCGGGAGGCTGGCGGCTTGGTTTCACGACTGGAATGTCCTCTTGCCCCGGCGGTACGTGACTGACCCTCCTCCGCCTTGTCCCTGCTGGCAGAGTCGGGGCGGGGGGTGCCGGGGGGAGACGCCAAACCAAAGGAGCCCGGGGAGGAAGGCGGCGTCCGACCGCGGCAGAGCCCGCTGTCCCTGCGGGAGCCCCGTCTGGGGGAGGGGGGGAGGCTCTCGTCCATGGCGGGGGAGCCTAGTCCGTGGGGGGAGCCCATAGTCCTGGAATTGCTGGGCCAACTGTGCGGGGTGGGGGGCGTCCGCGGGGAAGCGGAGGAGCTTATCTGTGGAGGGACCCTGCTGGCTGCCGGGGAGACCCTTCCGTCGGAGAAACCTGCTGTCTTGGCATTGGTAGAGCCCTCAGTGCGTGGGGGGAGCCCTCTGTCCGTGGGGGGAGCGCTTTGTCCGTGGGGACAGACCTCTGAGTGGGGGGAGGTTTGCTGTCTTTGGAATTGGTGGAGCCCTTGGTTCATGGGGGGAGCCCTCAGTCTGTGAGGGGAGCCCTCTGGGAGGTAAGCGGGCTGCCCATGGAACTGGGGGAGTCCCTCTATCCGTGAGGGGCGCTCTCTGGGGGGGAGCTCTGTGTCCGCAGGGAGAGCCTCTGTCTGGGGCGGCGGGGGAAGCTTTCTGTCCATGGAATTGGTCGAGCCCTCGGACCTTGAGGGGCGCCCTCAGTCTGCGGGGGGGCCCACTGTCCGTGCGGGAGCGCACGGTCTATGGGGGCGCCTTTTGTCTGTGGCAGAGACTTTGGTCTCTGTGGGGGAGGCTTGCTGTCCATGGAACTGGTGGCGTCCGTCTGTCCTTGGGGGGAGCC
This sequence comes from Mustela erminea, assembly GCF_009829155.1. NCBI lineage: Eukaryota > Metazoa > Chordata > Mammalia > Carnivora > Mustelidae > Mustela > Mustela erminea. The sequence continues at coordinate 90,909,712 of NC_045626.1, read as the reverse complement.
CTCTGTGGGGCTGTCCATGGAGGGGCGCTTCCAGGTGGGGAAGCTCGCTGCTCATGGAATGGGTGGAGCCCCCTGTCTGTAGCGGGGACCCTCCGTCTGCAGGGGGGGCGCTTTGTTCGTGGGGAGAGACCTAGGAGTCGGGGGAAGCTTGCTGCCCATGGATTTGGTGGAGCCCCAGACTGTGGGCGGAGCCCTCTGTCCAAGAGGGGGGCGCTTTGTTCGCGGGGACAGACCTCTGAGTGGGGGGAAGTTTGCTGTCTTTGGAACTGGTGGAGCCCTCGGTCCGGGGCGGGGAGCCCTCTCTGTGAGGGGAAGCTTGTGGTCCATGGAAATGGTGGCGTCCCTCTGTCCTTGGGGGAGCCCTCTGTTGGTGGAGGAGCCCTTTGTCCATTGGAGGGGAGGCCTCTGTCGGGGGAGCCTTGTGTCCACTGGGGGGGAAGTCCTCTGCCTGTGGGGGGAGGCTTCTGTCCATGGGGGGAGCCCTCTGTCCATGGAGTGCCTCTCCTCCGTGGGGGGTTGTCATCCCTGAGGGAGCCCTCTGTCTGTGGGGGGAGCCCTCTGTCCGTGGGGCACCTGTTGTCCGTGGGGGGGTGTTGTCCTTGGGGGAATCCCTCTGTCTGTGGGGAAGCCCGTTGTCCCTGGAACTGAGGGGCGTAGTGTTGGGGCGCCCATGGTCTGTGGAACTGGGGGGCTAGGGGCCACCCTATGCAAAGGGCTGGGGGCGTGGCAGCTGGGGTGGCAGGAGGTGGGGTTCCAGGGGTGACCAGGTTATGGTAAATGGGTCTGAGGTGTCAGAAATGGCTCTGTGAGTCCCTGAGTGCTGGGGAGCCTGGGACATGCCCCAGCGGTCAGCGGGGCCAGGCGGCAGCGTGCGGCAGTGGGGTTGTCCTTGACCGGAGCGCCACGCGCCCCCAGGAGCCAGGCCTAACAATCCGAAGGACCGTGTCCCGAGGGAAGCAGACGGGTTGAACGACAGGGAGAAGCAAAGGCTCCCGCCCACCATAAAATGGCAGAAAGGGGCCCGTCGGGTCTCTGGTCTCAGGTGCGGCCACACCTGAAGTCTGGGACCCCGAAGAAAATGTCCCCCACACAGTTGGGTCCCACCGAGCCTGCGGGAGCGGGGGCCGCAGCGGCAGCGGTTTATGCCCTGGAAGGCGGGTTCCCGCCGACCAGACTCCTCGCTGAGGGGCCTCCGGGGATGGGGGACTGCAGGTGTGGACGCCCGCCCCTGGGGACAGCGTGGCCCTCCCGCTGTGTCCCAGGGGGTGACTGGAGGGCCCGTGCAGAATGAAGCGTGGTCTTGCAGGGACAGACGGGCTCTGACAGACACGGGGCTGAGCACCCGGTCGCCCAAGGAAACCTCTCCAAAGAGGGGGGGCAGATGTAGGACGAAGCAGTGTCTCCCCACAGATGGCGCCGCGCGGCCCCCTTGCCGCCTGCCCCAGGGGCAGGATGGCCGCCGGGATCTGGATCTCACCGGGCGGGCAGACTCGGGCTGTGGGACTTGGGGGCTGTTCTCCAGCAGCCGCAGGCCTGTGGAAGGTCAAGCGTGGCCAGGGCCTGGGGCAGGGGGAGCGCAGAACGTCGGAGCCTGGGCTCGTGCTGCCTGTGCTCGCACCTTCCCGACCCCTAACACGCCCCGGGTGTCACTGGTACCTGCGGGCTGGAGACTGTTTCAGGCCTGGGTCGAGCGGGGAAGCCGACGGGCTTGGGGGGCTGACCCGGCAGAGGCTTTCTGACGGGGGGTGCTCGTGCCAGACGAGGCGGGGAGCTCTGTGGAGGGAGGCTTGTGTCCGGGGTGGGGTGGTGGTGGCAAGGACACGGTGGGAAATACATCCCAGGTAAGAGTCTGTCCTGGGAGCCCGGGTTACACGGGCGAGGCATGGGGAGGTCGCGTTTGAGAGCCACGTGGAGGCTCAGAGGTGACCAGTCGGCTTCAAGAATGATGGGCGACTTTATGCACCCAATGTTGCCCCTTGGAAAAACCGGCCTGGTACTGGCTTCTAGAACTCCCAGGGAGGCCTGAGCAGGTGAGTAAGGAAGGTCACTGCCTGGCAGGCGCAGGAACCTCAGGACATGTAGGGGACCTCGGAAAAGGAAGGAATCCGTGGGAGTGTGACGGCAGTAAGGGTGGCAGTAAGGGTGGCAGTAAGGGCGGCAGTAAGGGCGGCAGTAAGGGCGGCAGTAAGGGCGGTGAAGGCTTCGGAGGTTCCAGCAGATTCAGAAGATCCCAAGGGACAGCCGCGGTCTTGCTGCGCTTACATAAGGCCGCAGCTTTGTCTTGCCTTTGCGAGCAGTGAGGTGGATTTCAGAGCGGGCGTGGGGCACAACCAGTGTCGCTAACACACCTTCCGGGGTGTCTGACCCCAGCTCCCCCGTCCTTGAATGGGTCTCCGCGTGCCTGTCAAACTGGGCTGGGTCCCCACTTCTGCCTTCCTGGTGCCCCTTTCTACGGACCACTGTGTGCTGTGGGCCCCCGTGGGGAGCCCACGTGCGGACCAACTCCTGAAAACGAGACCGCGGTCTAAGTGGACGGTCGGGTCAGGAGGTGTGTCTGGGGTTGTTACGACACCGCCCGGGAGGGCCAAATCACAGCTGTACGATGGGGCCTCAGCTCAGTGGGTCCGGTCCTGACCCCCACCCCTCCCAGCGGGAAGGTGCCGGAGCAGCCGTCCTGGTCTGCGCAGCAGTACCGGCCCCTGCTGGAGGAAGTGGTGAACTGCGGACGCCCCCTCCAGGTGCGGTGCGAGCGCCCCACTTGCGCTCGGGCTCCTAGGCCTCGGGCGGGGCTGAGGAAGGGGCCTCTTGCCGGGCCCCCCAGGGCGGCGTTCGCTGTGCTGCCGGGGCTGGGGGCTGTCCGCAGGCTCCGCGCGGAGGAAGGGCGTCGCAGACCCCGTGGGCCAGCAGGGTGCCAGGGGCAGCGGGCAGGGGCGCGGGCAGCACTCACCCCATCCCCGTGCCCCTGCCGCCTTCTCCCCTCTGGCCTGGGATCTCCCCACCGTCACAACGAACCCTGCATCGGGCCCTGCTCCGCCCCGGCCGCGACTCTCCCGCAGAACTCTGGGCCAGCGGCTCTGGGCGGCTTTGTCTATTGGAACCGAAGGGTCTTCTCAGTCGCTCGTCTGCTTCCTAATGGGAAAGTGAGAGAGCGGTGTGGGGGGCAGGAGGGGGCCGAGAGCCCTTTCATTTTTTAGGACGGGCCGGACACGGCCGGGTCTGTCGGCTGCTGGGAATGAGCAAGGAAAGGCTGGCGCAGGCCCGGGAGCGACGCAATCGCTTGGGTGTCTTGGGCACACGTGGGTGGGGGCGGGGGCGGTGGGTACTTGGCAGCGAAGTTCCAGAAGCCGCATCCAGAGAGGAACAGGTGCGTTGTCCTTCGGCCGCTAGGCTGCTGCTCTGCTGGGAGCCGAGCGCAGGGGTGGAGCGGACAGAGCCCCCGGACAGCACGGGGTCTGGAAGGGAGTAGGAGGGACGCAGGAGGGACCTCGAGAGGCGGGGCATCCATGGGGACTCGCAGCCTGCGGTGCAGCACTCGGGGCCTGTGATGGCAGCCACAGCAACCGGGAAGCAGGGCTGCGGGGCGCAGGGGACAGACCAGTGGGAAAATGCTGGCCCACGCCGGTGGTGTCGCCAGGTGTGGCAGCAAACCCCAGCGCGGGCCAGGAGCAAGCCAGGAGCCACAGCCACCACCGGCCGAGCCCAGGGGCAGGAAATGCTTCGGAGAGGACGGGCTGCGGAGGGTGCGTGGGACCCAGCCAGACGCAGGTGTGGCCCAGACAGCGGCGCCACCCACAGGTAGGAATCGTCCTGGGAGCCCAGCGTGTTCAAGGCACAGGAACTCAGGAAGGGGCTGCGACCGTGACCTCGGAGGGTACGGGGAGAGGTTCCGGTGAGGAGGATGGGTCAGAAAAGCTGCGTCAAGACGAACTTCCGATTCTGAGAAGGGAGGGCGGCCCATCTGTGTGCAGGGGCAGGTGGGGGGCGCTGCAGCCTGGGGGTAACCCCAGCAGAGGGGGCTCCTCTCCCCACAGAGCCAGGGGGCCCTTCTCGGACGCAACCACTTGGAAGTTTGACGGTTTCTCTAGCCGTGGGCCGGGCGCCCGGGGGACTGTGTTGGGATGATTCACACCCAGAGCCCGCCCAGCCCCTGCATTCTTGCATCTGAACAATGACACCAATTACGGGAACTTGAGTCAAACCTCGAAATATATGAAAATAAGCGGCAGCTTTGTGCCACGGCCTCAGGCCACCTCTGTGGCGAACAGATGACAGGACACAGGGTCGGGCCCCGGTCTCAGAGCCGGACGCTGAGGGGGGAGGGGAGCGCCTATGTCGGGCCCCAACCCCAGCCCCACCGCGAGGCACGTCGCCAGAGCCCCTGCCGCACCCTGGGGTTACCTCTGGGGCTCCTGAGGCCGAGGGTCAGGCGAGGGCTGGGAAGGGGTGACCTGTGGGGGGCTGGTGCCGATGCTTCTCACTGGCGGAGGCAGCGGGGCCACAGGCTGTTCCCATGCCGTAGCTCAGAGCGTGGCGGCCCCGTGTACGGCCTGACAGCGGTGTTGCACCCTCGGGCTCCTGGCTGCGGCCCCGCGACGCCCCTGCTGGGAGCTGTTCCCTGCCTCCCACCCCCACAGCCACCCTAGCACTCGCACGGGATCCGAGCTCCACCTGTCTGGGCGGCGCATCCCTTTGGTTCCAGGATGTGTGGACGGCTGGGGTGTTCCTTTCCAGGGGGTGAGGCAGATGCCCAAACCTGGACCCCAGGCCCATCCGCCAGAACCGAGACCCCCCCCCCCGGCCACCATAGCCTCTCATCAACCAGACTCGGGACGCCTTCTCAGCCGGCCTTTGCCCAGAGTCCCAGGAAAATCCCGTGGCACGCGTCTGAGGGACGGTCTGGCCAGTGTCTCCCCACAAAGTCCTGCCCCGCGCGTGTGGCCCGGTGCGGAGCTCGCTGTGCGTGGGAAGCCGACAGCAGGCGCTGGACAGAGCGACACCGGGAAGCCCGCCTCCAGCGCAAGCAGCAAGCCGCCCCATGCCTGTCGGCTGAGACTAGTCTGAGGTTTTCTCTCCCTCGCAGCCGAGTCTTTGACTTGAGGGACGGTCTTGTGACTGTTTCCGCTTTTCCAGACCCCATCTGCCCATCCTTCCATGGTTTTAAAGACCATTAAAACTTAAGAACGGCACTTTGAGGCCTTAAAAGTTCCCCACTAGCCCTACCGATCTACACGTGAACACCCGAGCTCGTCTTCCACGGCTGCAGGGTAGAGCTCCTCGCACGCCTTCACAGCAGGTCAGCTTCTAGCAACTTCCATCATGGCATCCGGTATCTGGCACTCTCCGGAAACCTCCCGTTTCCTGTGTCTTCTCTTGTTTGCAGACCAAGCAGGTCAAGGAACCAGGGCTGGGGACTAACCTCGCCGAGGACACTGTTAACAACGGTTAGGAGCCTGAAGAACTAAGAGGAGAATAAAAGGGTTTTCATCCCTGTGAGGCTCAGCCCAGAAAGTCTCTATTGGGACCACATGCAGCGGTGCGGAGGGCGGGGCTGAGGCAGGACTGGGGGCGTAGGCCCTACCGCAGCCGGCAGTGCCGAAGGGATTCTCCAAGTAGTTTCACTCTAAGTACAGTTGCCACTGACAGCAAGCCAGCTCTTTGCCAAATTTCCTGAAATTTCCCACAAGCACGTCCATGTGAATAATTACAATCGTCAACCTCCCGCCATCGCCCGCCCTGCTGCCGCTCTCCGTCCGGTCCCACGAGCCCTGCGGCCGGCGGCTCTGGACCTCAAAGTGCAAAAGGGGGTGGTGACTGAGCATTTCTAAGTGGGACTGCAGCCTTCGGACAGAGTGCGCTCTCCAGCATTTAGAAGAATACATGACATGCAAAGAAAATGTGTGTTTTCAGTAAAAACAAACCACAGTTAGTGAATAATGTGAGAATCCAATTTTATTTTGTAACAAGGAGAAGGATGTCCCCAGCACAAACAGAACAGTAATGTTATCAGAGGCTACTGGCCTCTTCTGTGATAAGAGTCTTAAAATGTTTTCTTGGACAGAAATTTTTAAAACTTTTCAACCCCCATACCATCTAGCCCCCCAAAAATAAAAAATTAGCCTACTTCTCCAGTCTCCTACCATTCTCGTACCTTGGACAGGGTATTCAATGGCAGCTTTTTATCTTTAAAATAGACCAGACACCCAAGTAAAAGCCGACCTTACAGCTGCAGTGAGCTCCCCACTTCACGCCTCTCTCCTTTAAATTAAAAATATTTCAAAAAGATGATGAATTAATGTACGTTTACAAAGCAGGATGTGCTCACTCCTGAAAGTACTTTCAAGTAAATTCTCACTTTTCAAATAGTTTAAGAAATTCTGTTTATAATGCGAAGTACCTTATCCACATTTTTTTCAAAACAAGAAATTCTCACAACGTATTTGAGAAGCAAACAAGATAAAATATAAAATTTTAATTTTTACCTACAAGCCAGTCACAGCAGCAATGCTACCAACGAGACACCAAATCTCCTAGTTCCCTTCCCAGTATTCATCTATAAAGATAACAGCTAAAAAACCCACCCCCCCCACCCACCCCGCAGGAAGCTACAAGGTCAAACAGAAGGCGTGGCGGCCCGTCGCGTCTCCCGAGGGTCAGAGGTAGTAGAGGCGGTTGGACAGGGACAGGTTGGGCTCCCTGTGAATGCTCTGGCCCACCAGGAAGGCCAGCTTGTGGGCGTACTGGCAAGGAGCGGGAACACGGATGACGCCCTTGAGTGGAAGAAACACGGGGCTGTTACTCCCGACCTGACACTGCAGCACCCGGCCCAGTATGAACTAGAAAAGCCTCTGAAAACAGAGCGACTCCTGTCTGGAAAATCGGAGCTCACAGATGTGCGGACACGTGCCCAGGGAGACCCACTTACTGGCCAGTTGTAGTAGACGTGACACAGCTTGTACGTGAGCCTCTGTATGTGGTCTGGCTTCAGGCCGCTGCTGTCGTAGATGACATTATAGTGCGTGGGCGAAACACTGCCGCTTCTCACCGCCTGGCTCACGATAAAAAAATCATACCTGGAATTACAAGAGAAAAGCCACACGGAAGGGAGGTTTATGGGTCTGAAAGCTGAAGTTAACGTGGGTCCCGTTTCCTCCAGAGAAAAGATCCCGTATTCTAAGGGATGCTGACCTCGTCAGGATGAAACGTGCTTCCTTCAGGTCCATAACGCTTGCTCTCATGGACCGTTCTGGAACACTTACCTGTGACCAAGGCTTCAGAAACCACTATTAGATTTCAAATACGTGTCACTGGTGCCGCGGGGCGTTCACCACGTGCGCCGGCCGCGAGCCACAGCGGCGTCGGGGAGGGCGGCGGCAGCGGGGCACGGAGAGCAGCTCTCGACTCAAGCACTGCTGTTCCCAAAATACGATTTTACCACAGGACCTTTCCCCCTCTCGCTGTTCCGTGGTTATGCAACAAAAACATCCTTCATTTTAATCATTAAGGACGCAAAGCAGACTCTTGAAGGACCGGAGAAGCTGCAGGGCCGGCAGCAGAAGCAGCGCAGGGCCCAGACGCCACGGCAGACCGCAGGGGTGCGCACAGAGCACAGGACACCCGCTCCCCCCTTTCTGGGTAGCAAGAGCACAGGTCAGAGATCCGGTTGTCCGCCCTCATCAAGCCACACGGGAATTACCTGTGCAGCTTGCTAGGTCCGCTGAAGCTACACACATCAGAACACCAGGAGCCGACGCACACAGGACCACGTGCCCTAAGCCGCAGAGAAACCCCAGCAGAGCTCGAGTCAGAGCCTTAGTCCCGACCCGGGTGACTGATTGAGCACCCAGAGTGTTGGCCGCAGCTGGGACAGGCGGCGCCCACGATGGGGCTTCTCCAGGCATGTGCAGAGCCTCCGTTGCTAAGTTCTAAAAAGCATCTGGTAAGAAGTCATGAGATGTTCTCATACTTCAAAATTCAACTTGGATTTTAGCCAGTCTGTCTCCATCAGCTGTCTCCAGGTCAGTGCTGGCCCTGAGCTGCGGGCAGCAGAGCAGGACACGTGTCAGCAGGGGGCACGGGGGTGGGGGGGCCCCTCGGACCGGTTAGAAGGTCCTGCAGGAAAGGAGCTCGCTGCGTTACTGTCTCAGCCACCGTCTCCCTCAGCTGACTTCCCCACAAGCAGAACCCTCTGCAGCACCGCCACGACTGACCCGCGCCTGAGACAGGAGTCCAAGTAACACATCTCAACACGGAAATGTCCCCTCCCTGTCGCGAACACAACTGATTAAAGGTAACTAAAAATCTGTATTATTGTTGCTCTACGTGAAGTTAGTGTAGTGAAGCCTCATTTACCCGAGGTCCGTACAGGAAGGACGTTCCACAGTAGCAGCTCTGCCCCGAGGCCGGCACTTCAGCCCGATGAAAGCTCCTTCCCCAAACCCTGCCACAGTGGGAAAGAGGAACGGCCCTCCCAGCGCGCTCTCTTGGACCGGCCAGAGAGCCACCACCCAGCACGATTTACTGCACCCTAGGCCTCGCCTCCTAAAAGCGTTTCCGAGGATCCAGCAAGCCTGAGCCCCGACCGCTGCACCCTTGGGTGCCCACAGCACTGCCCCGTGGCCCCCTTGTGGCTGTGGATGTCCCAGCCAGCTGGCTTTCCTATGACAAAGTGCAGCTCCAAGTTACACAGAAAGTTTTGTTTCCTCAGAAGCCACTTTTCTTATCTGCAGTCGTGTTTCAGCTGCAACTTTCTGACCTCTGGATGACAGCAAGCTGTTACAGATCTAAAACTTTTTACTAGGGGACAGGAATCTGAGCACAAGGTCACAAGTGAATAAAATACAAAATAATCCACGGCAGCAGAGCTCACCCTCTGCATGTATGATTACTGCCACAGACGATAACCCTCTTCCCCCAAAGGACAACGGGACGGAAACCCGTTTACCATTTCAGATACAAACGGATCACAGGCTTTATTAATATTATGAGATCAAACTAATTGAAGACTTTAGTATTTATCAGAAATAGAAGAAAAAGAAAATGTGCTGAAGTCGATAAAGAAGAAAACAATCGTGTAACCGCACAGAACTTACCATTCTGGTCTGGTAACTTCTACGTCAATAACTGTCCCGGGAAGTGGGTTCTGAAGTCTTCCTCCAGACTGAGCAAAAAATCTGGCATTCACTCGTTTCTTCACCACAATGACCGTTAGTCTTGGGCTGAAAGATGATGATGGCGAATGTAAGGACTGTGTCTGTCCTGCCTGCAGGCAGCCGACCATCCAGACATCCCCCTTCCCAACCACATTTAAATGGAAACATCTCTCCCTCTCAAGGCAGAGTATCAGTCCAAGCTGTGAACGGCCCTAGACAAGGACCAGGAGTCAGGTGGCGGGGGGCAGGGGAGACACAGGAGAGCAGGTGAGGCAGGGGCGTGTGCACAGCTGGCCTGGCACACAGAAGTGGCACATTCAGCATGCTTCCCAGCACACAGCCTGGAACGCTCTTCAGGGGCATTTTCTGCTGGAGCGCGAGCATCTGGAGCCTAGAGTGGCTGTGAGGGAAGCTTGTTTGAGCAATGTCAAAGTCTAACCCAGCACTACCGTTCCGTGAGCTATCGGGGCTCCCTCTGTTTCCCTCCTGGGGCCCAATCACCTCTCGGCTCACCACATGCTGGCAGAGGAGGCGCCCTTTGCATCCGTGCTGCACCCCGCCGCCCGATGCCAATCTCCAGTTGGTCTCCCTATGCCCAGATCTCGCCCCCTGAGCCTCAGCACTGCAGCTGAAGCCATCTACTGGCCTTAACACGCCTCCTTGGCTCTCCGGAGGCCAGCCCTTCAAGTGGCAGCACCTGTGGGTTGGAATGTGGTTCACACCTTTTCTACCAGCTCTGAAAAGTCCATTCACAGCCAGTGCTTGAAGTCACAGCCATGCTGCAGTACAGGGAAGGGCGCACGGAAGGCACTCGGGAACCGTGCTGGTGTGTATTAGACATTTGAAAGAGACCATTACCTGTGCCTCCATTTTTTCTGTACCCTTTTTCCAACAAGAATGTTAGTTCTTAGCAGAAATACTCTTGATTCCAAACTGTGGGACACAGAGAGCTTTACGTATAGTGGGATCTGGAAGGTCTGGCTTGGGAAGGTTGTTTACAGTATGCTGTCTGGACAAATGGTCAAAAAGACCCTGAAGTGGGAGCTTCTGTTTGACAAGCAAGCTCCTTCACAATAATTTGGGCTCCTTCACAATAATCCAATAAGCAAATCCCGAAGGGACAGGGGGTGAGTTTATATAAGCAGAAGGCTTATATAGAAGTATCACCATCTACCCCATGAGGGCTAGTGCTGCCCAGTTCCTGTGGCTTCGGACATAGCAAAGCCAGGCCCAGGAGCCCGAGGCCAAAGTGGATCTGAGTCCTCTGATGTCACAAGAAACAACTGAGCAAATGTCAGGACAGAAAGGTCATCAGTATCCTCTGACATTTCGGTTTGTTCTTATATCAAATATCTGAAGTCAGGGTATCAGAATGGGTAAAAAAACAAAGCCCATTGATATGCTGTCTATAAGAAACTCATTTTAGACCCAAAGACACCTCCAGATTTAAAGTGAGGGAGTGGAAAACAATTTACCACGCTAACGGCATCAAAAGAAACCTGGGATGGCCATCCTTATATTGGATAAATTAGATGTTAAGCCAAAGGCTATAATAAGGGATGAGGTAGGACACTGTATCATACTCAAAGGGTCTATCCAACAAGATCACCTAACAATTGTAAATATCTATGTGCCTAATGTGGGAGCAGTCAACTAGATAAATCAATCAATGACAAAGTCAAAGAAACATGTCGACAATAATACAATAATAGTAGGGGACTTAACCCCCCCCCTCACTGAAATGGACAGATCATCCAAGCAAAAGATCAGCAAGGAAATAAAGGCCTTAAACGACACACTGGACCAGATGGACATCACAGATATATTCAGAACATTCCATCCCAAAGCAACAGAATATACATTCTTCTCTAGTGCATATGGAACATTCTCCAGAATAGATCACATCCTGGGTCATAAATCAGGTCTCCACTGGTATCAAAAGATTGGGATCATTCCCTGCTTATTTTCAGACCACAGTGCTCTGAAGCTAGAACTCAATCACAAGAGGAAATTTGGAAAGAACCCAAATACATGGACTAAACAACATTCTTTTAAAGAATGAATGGGTCAACCAGGAAATTAAAGAAGAACTGAAAAAATCCATGGAAACAAATGATAATGAAAATACAACTGCTCAAAATCTGTGGGACACAACAAAGGCAGTCCTGAGATGAAAGTACATAGCAATGCAAGCCTTTCTCAAGAAACAAAAAAGGTCTAAAGGACACAACCTAATCCTACACCTAAAGGAGCTGGAGAAAGAACAGCAAAGAAAGCCTAAACCCAGCAGAAGAGAGATAATAAAGATCAGAGCAGAAATCAATGAAATAGAAACCAAAAGAACAGTAGAACAGATCAGCAATACTAGGAGCTGGCTCTTTGAAAGAATTAAGAAGACTGATAACCCTTGGCCAGACTTATCAATTAGAAAAGAGAAAGGACCAAAGTCAATAAAATCATGAATGAAAGAGGAGACCACAACCAACACCAAAGAAATACAAACAATTATAAGAACATATTATGAGCAACTATAAGCCAGCAAATTTGACAACCTGGAAAAAATGGATGCATTCCTAGAGATGTATAAACTACCACAACTGAACCAGGAAGAAATAGAAAACCTGAACAGCCCCATAACAGTAAGGAGATTGAAGCAATCATCTAAAATCTCCCAACAAACAAAAGCCCAGGGCAAGATGGCTTCCCAGGGGAATTCTACCAAACATTTAAGAAGAATTAATTCTTATTCTCCTGAAACTGTTCGAAAAAATAGAAATGGAAGGAAAACTTCCAAACTCATTTTATGAGGCCAGCATGACCTTGATCCCAAAACCCCATCAAAAAAGAGACCCCATCAAAAAAGAGAATTACAAACCAGTATCCTGGTTTATGAACACAGGTATGAAAATTCTCACCAAAATACTAGCCAATAGGATCCAACAGTACATTAAAAGGATTATACACACTACCAAGTGGGATTTATTCCAGGGCTGCAAGGTTGGTTCAACATTTGTAAATCAATCAGTGTGATACAACACATCAATAAAAGAAAGAACAAGAACCATATGATACTCTCAATAGAAGCTGAAAAAGCATTTGACAAAGTACAGGATCCTTTCTTGATCAAAACTCTTCACAGTGTAGGGACAGCGAGTACATACCTCAATATCACCAAAGCCGTCTATGAAAACCCCACAGCGAATATCATCCTCAATGGAGAAAAAATGAGAGCTTTTCCGCTAAGGTCAGGAACAAACACAGCAGGGGTGTCCACTATCACCACTGCTATTCAGCATAGGACTAGAAATCCAGGCCTCAGCAGTCAGACAACAAAAAGAAGTAAAAGGCATATAAACTGGCAAAGAAGTCAAACTATTACTCTTTGCAGATGATATTTTATGTGGAAAACCCAAAAAACTCCACTCCAAATCTTCTAGAACTTGTACAGGAATTCAGTAAAATGTCAGGATATAAAATCAATGCAAAGAAATCAGCTGCATTTCTATACACCAACAGCAAGACAGAAGAAAGAGAAATTAAGGAGTCAATCCTATTTATAACTGCACCCCAAACCATAAGATAAATAGGAATAAACCTAATCAAAGAGGCAAAGAATCTGTGCTCAGAAAACTATAAAGTACTCATGAAGGAAAATGAGGAAGACACAAAGAAATGGAAAATTGGGGGCACATGGGTGGCTCAGTGGGTTAAAGCCTCTGCCTTCGGCTCAGGTCATGGTCCCAGAGTCCTGGGATCGAGCCCCGCATCGGGCTCTCTGCTCAGCGGGGAACCTGCTTCCTCCTCTCTCTCTCTGCCTGCCTCTCTGCCTACTTGTAATCTCTGCCTGTCAAATAAATAAATAATATCTTAAAAAAAAAAAAAGAAATGGAAAAGTGTTCCATGCTCATGGACTGGAAGAACAAATACTGTGAAAATGTCTATGCTACCTAAAACAATCAACATGTTTAATGCAATCCCTATCAAAATACCATCAAGTTTTTTCAAAGAAATGCAACAAATAATCCTAAAATTTATATAGAACCAGAAAAGACCTCAAATGGCCAGAGGAATGTTGAAAAAGAAAGCCAAAGTTGGTGGCATCACAAGTCCAGACTGCAAGCTCTATTACAAAGCTGTCGTCATCAAGACAGTATGGTACTGGCACAACACAGACACATAGATCCATGGAACAGAATAGAGAGCCCAGAAATAGACCCTCCACTCTGTGGTCAACTAATCTTTGACAAAGCAGGAAAGAATGTCCAATGGAAAAAAACGGACTCTTCAACAGATGGTGTTGGGAAAACTGGACAGCCACATGCAGAAAAATGAAACTGAACCATTTGCTTACATCACACACAAAAATAGACTCCAAATGGACGAAAGACCTCAATGTGAAACAGGAATCCATCCAAATCCTTGAGGAGAACACAGGCAGCAACTCTTTGACCTCAGCCACAACAACTTCTTCCTGGAAAACAGCATGGAGGTTCCTCAAAAAGTTGAAAATAGAGCTTACCCTATGACCCAGCAATTGCACTACTGGGTATTTACCCTAAAGATACAAATTTAGGGATCCAAAGGGGCACGTGCATCCGAATGTTTATAGCAGCAATGTCCACGGTCACCAAACTGGGGAAAGAACCTAGATGTCCATCAACAGATGAATGGATAAAGAAGATGTGGTGTATATATACCATGGAATACTATGCAGCCATCAAAAGAAAAGAAATCTTGCCATTTGCGACAACGTGGATGGAACTAGAGGGTATTATGCTGAGTGAAATAAGTCAATCAGAGAAAGATAATTATCATATGATCTCCCCGATATGAGGAATTTGAGAGGCAACGTGGGGGGTTTGGGGGTTAGGGATGGAAAAAATGAAACAAGATGGAGATGGGGAGATGTGGAGGGAGACAAACCATAAGAGACTCTTAATCTCACAAAACAAACTGAGGTTGCTCGGGGGAGGAGGGTAGGGAGAGGGTGGTTGGGTTATGGACATTGGGGAGAGTATGTGCTATGGTGAGTGCCATGAAGTGTGTAAACCTGGTGATTCACAGACCCGTACCCCTGGGTCTAATAATACATTATATGTTAATAAAAAATTAAAAAGTACATTAGAAAAGTACATTAAAAGGATTATTCACCACGACCAAGTGGGATTTATCTCTAGGCTGCAAGGTTGGTTCGACATCCACAGATCAATGTGATACAATACATGAATAAAAGAAAGAACAAAAACCATATGATACTCTCAAGAGAAGCTGAAAAATCTTTTGACAAAGTACAGCATCCTTTCTTCATCAAAACTCTTCACAGTGTAGGGACAGAGGGTACATATCTCAATATCATCAAAGCCATCTGTGAAAACCCCACAGCAAATTATCATTCTCAATGGGGAAGAACAGAGCTTTTCCCCTAATACTGGGAACACAACAGGACTGCCCACTATCACCAGCGCTGTGCAACATAGTACTAGAAGTCCCAGCCTCAGCAATCAGACAACAAAAAGAAATAAAAGGCATCTGAATCGGCAAAGAAGTCAAACTCTCACTCTTTGCAGATGATATAAAACTTTATGTGGAAAACCCCAAACACTCCATCCCAAAATTTCTAGAATTTTATAGGAATTCAGTGAAGTGTCCAGATATAAAATCAATGCACAGAAATCAGTTGCATTTCTATCCACTAATGAGACAATTAAATTAAAGAGAAATTAAGGAATTGAACCTGTTTACAATTGCACCAGAAACCCTAAGATGCCTAGGAATAAACCAAACAGGGAAAGAATCTGTCCTCAAAAAAACTATAAACCACTCATGAAATAAATTGAGGAAGACACAAAGAAATGGCAAGATGTTCCATGTTCATGGAGTGGAAGAAAAATATTGTTAAAATGTCCATACCATCCAGAGCAATCTACACAGTGAATGCGATACCTATCAAAATGCCATCAATATTTTTCACAGATCTTTATCAAATAGTCCTAAAATTTGCATGGAATCAGAAAAGCCCCCAAATAGCCAAAGGAATGTCAAAAAAGAAAACCAAACCTAGTGGCATCACAATTCCAGACGTCTAGCTTTATTACAAAGCTGTCATCATCAAGACAGCATGGTACTGGCACAACAACAGACACATAGATCCACAGAACAGAAGAGAGAGCCCAGATATGGAGCCTCAGCTCTATGGTCAACTAATCTCTGCCGAAGCAGGAAAGAATGTCCAATGGAAAAGGGACCGTCTCTTCAAT
This sequence comes from Mustela erminea, assembly GCF_009829155.1. NCBI lineage: Eukaryota > Metazoa > Chordata > Mammalia > Carnivora > Mustelidae > Mustela > Mustela erminea. The sequence goes on along the minus strand of NC_045626.1, from coordinate 90,894,306 downwards.
AAATGTTGCTGGGGAAATTGGACAGCCACATGCAGAAGAATGAAACTGGACCACTGTCTTACATCACACACAAAGGCAGACCCAAAATGGATGGAAGACCTATATGGAATCCATCAAAATCCTAGAGAACACAGGCAGCAACCTCTTCGACCTCAGCCGCAGCAACTTCTTCCTAGAAACATCGCCAAAGGCAAGGGCAGCAAGGGCAAAAATGAACTACTGGGACTTCATCAAGATTAAAAGCTTTTGCACAGCAAAGGAAAAAGTCGACAAAACCAAAAGACAACCAACAGAACGGGAGAGGATATTTGCGAATGACGTATCAGATAAAGGGCCAGTATCCAAAATCTATAAAAAACTTATCAAACTCAACACCCAAAGAACAAATAATCCAGTCAAGGATTCTCCAAAGAGGACATGCAAATGGCCAACAGACACATGAAAGAGTGCTCCACATCTCTTGGCATCAGGGAAATACAAATCAAAACCACAGTGAGTTCCCACCTCACACCGGTCTGAATGGCCAATATTAACAAGTCAGGAAACAACAGGTGTTGACAAGGACGGGGAGACAGGGGAGCCTCCTACACTGTTGGTGGGAATGCACGCTGGTGCAGCCACTCTGGAAACCAGTGTGGAGGTTCCTCAGAAAGTTGAAAGTAGAGCTGCCCTATGATCCAGCAACTGCAGTACTGGGTATTTATCCCAATGATACAAACGCAGGGATCCGAAGGAGCACCTGTACCCCAACGTTTATAGCAACAATGTCCACAACAGCCAAACTGTGGAAAGAGCCCAGATGTCCATTGGCAGATGAATGGACAAAGAAGATGTGGTATATACGTACAATGGAATATTACTCAGCCATCAAATAATGAAATCTTGGGACACCTGAGTGGCTCAGTCGATGAAGAATCTGCCTTCAGCTCAGGTCATGATCTTAGGGTTCTGGGATGGAGCCCCGCATCAGGCTCCCTGCTCTGCGCGAAGCCTGCTGCTCTCTCTGCCCGCCAGTGCTCACTCTCTGACAAATAAATAAATAAAATCTTAAAAAAAAAAATCTTGGCATTTGTAATAGTGTGCATGGAACTAGAAGGTATTATGCTAAGCGAAATAAGTCAGTAAGAGGCAATTCTATGATTTCACTCGTATGTGGAATTTGAGAAGCCAAACAGGAGCACGGAGCGAGGGAGGGAAAGAGAAAAACGGACGCCGCCGCACGGGACTCAAGTGTGGGAAACGGCTGCTAGAGGAGGGCTGGGTAACTGGGGGGTGGCCGTTACAGAGGAGGACATGTGATGTAATGAGCACTGGGTGTTGTATGCAATTGATCAATCACTAAATTCTACCTCTAAAACTCGTAAGTGCACTGTATATTAAATGAATTTAAAGAAATAAATGTAAAGAAACATTGATATATCAATTTTTTTAAAGTGCAGAATCAGCATTTAGAATCTGGCCACAGAAGACTTGAAGTGTCCTCCAATTCAGCTAGAAATAAGCAGGAAGCTCTTCATGCCTGCCCCACAGGTCCTATAAATCACACTCAGCCCAGATATATGGTCAGTCAGTGGGTTTCAAAATCCCTCATTTCTACAACAATACCAAGTGCTGGCTAAAGAGGTCTGACAAAAATAACCAGTGTTGCAGTATGCATGTGCAAGCCCAAACAGGACTCTCAGGTTTCTTGAGTACCCTTAAAATCGGATTTACGCATCTTTATGTTACACTAATAAACTCTGAACACAACAGTCCCCGAGCTCCGCTTGCCCACAGTCTGATAGAGCACAAGACAGAACTTCCTGAAACAGCGGTCTAGAGTGGGTATGCAATGCCACTGCCTGATGGCAGGGACAAGGAGGCATGTAGGAGTGGAGGGGGGCGGACCCCAGCATGGGTTTCAGGGCCAGCAACCACACTGCCCTCAGGTGTGCACACCTTCCAAAAGGAGAAGAGTAACATCATCTCCTGGGACACTAAACACATGTCAACCATCTTACTGAGATCAAGTACCAGTCAAGTTCACAAAGAAATCAAATAGTTAGGGGTGCCTGGGTGGCTCAGTGGGTTAAAGCCTCTGCCTTCGGCTCAGGTCATGGTCTCAGGGTCCTGGCATCGAGCCCCACATCGGACTCTCTGCTTGGCAGGGAGCCTGCTTCCTCCCTCTCTCTGCCTGCCTCTCTGCCTACTTGTGATTTCTGTCAAATAAATAAAAATTTTTATTAAAAAAAAAGAAATCAAACAGGTACTCACTGTATAAAGAAACTGAGAAAGAGTGAATTAAGACTGGATTTTATTCCATTAAACAATTCTGTGGATGCCTACAGATGTACTAGAATTCTCCGATCCCCGCACGTCAGGGCTTTAGGAGAGAAAGGGGGCAGGCAGAGAACTGGCAAAAGTGTCATTTGTCTTTCCTCCCCTCTAGGGAGGGACCCTCTACATGCCCACTTTGCATGCCCACCCCTCCCCCTTCCACGCCCTCAAACCCCACTGCATCCTTGAGGTTAGGTTCACACTTACCTTTGCATCAGGGAACACTAATTTCAAAGATAAAAAGGTACAAAGAGAAAATGCTTTACAGTTTGCATGCTTACTTGTAACCTCTACCAACAGATTTCAGGCAATCCAGAAACTGGGGCACTTCATAGTTGACCAGCGTTTTCAGCTGGCCGTCGCCCACGCCGTCCCGATACACAATGATCCGACTGGGCATGTATTCATTGCAGCTGTTCCAAGCCCGCAGGGCAGCTGAAAGCCAGCCAGCAAAGGGTTAAATCAATTAACAGAAGACAAACGCTGTAATTCTGCCCAGAATTTCAGTAACACAGAGACCAGGACAGCAACACGACAGGACACTAACCTTGTAAGCAGACTTTGAGCCCATCTACAAGTTCTTGTCCTCGATCTTGAAACACACAGCGCGAGAACCAGCTGTTCAGAGAGACCAGGACGAGGGCGAGGAGGGCGCCGTCTACAAGCTGCTCCTTCGCAAGCACCGCGCACGCGCATTCGCTCTCCTCAGCAGCCCGTAATGTTTAACCCTTTTTAAGATACCTGCTAACATCTCCGATACTTTGTAAAATCTAGACAGGACCAGATACTCCTACCACCACAAACCAAGCTTTCTTTTACTATACATCAATACTATAATTCCCCTGCTGAAGACAAGATAAAATTGAGACTGTAATACCCAGAAATAGTTCATAGTCTTAGTTCTAAGAAAAGCACTGAAAAGTAATTCACCACATTGAAACACAAGTGACTGGGTAAACTGAAGTGGATTTTCCAAAAGATAATCAACACAAAAACTTTAAAGGACATTTCAGCAGTCACAGAAATTATTAAAGACGTTTCAGAGACGGTCGCATTTAATGAGACACCCTCCCCCAAACAGAAGGAATCATAAAATAGCCTGAAGCGTAATCTGATCACTGCAGATCACTGCAGATTAAGGGCCAGTGAACAATGTCAACAACAGCAGGGGCTAACTTCCCTTACTTCCCTGACTTTAACTTTGTAAAGAAGGAATTCAGCTGCACCTCAAGCCTCACAGACCCCCAGAGCACGGCCCTGCGTACTCCCACCTGCTCCCGCCCACATCCACTGTCCGTGCTCCGCCGCCCGGCCCTGCGCTCACCGGGTCATCCCCTCGTTGATGCTCGCGACAAATCCTGCAATCGACCTCCGTCCAGCTGTGGTGTCATGGTAACAGTCAATGCCGACTATCATCGCCAGCTTTAGCTTTAAGAAAAATACTGTAGTTTTAGATACAACAGAGTACGAGCAGTTTTTACAAAGTAAATCCATTCTTTCTCAAACAATGAAAACTCTCATGTACCAGGTAAATCAAACTCACCGGCATGTCAACCCTCCAGAGCTCCCCGCCCATCTTGCAGTTCATCTGCAGGGCGATCTTGGTGGCAATGGCCATGACTGTCTGCTGCTTGCCGAGAGTCCGGGCCACCACACACTGACTCGGGGTAGGGCAATCTGTGCACAAGTATTTTTTAATAGCATCATATTTGTCTTTCCGATTACTCGACAACAGACAAACAACCTGAAACCAAAAGAATGTTCTCGTTAGGGAGAATCGGGAAGCGCTGAAGTTCAAGGAAGAGAATGGGAACCACACCTGCCCCCTGGGCGTAAACGTCGGTGTCCACAGACGGAGCTAACACGCAGCACGTTCACTGCTGCCTGCTGCTCACCCCACTCCCCTCGGGATAGACGCCGACACAAGGAAGGAGGCCACGTGAAGCCATTGACTCACAACTGAACACCACGAGAACTTAAATACGTTCCAGCACCAGCCGGGGATAACTCACAGATGGGAAACAGAGCAAAACCACGCTCACAGTTCTCATTTACTGACGATACACCTAGAATCATGGCTTTTAAACTTTTCTTTTTTTTTTAAAGATTTTATTTATTTATTTGACAGAGAGAAATCACAAGTAGATGGAGAGACAAGCAGAGAGAGAGAGGAGGAAGCAGGCTCCCTGCTCAGCAGAGAGCCCAATGCGGGACTCGATCCCAGGACCCTGAGATCATGACCTGAGCCGAAGGCAGCGGCTTAACCCACTGAGCCACCCAGGCGCCCCAAACTTTTTTTTTTTTTTAAAGATTTATTTATTTGACAGAAACAGCAAGAGAGGGAACACAAGCAGGGGAAGTGGGACAGGGACGCACAGGCTTCCCACTGAGCACAGAGCCCGACACAGGGCTCGACCCCAGGATCATGACCTGAGCCAAAGGCAGATGCTTCACCAATGAGCCACCCAGGCGCCCCTTGGCTTTTAAACATAAAGCTCTGACCTGAGAACCATGCTATGATCACACTATGGAATTTCCTAGGAAGCCTGTGGACAATTCTGGGGACCACACAGAGCGCCTAATCTGCTGGAAAGGGGACGATGTTAGTCGAGGACACAAACTGCCAGGTGTGAACTGAGGAAGTTCTGGGGGTCTACTGTACAGCGTGGCAAGCGCAGCCAACAATGCTGAGGTGTGGACGTGAGAGATGCTGAAGACTAGAGCTGAAATGTTCTTGGTACAAAAAAATCAACTTGTGATCATGCGAGGCGGCGAGGGAACTAGCCTGCTGTTAGTCACTCCGCAACTCACACATGCATCGAAGGGTCTCACTACACACCTCCAGCTCGCAGGGCGTATGTCGGTCAGATCTCAGTGCAAATAAAACCACCAGTTCCTGCCCAGTCCGAGTCTGTGTTTACAGCTGAATCCAGCTCTTTGACTCACTGCTGTGTTCTCAATTTATACTCCCAGATTCTCCCCTCCTTTCCCTGGCCCCAACAAAATCACTTTGCCATCCTAGGCATCTTTATCACTGCAGACAATGGAATCACACGCTACCTGTAGCATTTAAGTAAGAGATGAAGGGCCAGAAAGGGAATGGATTAGCTGAAGCCAATTTGCTTCTTCGGTTTAAAGCCACATACATATGCTGTTTACCGCTACATCTGTCTCTGCCACACTTAGTTGCGTGCCGAACAACTAAGTACTAACTTTTACTTTTGTGCCCATTCTCCACGAAATTTCCTGGAATTGAAGCCTTTGAATCCAAATAAATCTCTGAAGGCTTTGGCCCCCAGCCCTTCCTCACCAGCTGCAGGGCAAACAAGCTCCCAGACACACGGCTCCAGCCAGAGTTCACGCAGCTGCCTTACGAAGGTAAAATACATATGCTGTGGCCAGTTTGTAAGGCGAATTAAAACATTCCAAACTCAAATTCTAAGATTTATAAATACAGTTTTTAAAAAAGTCAACTGAGGACAAGTGCCTATGTATCAGTTAGCTACTTACCATCTGGGTATCTGCGGTCACCTTCTGCTGTAGGACTCTCAAATAGGCTTCGGTTCGATCATCCACTTCAATCCTAGAACGCAAATTCATTATCCTACATTCAGAAAAGTAATGAAAGACGTACTGTACATAAAAGAAGTGCCCTCTAGACTATCACACATGAAACACTCCGGTATAAACATAAAATAAAAACAAAGCAGCCATGTAGGCAGGTGGTTTCTAACGCAGAGGGCAGCAAGAATCTGAGAAATGGTGCCGCCCGCTCTCCCCCATTCTCCAGTGACTAAAACACATTTCTGCACCCCCGTGACACGCGCTGTATCAGACCTTTAAACTAATATAACCTAGTTACCGTGTTTAACATTTTTATCACTTTTGTGTTCCCACACCCTCCAAACGACTATTAATCAACGTTCAGAGTAGAAATGACTTGATAAACTTACATTATTGCTTTTTTCATTTGTATGCCCATGGCTGGTGTAACTTTAAATAGATTTTGTATCAGTGAATTGGCTGCTTCATAATTTCTTCGAGTATAGATCAACAGCCAGTTATCTAGCGGCTTAACACTAATTAATGGTGCACCTCTCGTTTCTTTTGACCAATCTGCAAACTGTGGATTGTAATCGAACTAGAAGAAAGTTCAGAGACACTGTGAATTCTGCTGTCTGTTCTCAGTGACAAAGCCAACAAGTCTAGACCCAGTTTCCCATGGCATTCTGACCCTTGGGGGACTATGCCTCCGTTGGGACTCTAGGGACAGATGAAATGCCCTGCTGGGGGAGAACAGTGCAGAAGTGTGTCCGAGGAGGTTGGGACACCCCCCCGCCCCCGCCGCGGCTGGCATCACTGCCACACAAGTGCCTCAGCCTCGTGAGCAGGCCCTCCCCCTGGTGCTTCCTGGACCCTCCATCTTCTGAGACACGACAGGGACAGGCGTTCCATTCCTTGTGATAAAAACAAAACAAACATGGCCTGGGAAGGTAGGCAGCTCGATAGGGTGTTGGGTGCTGCAAGCAAGGCAGAAAGCTCAGCAAGTTGAAGCACCGTGACATGGGGTGCGGCCCCACAGAGGAAACCCCAGCGTCGCTCCCGTGTCCCCACATCCCACACCCACAGCACAGGGGTGTCTACGCGGACAATTTCCATGGGGACAATGACCACGCCTGCAGGTGAAACACTAACTACATGCATGGCCAGCGTGTCGTTCCTACAACAGAGAAGGCAGAGGGCAGTCGTCTATGAAAGGACGTTAAAGTTCTGGCCCTTGCCCTGCTTCTAGGACACAAAAATACTTTGGCAATACTCGCTTTCCTTTTCTGAGGGGAAAGCATAAAAGGCCTCACGATATTTAATACATATATCCCTACCAACAAATGGTCCGGGCAAAAATGAAGTCAAATACTGAAAGTTTTCTGTAGAAAAGATCACCTCAGTGGCAGACAAAATACCAACCCACTCACTTAAAATTCTTCTCTACCTTAAGTAATTCTGCTGTGAGCAACACGTTAGGCCAGCCTTTAGTGAGGTCTCCCCGGTAGCCCCCCATGGCCACCTCCTCACTCCCCGGAGCTGACCTCGCTTCCCGGAGGTGAGGAACGCAGGCCGCCATGTAGCAGGGTTTTTCAGCTTAACGGAACGAGACCCACACCTGCTGTGACCAACAACTTACTGTTTTTCCACCTTGGTGAATCTTTTCTGCTTGCAAAATTCTTCCTGAGAAGGACAGTAAGTTGGAGTCAAAGCTCAAACCCCAGTCTCGAAGCTCCCTCTGAACATTATCATCTCTGTAAATTTAACATATTTACGGACCACTCAGCATAAAGCAAACGCAGCAAAATCAGACAGACGCAGAGATCCATGCTAACCTACAGGACGTTTTCCTATTTCTCTCAGGACTGAAAGCCTGGAGAGAATGCCAGGAAAACAGACGGGCTCTCCATTTCTCCCTCATCGCGTCCCCGTGTCCCTTCAGGACAGTCTTTAAATTACAATTCTGATGTCCAAACTACCTTCTCTTCAAAGTAAACCCCTCAGTGTTATAACAAAGAGAGAAAGTAAATTTGTCCAGAACATTTCACCTCTGCTTTACTGTCTTTGGCTAATAGAAGAATTAGAAAAGGCCACGGGCTACAGCAGTTAGTATTCCCTGACAAAGTGCAGGGTCACCTAGAAACACAGAGAACCCACCCAAATACCACAAATACAAAAGGAAAACAAAATGACTTTCTCTCACTCCCCCAAACCACAGAAAATAACACCAAACTGGACCCACGCCCCAGTGGGATGCAGAGGACTTACTTATGGATATAATCAATGAGCCTTCCGACTTCACGCTGCCTTTGTTCAGGAGTCAGTCTTGTGTGAACAGCTAAGTCTTTCATCACGTTAAAGTCATTACGCATCTTATCAGTTAGCCCTTCAAGTAAAATATCGAAAGGTGTCCGATTAGACAAACACGGATCATGTCTCAGTGTCTGGGGTACAGGGTGGTGAAGAGTGATGGGAAGCATAAGGAGCCGAAGCAGCGGGTAGGGCTTTCCCAGGGGTGGCGGGGCTCCTAGAAGAGGCAGGGAAGGCGGCCCCAGCGCAGCGGTACCTGTGAGATAGCAGAGTTCTGGAATGAGCATCGCAGGGCCTGGCAAGGTGCCGCCAGGGCCTCGCCTTCTCTTTGGCTGACTGACCAGAACAGGCTGCTTCAAGTCGGTGATTTCTTGGTTGTATTGCTAGTTATGGGAAGAAAGTATCACTGTGCATGCAAATGCCTTTAATAATCATTCAGTGGACCAAAAAAAGGAGTTGTTTTTTTAAGTCGAGAATTGATGCCAATAGCACAGCTGGTATCACCATCCAAGTAAAGCTTAAAAAGCTCACCTTTAATCCTTCCAGGACAGATTGTGATTTTTAGGTGTTACTGAGTACCTCATCTTTCTTCTTTACAACGTACAGCCTCACTGTCCTTGACCATCTTTCTGAGTTTTACTCACAGTTCACTTTATTTTGTGATTTTTTTTTTTTTTGGTTTAGAAACAAAAGCCTGTGTATCTCTGGGTCCTCACGACAGAATTCCTCCAAAACTACTAGTTATTATAGCGAGAAGTGACATAGGAAACAAGCCTTGACATAATACATGGGGTGAAGGAAGAAGTTTGCATGCCAGAGAATATTTTTAATTAGGAAAAGTTTTTACAGAAGGTAGAAGTTGAATTTCAATTCGGTAATCTTTTTGTTTAAAAGATCTGACAAACTATGAGAGACTCTCATAGAGAGAAGGGAGGGGGTGCGGAGATGGGACAGCGGGGTGACCGGCATGGAGGGCATGTGTGGTGATGAGCACTGGGTGTTACACGCAACTACTGAATCACTGACCGCTCCATCAAAACCTAATCACGTACTGTATCCTGGCTAACTGAACACGATAAAACAGACACCAACAAAAAGATGTTACTTGAGAGCAAGCAAGCATGAGAGTGGGGAGGGTCAGAGGGAGAAGCAGACTCCCAGCTGAGCGGGCAGCCCCACATGGGGCTCACTCCCTGGACCTCGAGATCAGGCCCTAAGATGCTTAACGGACTGAGCCATCCAAGCGCCCCTCAATTCGGCGGACTTAAGATTCCCCACATGCAATCCCTAAGGCACGTTTTTCACAACTGGTAAAAAAGGAAAACCAAAACTGTGAGTTTTGGTGAGTTCACATGCACCTAAGATGGCTCGCGGGCCTCGGGTCTGCAACCCTCGAATGGGACAGGCTTCCTTGTGTCATCTCCGCTTGTTTCTGACCCCATGTTCTCGAGACCCTCTTCCCCAGCACCTCCTGTGCCTTCTCTTCTTACATTCAGAGAGCCACACATCGGCCTTCAGCGTGCAGAGGCTGAGCACCACGACAGCCCTTCACCAACAGAAGAAGTGCTTCCTGTTCCTTAGTCCCATCCTATGCCAAGGTCCAGGCCACCTACCCTTAGCAACGAAGAGACCAGGAATTGCAGTCTGTTTTGACTTTGTCCTATACAGAACTCCTTACCAACCATTGAGCAGAAAAGTTCATTTTCCTATTTGGGGAAGGAAATTTCAAGAAGCTCTCTTTTTTTTTTTTTTTTTTAAAGATTTTATTTATTTTTCAGAGACAGAGGGAGAGAGCGCGAGCGAGCACAGGCAGACAGAGAGGCAGGCAGAGGCAGAGAGAGAAGCAGGCTCCCTGCCGAGCAAGGAGCCCGATGTGGGACTCGATCCCAGGACACTGGGATCATGACCTGAGCCGAAGGCAGCTGCTTAACCAACTGAGCCACCCAGGCGTCCTCTTAACGGACTCTTGCTCCCTGTGCCTACATGACATTATTTCATCACACCACCTTCTTTCCTGGCGTCCACCCGCTGACCACCCCCTCCCTCGCACGTCACTTACTGGGTGCACATACGAGTAGGTGTGTGGAAGTTCAATCAGACACATTCCTACATCCTCCCGATCTCACCAATGGGCCTTCAGTGCATGGTTCCTTGTTGTACAACTTTGGGATCCCCTTCCTATATTCTTAGGGCCCAGTTCTTTTACCATCTTCCCTTACATCTAAAAACCTACTACTTTAGGTTTAGGTAGTAGGTCTAAAAACCCACTACGACTACTTAATGCATTTAACATTACTGCCAAAACTTTTCTTTTTAAAACTGACCGTGATCCTCCCTTTTAAAGGCCCTTCTCTCTTCCACTCCCAGTGCTGCTTAAATAGGATTTTTAACATAGAACATCCAAGCCATCGCTTATCATGAAAACCGCACCTGTCCTAGGAAGTCCCGAGAATGCCATGATTCTTAGAAACATCTCAACCGCGCACCATTCTGATGGACTGTGGACTAAAGATGCCCAGTCAGTCCCGGCTGTGAGAGAAGGCTTCCGACAGAAATCATCTGCGCTGAGTCTAAGGCTAAGATCACGAGTCAGGCGTGTAGTGTTCCAGGCAGGAGGAGCCTGGGGTCAGAGGAGATGGCCAGGGAGAGCGAGGAAACGAGCATCAACATGCAGGCAGGGACTACATCACTTGGGCTCTCACTGGACACACACCAATGCATGCCAGTACTGTGGGGAGAATAGTAACATCTGAAAATGGATCGGAAAGCAGGAGAAATGCAAATGGAGACCAGCAGAATGGGCATGGGGCCTGCACAGAATGGGCAGGGCGGCCACCCAGAGGCGGCGGTCAGAGGCATTTCAGAAGGTGAGGCCACCAGCAGCACTGCACGGTGAGAAAAGGCCCGCAGGCCCGAGGTTTTAGCTACCTGTTACGCATTTGTTCATTCAGATGCCTGAGTGCCTTCCTAGAACTGGGGTGGGGGGGGCGCTGCACATAAACCCAGAACCCTCCGGCCCTGTGGAAGTTACAGTCTCTGTGCTGATCAGAGCACGGCACAGGGGCCAGAACATGTTCAGCGTTAGTCACACGGAAGCGGTCTTGAGAGTGCAGTTATCGAGAACAAGCAGACTTACACATGACTGGGCTAGAGCTAGAAATTTGAGAACTGTCAACTATAGCATAGACGAGCCTGGAGATCACCTAACAAGTTACTATGGAGAAACTGGGAGTTCCAGGCAGAACTTTCAAGTATGTCAACAAGTAGGCCACTTGGAGAGGAGTATGCTGGTGTTTAAGACTTACTACTAGTCAGAGAAGGAGACCCTCCCCTGGCCTGGCCTCAGGTGGAAACCAAACTTTCCACAAGCGTCTCCTTTATAACCGCTGTTGATATATACCAACTGTTCCTGTCCCGACAGTGATTAGAAAACCACAGGAAAATGCTCATTTCTCACAGTAACTCCCACACCCAGAAGGAATCTAGGTTAAATATGACTGGGGTCCCCAAGGAGTTAAGAGGGTAAAAACAGTGGTAGGGAAATCAAGCTGAGATGGCCCCTGACCTATTTTCATTTTGCCCAAAAGAAGAGCAGCTTTTTAAAAACATTTTATTTCTTTATTTGATAGAAAGTGAAGTGAGCATTAAGAAGGCAGAGCAGCAGGCAGAGAAAGGGAGAAGCAGGCTCCCTGCTAAGCAGAGAGCCCAACGTGGGGCTCAAACCCAGGACCTGGAGATCATGACCTGAGCCGAAGGCAGACGCTTCACCAACTGGGTCATGCAGGTGACCCAGAAGAGCAGCTCTTAAGGTGGCTTCTCAGAGAATCAATTCCTTCCAGAGTGTTGTCTGATCTTTTCATTCACAGCAGAGCAGCTGAAGCTCGGGCAATAGTACGCAACCAGTACAAAAGACATTTCGAGGTCACCAGTCTGCTGTGTAATTCTGACATAAGACACAAACATGGATTCTTTATTCAGCTTTTTAGAAATAAGAAATGTACTGAATGTGGGAAAAACATGAAATAAATCTTAGCACTTTAAAGATAAGCGTTAAGATTTTAACTGATTCATGTTTTAGAACTACTCCTCCAGCACTTGTAACAGCACATCAAACAGCACACAAGCTCTTAAAGATTCGGGGGGCAGATGTGCTTACCCCTGAGCAACAACATTAGTGTGCATGCTGATATAAACACTGCACTTCCAGTTGGCAGTGGGTCTTTCTTGCTCCCACTTGCCTCGGCTCTTTTTTCAAGGATTACCACAGCAATAGCTAGAACCGCCTGCACGAAACTAGTATTAGAAAATCACACAATGGGGAGCCTGGGTGGCTCAGTGGGTTAATCCTCTGCCTTCGCCTTCGGTCATCATCCCAGGGGCCTGGGACTGAGCTCCTCTCCGCAGGGAACCTACTTCCCCCTCTCTCTCTGCCTACCTGTGATCTCTGTCAAATAAATAAATAACCTTTTAAAAAATAATCCTAAAATTTGCATGGAATCAGAAAAGCCCCCAAATAGCCAAAGGAATGTCAAAAAAGAAAACCAAACCTAGTGGCATCACAATTCCAGACGTCTAGCTTTATTACAAAGCTGTCATCATCAAGACAGCATGGTACTGGCACAACAACAGACACATAGATCCACGGAACAGAAGAGAGAGCCCAGATATGGAGCCTCAGCTCTATGGTCAACTAATCTCTGACGAAGCAGGAAAGAATGTCCAATGGAAAAGGGACCGTCTCTTCAATAAATGTTGCTGGGGAAATTGGACAGCCACATGCAGAAGAATGAAACTGGACCACTGTCTTACACCACACACAAAGGCAGACCCAAAATGGATGGAAGACCTAAATGGAATCCATCAAAATCCTAGAGAACACAGGCAGCAACCTCTTCGACCTCAGCCGCAGCAACTTCTTCCTAGGAACATCGCCAAAGGCAAGGGCAGCAAGGGCAAAAATGCACTACTGGGACTTCATCAAGATTAAAAGCTTTTGCACAGCAAAGGAAAAAGTCGACAAAACCAAAAGACAACCGACAGAATGGGAGAAGATTATTTGCAAATGACGTATCAGATAAAGGGCCAGTATCCAAAATCTATAAACTTATCAAACTCAACACCCAAAGAACAAATAATCCAGTCAAGGAATGGGCAGAAAACATGAAGACATTTCTCCAAAGAGGACATGCAAATGGCCAACAGACACATGAAAGAGTGCTCCACATCTCTTGGCATCAGGGAAATACAAATCAAAACCACAGTGAGTTCCCACCTCACACCGGTCTGAATGGCCAATATTAACAAGTCAGGAAACAACAGGTGTTGACAAGGACGGGGAGACAGGGGAGCCTCCTACACTGTTGGTGGGAATGCACGCTGGGGTAACCATTCTGGAAAATAGCACGGAGGTTCCTCAGAAAGTTGAAAGCAGAGCTACCCTATGACCCAGCAATTGCATTACTGGATATTTATCCCAAAGATACAAATGCAGGGATCTGAAGGAGCACCTGTACCCCAACGTTTATAGCAACAATGTCCACAACAGCCTAACCATGGAAAGAGCCCAGATGTCCATTGGCAGATAAATGGATAAAGATGATGTGGTATATATGTACAATGGGATATTACTCAGCCATCAAAAAGAAAAAAATCTTGCCATGTGCAACGACATGGACAGAACCAGAGGGTGCTATGCTAAGTGAGATAAATCAGAGACAAACACCATACGATTTCACTCATGTGAAATTTAAGAAACAGAACAGATGAACATAGAGGACAAGCAGAAAAATTAAGATGAAATCAGAAAGGGAGACAATCTATAAGAGATTCTTAACTATAGGAAACAAACTGAGGGTTGTTGGAGGAGAGGCGGGTAACGAGTGATGGGCATTAAGGAGGGCATGGGATGGAAGGAGCACTGGGTGTTATATGCAACTGAGGAATCACTAAATTCTACCCTTGAAACTAATAATTCAGTATATGTTAACTAAATTGAATTTAGATACAAAATTTAAAAAGAGTTAACCTATATGCAGATTTAGCACAACTGATGCTGAGGATTTACCCACCTTTAACCCCCATCCCTGGGTGAAGTTGAAAGACAAGTGTTCATGACAGGATATGGGTCACTAAACTTGTACTATTCATAACCAATTACCTTGTTTGTCCTCCACAAGCTTAAAATCAAAAACAATCTTTCATTTTACTAGGAAAAAGGGAACAGGACCAAGCACTTCTCACGTGATGAGCTATATATAAACTATGTTATTACGGCCTTAATAAATATATTTATATACAGCTTTCAAAGCAACTTGTTCCATGTGTACAAGAAAATCCTACTGAAGATAGTTCACATTTTTCCTAAGGCCTAAACAATTGACATGAAAAAGATAAAGACTACGTGATCTTCTTACCTTCCTGTAGTACTCTAAGAAACTGACTTCAGAACCATCCGCTTTCTTAAAGGTACTCTTTGGATTCTGGTCCCAGTCAATATCATCTACTCTGTAGGTTTTATTGTTATACCTGTGCAACGGTTGGGATTTATGAGTCTTTGATTAGAATTGTAGAAAGAGTATTAGTGAATTGGGGGAAATCGGAGGGGGAGACGAAGCATGAGAGACTGTGGACTCTGAGAAACAAACGGAGGGCTTTGGAGGGGAGAGGGGTGGGGGGGTTGGGTGAGCCTGGTGGTGGGTATTACGGAGGGCATGGACTGCATGGAGCACTGGGTGTGGTGCATAAACAATGAATCCTGGAACACTGAAAAAATAAAATAAAATACATTAAAAAAGAAGCTAGATACAGATAGTATGTAGTCTCTGTAAACTTCCAAATCACTTAGTAATATATGATGTCACAGGAAGACAAAGGGAAAACTTCTTAAAGACCACGCTAGATGGGTGGGGAAGTGAGTGAAGTACTAGAAAATAAAATGAAGGCTAAAAAGGAAAGAAGTTATTAAATATTTGTCCTTTTCAAAAGAACATGCTCCCCCTGACAGCTTGCATCTTGAGAAACGTCAAAAACACCTCTTCCCCGTTTTCATCCTATTCCCACTCCTCCACCGTAAACCCTACATTCTAATAGGATGGACTAGAAAGCTACACGATCTTAAGACTTGCAAAAGGATCATTTCATATTTTAAAGAGCGTCTTACTTGGTAAGAACAATTAACCCTATCAGCTCCTTAGAAACTTGTTCTTGAAATTTGTGTTCTTCCGTTTGATGATACAGGTTGAACATGAAATCTAACACGGTTTCGCTGCGAAGGACTTTGTGACTGACGTCCGTGCAAAGCATGATGTTGTTCTCGTACTGGAGGATAGAGGTGGTGAAGCCAGGCCAGATCACCAACCTGTCAAACAGGAGAGCAATGAAGGGACCCTATGAACAACCCTGCCATGTTCTGTGTACATCAAAGTGTGTTCTTCTTCTTTATTAATTAGATCTAAAGTACAAAATTCTCGAATTGAGTAAATTTAGTTATTTCTAGGTTTTACATGGGCCCAGATAAAGATCCCTCTAAGATCCTCAACAATGAACGTTGTTTTATAGTAAAATAATTCAAACTCCATTTTGAATACACTAACTTTATTAAATGATTTTTTATGTTGGTAAAACTTGAAACGGTTGCCAGTCTAACCAAAAGCATCTATAATTAGTACAATAACCCTAAACTGTGTGTGCCACACTTGGATACACTACAGGAACTTCTGAAACGATCTTCATTAGCTCATAAATTTTGTTTCCCAAAAGCAAATACAGTGTTGGACAACCCTTCATGCTTCCCTAGTGAGAGAGGAGTATCACGTGATGTTTTTATATCCAAGTGTTCTAGGATGTCTCTTATTATTCAAATCAAGTTAAATATTTTCTTAACATGACGGGTACCACTAACAGCCCCAGTAATAAATTTGATTATTTCAAATAAGAACATCGTCTTCAAAGTCTGTGATCATACCTAAGGAACAGAAAGGTTCCACTTCATACAAACCTATGATTTGGAATATCGATTGGGTCACTTGGGTTATAGTAATTCCGTCCAATTTGCTGTAAATTCATGATCTTCAAGAGCCTAGAAATTCAAAGGTCAGAAGACAGGAGCAAATACTGGTAAGTATCTTCATGCACAGGGACTCACCACACTGGTCTTTCAACTCTTCTCTAGGTTTTCAATTTTTCTTAGTAAAATGTTAAGAAAACACCAACATACCTCCTGAATATAATATTATAGAACTGCAAACATGTTGGTGACGTAGGTGGGAGTTCATTTGTTAAGGTGATTGTTATCCTCACATGCTCTCCATTTCGGGTCTGACTGAACACTTCAGTAACCTGAGCCAGAGCAGTGGAAAACCAAACTTTTAATTGTTAAGAGAAACTAATAATCCCAATCACATAATTCCTGCTAAAAAGGCAACAGTGAAAAGTATGGAAAAGTTTTAAATTAAAAAAAGAATGACTATGAGAAGAGTGGTTATGGGCCTTATTATAATTGTCATCACGTTTTTCAGGCGGATTTGAAAATGACGCAGTAATGCCAAAGGCCCCTCTGCATTCATTAAAACTCTGTGAGACAGAAGACCACTGGAGTTTCTCTAAAAGCTACCCTAGATTGGGGCAGTTCTGCTTTTGAGGTGGAAATCCTCCATCACCCTCTCCCCAACCCAACATTTTAAAATAACCTTGTGCTGTAGTCTTTTAGGTAAAAATAGTATTGTTCCATCAAAAGCATGACACCTTCCAATTAAGTCTTCATGTTGAAAAAGAAGAGCTGATCGGAGTCTTCTGGCTTCCATCAGTGGGTTATAGTCAATGTGGTACTGATATAAGGCCCACTGGGGACGGGACGTCAATCGAAAATGATTAGTGCTCAGCCTTACTATAATGCCTGAAGAACCTGTAAGAACGAGTCATGTTTCATTAACAAAATAACAAGTTCATTCTTCCCTGAAATCTTTCCTACTCTTTCCTACCGTGACAAAGCAGACACAGATCTGTAACAAAAGGCTAAGAACAGCATACGACACTGAACTTCTCAGACAACTGACTTTGAGTACGACTATCCTACCCACTTAAGTTCCCACAAGCATATGTTTAAGAATAAATCCTCCTTAGACTAAGTAATCTACATCAGAACCCACCAAATCTGTGGCAAGAAGTTTTAAAAGAAAAAAAGTTATGTAACACTTAGTAAAACATTTCAGTGCAGCTGAAGACACTGACAACCTATTTCATTAAAGTCAAAAGAGAGAGGGAAATGGAAAAGACATCGGAAAAGCTGGATCCTGACCAAATGTGCTTTTTCTCCCTACTACTACACCATACAAATAAATATGTAAAATAAAGGGCTTCAATTCAGTGTTCTGTGTACTCAAAAAGTAATCCCAGGAAACTGCATTCTTCATAATTAACTCACCTGTTTTTGATTCTTTAACATGGTCCAGGTTCTGTCTTGTATTCACACCAAGATCATGAAAGTCTCTACGACGACCTCCTCTCTCTGCTAATGATAACTCCTGAAATCCAGCAGATATCTGGATCTCTTAAAAAAAAAAAAAAAAAAAAAAGATATCCTATGTCACATGAAACAATGATGACATTAATTCCCAAAGTACTACATGGACCCCAAAAGCTACAGAGGTGCTAAGATACTGTTTAGAAATTTCACAGGTTATCTGTTGGCCAGGGCACCTCAGCTAGGACTTTTATAAACCGTTTGCCACTGCCCCAGGTAAATTCAGTTGGTCCCCTGTAAGATACATCCGTGTTAAAAACCAAAACCAAAAAAAACTAAGACAACTGGCTTGGGATTCAAGAACTCAGGAGCATGCTTAGTGGCTGGGAAATCAAAGTTCTGATAACAACCTAAGAGCCTAAACAGAAGTATTCTTCACAGTTTTATGATGCACTTATAGCTATAGGAATCGGTGATTCATAGGTTTTAATGTGTAAATGTCTAGTGTCATTTCCTCACTAATTCCTTAAGAACAGACGGGATCGTCCTATGTGTACCCCACGGCCACCATACACATGGCCCAGTGGGACAGATTAATTAGAAGTTCATGTGGTTTCCAAAGCTGATTATAACATCCAAAATTATTGAATCCTTCAATTTGTACATCATACAGAAGTGCATCTCATCAACAGTGTGGTGTGGGCCGAAGAATGAACGTGGCCTTGGTCATCTGCTATTACAAATGCAGCTTTCAGTTAATAGGGACCGTACCTTGAGTACCAGACACTTTGGTGGCCTCCATAAGCCCTCAGTCTTCTTTTTAAAAATAGGATTTTTTTTAGAGAGTCATACCTAATGGACTAGAATTCCATCTTCCCAAGAGGTAAGGATGGCCTAAGAGGTTTACCAGAAATTACCGGATCAACCTCTGGGAAAGTGCGTTGAAAGGGAGTCAGCAGCCAGTGTCTATGTTCTCTGGGACCCTTGACCTGTCAGTCTTGCCTGGAATCTGGATGTGATCAGCAAACATAAGCCTTAATGACAAAAGTCAAGACAAAAGAACAAAACAATCGAAAAGGCCATTTTTCTTCTGACCACAAATGCCAGGACTAGCTCTGAAGTGCCAACTTCTGGACTTTTTTGTTAGAGAAGGAACTGGGCTTTAACAGAATATTGGTTCCTGATATACTCTGGAAGCAACTTATTCCAACATGAGTTTCAACTTCCTTACCTGAAAAACTGATGCACTTCATGGGCATGTTGAGTTTTACATGAAAATATAACTTACAAACCCCTTTAAAGGTGTTGCTAAATATGTAGGTTGTTTTACCTCAGGATATTCAGGGACTTATTTAAAAGTCCTTCAAATACATAACTGTTCTGTTTCCCTTGAAATTTTTATACCAGAGACTTTCAATTTAAAGTAGCCTTGGTCTTGGTTGATTAACTATACTAATGCAGGTCAGGCATACCGAATCCAAGCTGGTAACAATAACAGGTCACGACAGCTGTTTTCCTGAAAAATTTGAGTTTGTCTTAAAATTCAGTTCTGGGGCACCTGGGTGGCTCAGTTGGTTAAGCGACTGCCTTTGGCTCAGGTCATGATCCCGGAGTCCCGGGATCATGTCCCGTATCAGGCTCCTGGCTCCGCGGGGAGTCGGCTGCTCCCTCTGGCCTTCTTCACTCTCATGCTCTCACTCTCTCTCTCTCAAATAAATAAAACAATTTTTTTTTAAATTTCAATTCTGGATATGTAAACTTGACTGCACGTTTCTTAATACAAACAATGAAGTCTGTTTCCCGCTCTATATACAACACAACTTTTATAGTTAGCCAAACCTTACAGGCCAATCTGTAAAGAGGACAGGTTTTAGAATGAATAAAATTGGAAAGCTTGCTAATTATAAGGACACCTAACTTTACTGTGCTTCGCGGATACTGCAGTTCTTACAACTGAAGGTTTGTGGCAACTCTGTGGAAAACAAGTCTACTGGTGCCATTTTTCCAACATTTGCTCATTTCATTTGTGTCACATCCTGGTAATTCTCACACTAGTTCAAACTTTTTTGTTATTATATTTGTTATGGTGATCTGTGGTCAGTAATTACAACTTGCTGAAAATGTAAATAATGGTTACAATTTCGTAGCAGTATATACAGTTTAGACATAATGTTACTGCACACTTAATAGCCTACGGTATGGTGTCAACTCTTCTAAAACCCGGGAAACCAAACAATTCATCTGACTCGCTTTATGAGGTCTGCTTTATTGCAGTGGTCTAGAACTGGAACCGCAGTAACTTCAAGGTGTGCCTAGAACTTCCCTTTCTGCGTAGCTGCTGGAGTGATTAAAAACACGAGTCTGATGTTGCTACTGCTGTTTAAGAGCCCTCCACATATCCACACCCCGCTCACAATGCAAACCATGGTCCTAGGCAAGGTTTCATTCATAGAAAATCTGTTAAACTTGTCAATTTCTAAAATTCAGTAGACACTTGAACAGTTATGACAAATATTTCTCAGATATAATGCTTACAACAACAGTGAAAAGTTGTGAAATAGGGCCTTGCATTTGTTATTCCAAGTATTATTTAATCCTCACAGTGACCTTTACATATAAAGTTAAATACTAGCTTTTTAGAGATGGGAAAGTGTCATAGAAACTCAGATACCAAGTATAGAGGAGAAACTGGGAAAAATCCTATAACTTTATAAAGAGATGACTGCCCATGAATGAACTCTCATCAGACATCTTGAAAAATGACGTATCTTACATCGAAAAAGTGGCAAATTGGATACATAAATGAAAGACCCTCTCCTCCTCTGACTCTTCAAGGGTAGCACTATTAACCGATGTTTTTCCTCAAACTTGTCTATGCAAAGATTTACACAATCACATATCGTTAAAGATACAGAGATAACACTTGGTTTTGTAGGATGTAGGGCAGTGGTACGGGGTGCTCGACCAATAGGGCAGTGCTGGCTCTTCCTGGTCAGGTGTTCGCAGTGTGGGGTACAGAGCAGGACAGTCAGCAGCCTCCCACTGACAGACAACTGCCTTCCCATGAGGGGACCTGCTAGTGAATGTACCATCGCAACTGCTCCATGTATCCCAAAGCTGGCACAATTCTACCAGCCCACAGGGAGTAGCAGCAGTTTTCCACTGTCAGCATTTGTAAAATGGCAAAAAATAAAATGGTGCAGAACAAAGAGGTAAAAAGCGTTCACTTGGCTTAAGTGTCTTTATGAAGACTCAATGTTTTCAACAGGCTCTGCAGGCTTCAAGGCGCTGCCCCTTCATTTCCCTCTCCACGCTCTCCCTGGCTGGTTAAACACTGTGGTTTCCCAAGAATGTTCTGTGTTTCAGGAAGTTTTCAGGCTGCCCAGTAGTTGACACAGCAGTTCACACCACCCTAAAATCTTAGATTTATTCACCCTCTACTGTTCCATGACGTCACTAGCTGTGATTCGGAGAAGGGGGGAATGTAGCACAGGGAGGAAAGCCGCTCTGCCTTCTTGCTAGCCGGCTTCCTCCACGCTAGTTTCCCCAAAAGCACACTTCCATGCGCACCCTAGCTGGAAAGCCATGTCCTTACGTTAATTCCCTGTGTGCACAGGGGTGTTTCCTGTATCAAAACCAAATGTAACTGTAAAATAAATCTTTTATCAAGCATCTAAATAATTCACGTTTGTAACAAAGTACTGAAAAAACACAATTTTTGGAATCCGAACTGGTGTTCTGACCTCATCAGCGGTCATAACTTTGGCCTGGGTTTTGCAGCTGAGAAACATGGCCAGCCACAGCAACCCCCAGGAGACCAAAGTTACACATGTTAAAGGCAGTTCAGCTTGTGATGAAATCACTAGCGATGCCAAAAAGTTCTCAGTGACTAATGAGTCAGCACATGGATGGTTAGTTCAGAACTTAATCATTCTGCAAGAGCTAATACGGGGCCCTGGCAAGAGTACACTTTTTCATTTCCAAGGAGAAAAATCCTGTGGCACCTTCCTAAGTCCAGGCTGCACCGCTGAGAGAAAGGGTCTGTTCTTCCTGAAGGACGGCAGGGGCCCCTTTTTATAATGAGTCCGTACGCCGGTTACCGCTTCACGTCTACTACTGCGCGCGCATGAGATCGTTTCACGCTCCCTTCACCTTGGGGCTTGGCGGGTGCTCCCACTGCTCCTCTCTGTCGTCCACGGCCAACTAACTCCCCTTCCGCTGCTGGCTGCTGAGGCCTGGGCTGGATATAGCCAGGCTGCTGACTCTACGGCGATAATGCAAACAAACAGCATTCTTTTCATGTCAAAAGGTCACAGGTCAGAGGAAACAGTCTTCAGCAAGTCTAAGACGTTCAAACAAAACTGGTCTATGTTAGGAACTAAGTATTCCCCTAAAGCAGCTTCTTCAAGAAGGATCACTAACTAGCTGATGGGCATTAGGGTGGGCTCAGGATGGAAGGAGCGCTGGGTGTGATACACAGCTGAACAATCACTGAACTCTACCTCTGAAACTAATATTACACTGTAATTAATTGGATGTAAATAAAATTAAAAAGAAGAAGAAGAAGAAGAAGAAGAGTCACTAACTAAAGAATCGGCTGTTCCAATGCTCACGAAATAGAACAGGATCATTCTTGTTCGGCTCCTGCATCCTTCACAGAACAGTTTTTAAACTTATCTTCAACAGCCTAAGCCAATAAAGATGTAGGTTTTTGTTTTTCAAGGACATGCTCTGTAGGGGAAAGGTCAAGCACTCACCGCAGTGGCCCCCACATGCTGCACTGTCTCCTGCCCACGGGCGCGTCCTCTGGCTCTCGCTCTGGCTCGCCCAGTCATTTTTTTTCCTAGAGAGGAAACAATTGTAAAGACAACACTCAACATACATGATTACATTTGACTGTTTCTGCAATGTTCCCTTTATTTTTTTTTCCCGTTTTATTTTCTTTTCAGTGTTCCAAAATTCACTGTTTATGCACCACACCCAGCGCTCCATGTAATACCCACCACCAGGCTCACCAAACCCCCCACCCCCTTCTCCCCCGAAAGCTTCAGTTCATTTCTCAGAGTCAACAGTCTCTCATGGTTTGTCTCCCCCTCCAATTTCCCCCATCTCACTTCTCTCCTTCTCCCCATGTCATCTGTGTTATTCCTTATGCTCCACAAGTGAGTGAAACCATATGATAACTGACTCTCTCTGCTTGACTTATTTCACGCAGCAGAATCTCTTCCCGTCTCGTCCATGTTGCTACAAAAGTTGGGTATTCGTCCTTTCGGATGGAGGCATAATACTCCATCGTGTATATGGACCACATCTTCCTTATCCATTCGTCCGTTGAAGGGCATCTTGGTTCTTTCCACAGTTTGGCCACCGTGGCCATTGCTGCTATGAACATTGGGGTACAGATGGCCCTTCTTTTCACTGCACCTGTATCTTTGGGGCAAACACCCAGTAGTGCAATGGCAGGGTCATAGGGAAGCTCTATTTTTAACTTTCTGAGGAATCTCACACTGTTTTCCAGAGAGGCTGCACCAACTTGCATCCCCAGCAACAGTGCAAGAGGGTTCCCCTTTCTCCACATCCTCTCCAACACACGTTGTTTCTTGTCTTGTTAATTTTGGCCATTCTAACTGGTGTAAGGTGGTATCTCAGTGTGGTTTTGAATTCCTTTAGATGTACGGAAGACTCCACATAAGTTTCTGAATCAGCACCTGTTCTCCGCACCTCTCCTAACAGAGCTAAAGGCAGTGTCCCCTACCTTCAATGAACATAAGTGCTTATGGTGGACTGGACATGCTGGGTGGCAGGGCTACGGTGCAGGGCTTGTTTCATACAGACAGTCACCTGTTGAATTACTATCTCAACCAAACTTAAGAAAACTTAAGAGACATCAGAGGCTGGTGACCAACTCTTTTCACATGTGGGTGTGTATCTATGAAACTGGGCCCACATGGCATGTTTGAGGTCAGGCCCTTTCCCTAACTCTTCCACGTATCCGCTGCACACTCCTGGGTCCTCCCACAGCACAATGCGCAGCTTAAACACACCCAAACCGCCATCTTCTACAGCACACCATTTATGCCCCACATTTTCATTCTAGGCGAGAGACGCGACCATCTGCCGTGTCTGTAAAGAAAAAGGACAGGGTGCTCGCTCTTCCAATGCCTCGTCTGCTGCTCTCCATCTCACCACCACCGTGAAGTGGCTGGGAGCCAGGGCCCATGCTAAGGGCAGAGGTATCACCATGCAGAAAAGCGGATGCACCCCCTCACCCCCACCACGGAGCAGAAAGCGTATCAGGTCACACAGGGTGGAGACCTCAGAGCTACGAGTCCTTCACAGAAGGGACATAACCTGAGATTCGTGTGTTCATTTGTGAAACCGTCTTAATAAACCACCGCGCAGGTCCAGCGTGCGTTCCAAGTGAGCGCTGGGTGCACAGTGAACACTCATCACATCTTAGCCCTAGTGGGGAAGGCAGATAAGATTATAACTACAACTTTTTAAGTTTAATGAAGGAACTAAGCCGAACGTCCTATCAGAAAAGCGAGCAGAAACTCATTTACATACCGCAGCCCGCCTCCTGCGAGGCCGCCACTTAAACAGAGGTGCCAGAGGACCAGGAGGCCGCGGGCACGCGACGCCAGGCTCCGGAGAAGCGCGGAGTGTGCGGCTGCGAGACGCCGCGTGAGGCCGCAGGGCACTAGGGAAGGGGAGCCGGTGCACCCGAACGTGGGGCCCTGCGGCCAACAGGAGGGCCGGATTCCTCCTTCACCGCGCTGAGACCCCCAAGGTTCTGAACACCGAGGGCTGGCCCGCGCCATCGCACTGAAGGTCGCCCCGCTGTAAGTCAGGGTCCCAACCTGTGTCAGCGCTCGCAGCTCCTCAGGTTCTTGGTTCCAGCAGGACCTTCCCAGACCCACGCTCTCCGACAGGGCGGGCCTCGCGGGCTTCCGCCGTGTGCCGCGGACTCCAGCCCGCAGTGTCCAGGCGCGGCTGCAGAGCGCGGCCGGCGCAGGGGCCGGGACACGACAAGCGACTGCCACGCACGGAAGCCTCTGAGCCCCGATGCTGCCTGCAACCCGGCGGCACCACGCCCCGAGCTTGCTCACGCACCCGACGCGCCACGCTCAGGTCTCGCACGGCCGGTGTGCGGAGGGACACCCGCTCTCGCACACGTGGGCCACCAGGGTCGGCGACTCAGCGCGCCCCGCCGTAGCCCGCCTTACAGCCGCTGCCTCACCGCTCGGGGCTCCTCCCGCCCCCGCACCCCTGCACGCCGGCCTGCGAGCCGCAGGTCGGCCCCGGCACCTAGCCTGGCACCCGGCCGCCTCGCGGGCTGTCCTCCCGCCGCCTCGCGCTGTCTCCAGCAACACGTGGGACTCGCCGGAGACCCCGGTCAGACAGACGCGGGCCCCGCGCCCGACCCAGCGGGCCCCGCGCCCGACCCAGCGGGCCCCGCGCCCGTCGCGGCCCCCAGGCCTCCCCCGGAACCGCACACGGGTGGGGTACGCGGCCCGAGCGCAGGCTGTCCCGCGCCGCGGCGGCTCCCCGCTGCACCCTTCCGCTCTCGGGACACCCCGTGGGCGACAGACTACGGGTCCCCTCGAGACCCGGCTGCGGACGACTCCCGCCCCAACGGCGGTCCGGCCGCCCCCCGCCCCGGCACCTGTCCCCGCACACCGGCAGCCACGCGGCAGCCACACAGGCTCTCCCGCGCCCCGGACGGGCCCTCTCCCGACCAGGGGCAGCGCTGAGGACCGCCGTCGGACCCACGCAGTGCGCCCCCAGCCAGCCCGTGCCCACGAACGCCCGCGACCCCAAGCAGCGTCCAGGAAGGACCCCCCCAACCGAGACAACGTCCCCCAAACCGGACAGTGCCCCCCACGACCCTCCGACTAGCCAGGAGCGCCGCAGACCCAGCCAGCGCTGCCCCAACCACGCAGAGCCCCCCAAACCCAAGCAGCGTCCAGGAACGACTCGTGACCCAAGGAGCAGCCCCCCAAACCCCAGCAAAGTCCCGCAGCGCGCCCTGACCTTGCAAGTGGCCCCCCATGCCCTTGCAGGGCCAGGGACCGCCCCCCTCGGACCCCGGAGCGCCCCCGCACCCCGGGCCTTCTCCCGCCCTCCCCACGCCCGTGTACCCCCGCGTCGCGGGCGTCCCTCCTCACCAGGCCCACAGCCGCAGTCGCACGGAAGCCCACGCACCCGGCCGGGCCGCCGCGACCCGGAGCCCCTCAGCACCCGCCGCCGCCGCCGCCCTAACAGCTGCCGCGCCGCCAACCGCCACCGCACGCCAGATCCCTCCGCGCGCGGACTTCGCGCCCCGACGCCTAACCCAGCGAGCCGGCCCTGCTCGGACCCGCGGAGCCGCGCCGCTCACCGTCACTTCAGCACCAGCCGAGGCTCCCTCGCACTCGTGGGCAGTCGCGGGGCGCGGGCCCCGGCGGAAGGGGCACGGCGTTCCTTTCCTGCGCGGAAGGACACCTGCGTCTGGCGGTGAACTCACCCGCACGTGACATCTGGCTAACGGCGCGGCGAGGACGCGCGCGCGCTGCGCCCTGATTGGCTGGCACGTGCACGGCGGTTTTCGGGGGGCGGCGCCCCAGGAGCCCCGCCCCAGGCCCCGCCCCGAGAGTAACCGCAGGTGGCTGAGGCGAACACCGGCCTGGTTCGCAGCTAGGGAGGCCACGTGGAGCCGGGGCCACGGCCTGGGTCGGCTGGGAGAGCGGGACCAGGTGCAGGACAGCGGCCTGAACCTTGGGCGGCCCCTTCAAATGGAGGCTGTTTAGCTCCTCAGATCGAGAGATGAGATTCGAATTTTGCCCCCAAGAAAATAAAGCGCATTCCAGAGCCCGAGTGCGGGCGGCTGTGCACCTGCCCATTTACGTGTGCACAGACGGCGTGCCGAGTGCACGCGTGTGGACGTGTGTGGCGGTGGTCGTCCGCCGTTTTTATCTGCATCTACCTGCATCGTCACCTACGGGGCGGGTTAAAGCACGGGGGCCGCGCCCCCTCCCCAGGGACTCGGCAGGTTCAGTTGGCCGGCCAGCTACTCCCCGTCTCCTGACAAATCGCTCCTGACGCTGCCCCAGCTGCTCCGGGGTCCGCCTGAATGCGAGGTCCCGGAATCAGATGCCTTCAATGAGAATTTGTTTCGTCGTTGGGCAAACCCAACAGAACTGAAACTATGGTAAACATCGTAAAATAGGGCCGTTTTTTGGTCCGACTGGGAAATGGGATTCTATGTAGCTAGAGAAGTCTAGTAATGATTCAGGGGTTTCTTAAGGATGGAGTGTAGGGGGGCAGTGGCAACAGTTATCTGGAGGGATTGTCTGAAAGCTGCATTTATACAGCAAACATTTTATTAATGCTTATGCATGTATTCAGGGCGCTTGGGGTGGGGTGGGGCAGAAGTTTTCCCAAGCCATCTCCCCAAGTCTACTGTCTCCCCTGTGGGTCAGAAGGAGCCCTCTGGGTTTCAGGGTGTACCTCACTCACTTGATTGTCAAAACCGAGAAGGGGGAAACTTCTGAAAAACACATTCCCAGGTAATCCTGACTGAAGAGATTTGGAATGGGAGCCAAGTATTTTAGGAGACACCAGGTGATTTTTCTGCCGAGAAAATTTTGAGAAATGTAAGGCAAGATCTGTGATCTTGACATCGTACACAAAGAAAGGATTAATGTGAAAAGGGGAGACGCCCAATAAGTTTTTTTGTGTCGGGGGGGATGACTTCACTTTATAAAAATAGAAGGCACTGTTTGGGGAAAGGCACTTTTCTAAGAGGAATTTAACATGTTGGTGAGAAAGATGTTCTGTGGTCTTGCCAGCAGATGGAGCGAGAAAACAAGAAATAAGTCTACAGTTTCAACTGGGTGCAGGGGCAAGAAATACCAGGAATGCAGCTCACAGCAAAGAAGTCACCCTTTTCCCGTTTCTCTTCTCTATGTGCCTAAACTCCTTGGGACTGCTAAGCATACACCATCCGCAGAGCATCTTGGTGTGTGCATTGTCTGAAATGCGTGGTTTCTAAAGACATAGGAAGTTGTGATTCAGCAAGATGGAGGCAAACCCCTCGTGCTTCTGATGGTGCAAACAGTGCAACTCACAAACGTCCCCTAAAATTTAAAAAGAAAAGCTACAGAGAGACTTTGGGGAAGCATCATTTTTTTCAAGAGTTTCGACATCGACAGCGTGACACAGTGGCTCCAGTCACTGGATACAGCTGTGTTGCCCCCGCTAGAAACTGAAAAGTGAAGGGATATAGATTCTCCTTCCAGGAGTTTGGTCAGGTGCTGGGGAGTAGGGGGTGGGCAGAGAGGTGGGAGTCCATCCCGGAGAGGGAGCAGAACACTACGAGGGACCTGGCTGCTGGGAGGGAGGTCACTTGGCAGATGCTGATGCTGCGGTCTGAAAGGGTGAATGGGATTTGCAGGGACCCCTGTGGCCCAAGCCGGTGGGGATGTTTAGGGAGCATCTAGCTATATGGCCCAGCAGGAGTGATCACTGAGGGGGTGACACTGAGCTGCAGACCAGGTTCTAGAAGTTGAATGACAATAAACAATGTCCAGGCTGCTGAATACACCTTGCTAGATGGTGTGAATAAGACACGCTCTCTGTTGTCCTGATGATGCCAAGCCCCAGGACCCCCAAGGGGAACATGTCACAGCTAGGTCAGGCACAGAACAGGGTGAGAGGCAGAGACTGTGTCCACAGGCCTGTAAGCTCCATACCTGAACTGGTCAGAGGCTTTTGGGTCCTAGCCAGACTCTACCAAGAGGGAAGGAGGGCTCAGATTTGCTGGCTCTCATGCGATTTTATCATTGTTGTTTGCTTTGATTCCTTGAGGGGAAATTCAAACAAGATGAAATTAACCATTTTACAGCGAACAGTTGAGTGGTACTTTGTACCTCCACAGCGTTGTGCCAGCACCACTTCTCTCTAGTTCCAGAACATTTCCATCATCCCAGAGCAAAATCCCACTCCTTTTAAGCTGTCATTCCCTGTTCACTGCCCCCTGCCAGCCCCGGCCACTGCAAATCTTTCTGTCTCTATGGGTTTACCTACTTTACTTGTGTCACATGAACAGACTGATACGATATGTGGTCCTTTGTGGCTTTCTGCCTTCTTTCACTGAGCCTCGTGTTTTCAAGGTCGGTCCTGAACGTTGTACCATGGATCAGTTCTTCCTTCCTTTTTTTTTTTTTTTTTTTTTTTAATATTTTATTTGACAGAGATCACAAGTAGGCGGAGAGGCAGGCAGAGAGAGAGGAGGAAGCAGGCTCTGCATGGAGCAGAGAACCCGATGTGGGGCTCGATCCCAGGACTCTTAGATCATGACCTGAGCTGAAGGCAGAGGCTTTAACCCACTGAGCCACCCAGGCGCCCCTCTTCCTTCCTTTTTATGGCTGAATAATATTCCCCTGTGTGAAGAGACCACGTCTGTTTATCCATTTACCCGTTGAAGGATGGGTCTAATGTTTTTAAAGGGAAGCAGGGATCCTGGACACCTGTGAACTCATGGTCAGCCCATGGCCACTGGGTTTGTGACCACATCCCATCCTCGTGTCCAAATCCAGGGGACAGCTTTTGGACCTGCCTGTCTCCTCTTTCCCACTGAGAGTGATGCTTCCTCCTTTTACCCCAACAGTACCGCATCCTGCCCGGACCTGGGTGTTGTTCCTCCATCTCCGGCTAGTCCTTCTGTGTATGATTCATAGATGTGCCTTCTGCCTGGGACCTAGATGTGCATGGCAGCGGTTCCCAAAGTGTGGTCCTCATCACCAAGAGTCTGCAGGAGGTTTTTGGGTCCCACCCCAAGACTGTGGTTGAACCAGGATCTTGAAGGTAAGGCCAGAAACCTGTGTCAAAGCGGCCTGCTGATCGGCTCTGAACCGCTGGGTAGTGTGAGATCCATGGAGCCTACTCCCCGAGCAAGGGGTGGAGATTGGCACCCACTCGGTCTTGGGGTGGCTCACTTATCGCCATGACCTCAGACGGCCTCTTGAGCTCAATGGCCCTAGTGTCTGTGGGTCGCTGCTGAGCCCCATTCTGGTATAGTCTAGTAGGGGTTCCTCTGTTCCCGGTCACTTTGGGAATAGTCTCATTAGCAGGAGGTACAGACAGCGGTGGGAGTTTGGGAGAGCATCTACTCAGAACGAGCTTTTTCTAAAAACAAGAAAAGAAATGAAGCTTCAGTGATGTTTGAGGTGTTGGTGTCACTGATGCCCTCCCGTGCTCCTGTGTCTCTCTATGAGGTGTCTGTGGGCAGGGCTCCACGGCCATCCCGTGTCCTGCCTGTGGTCAGACCACTGGGACCTCTTACAACTTGCGTGTGGCCCGCAGGCAGCGGCTCGGGGTACGGAATCCAACTCACTCACTCTGAACCAACCTTCTCCCAGAGGGATAGCTTCTGGAACAGATAGATTTCTTCAGTGGAACCATGGTGGGAAAACACGATGGGGTCCCTGAGGGGCTCAGTCATCAAGCGTATGCCTTTGGCTCAGGTTATGATCTCAGGGTTCTGGGATCAAGCGCCCCATCAGGCTCCCTGCTTGGCACGAAGCCTCCTTCTCCCTCTCTCTCCCACTCCCCTGTTTGTGTTCCCTTTCTTGCCGTGTGTCTCTCTGTCAAATAAATAAATAAAATCTTAAAAAAAAAAAAAAAAAAAGGAGAAAAGGAAAGAAAAAAATAAAAACAACTAAAAATGCAAACAGAACCAAACAGCAAGACTGTATTAAAACCAACACTTGCGCTTATGGTATAAGCATTGTGTGGTCCTACATGCTGAATCCCACGGGTCTGACAGGCTCGTTGCTCGGTAGTAAGAAGGAGATCTTTTTCTCAAATAAGAATTTTGTCTTTCAAGTTTTCATTTTAAAGATGAAATTTGATGAAATACATAGTTTTTAAATTTATCATGTAATATAGGAATATATGATAATATACAAATGTAGTTAATGCATATCATAAAAATATGTAAGGAATTAAAATATAAAATAATATATAAATATATAAGATATGTAAAATATATAAATATATAAAATAATATATAAATAATAAATTATATAAAACAATAATTTTCTAAAATGAAAGTCAAAAATGAAATTTCAGGGGTGCCTGGGTGGCTCAGTGGGTTAAAGCCTCTGCTTTCGGCTTAGGTCATGATCTCAGGGTTCTGGGATCGAGCCCCACATCAGGCTCTCTGCTCAGCAGGGAGCCTGCTTCCCCCTCTCTCTCTGCCTGCCTCTCTGCCTACTTGTGATCTCTGTCAAATAAATAAATAAAGTCTTAAGAAATGAAATTTCATCTTTAAAACTTGCAAAGGTGAAATTTTTACTTGCGATCTTTATTTTGGAACCTATTTTTCATGTGCATAGTAGAGCACAGTGTCTTATAAGTACATACCGCAGTGTACTGTAATTAAGCATAAATGTCTTGGGCGCACGTGCCCCAAACACTTACCGTGAAGCGTGCTGGACATGGCCGGGAGTCTGCCCGGCAGCCGGTCCAGCCCTGTGCCCGGGGCACTCCCGCGGCTCGGCTTGGACAGCACCCCTCCAAGAAGTTTTCCTTCTGACTTTGTCCCCTCTCTAGGAGGGCTCTCCTCTCTGGGCTTGCGGCTTGTGTCCTGCATGTGTTCAAGCCTGTGGCTTGCTGCCTTGGGAGTGAACCCTTCCCCACTAGTTCCTTTTGTTATTCAGGAAGCTCCCTGAGGACAGGACCTGTCTCCCCCAGTTGGGTTTGTGATCTGGCAATACTGCCGAATAAATGAGCAGAGATGCCTGCCTTCAGCTCTACGTAAAGCCTGCGTGTTGTGAGCACACGGCCCTTTCCACTCCCAGGGGCCTCCCCGCAGTCAGGTGAGGGGGAGAGTCACCAGCCATCGGCCTGCTGGTGCCTCTTTCCCCTTCAAATACTGTGTCTTGAGCTCTGAAATTTTTTGGTTATTTTTTGCTAAAAGCTGCAGGTGTTTTAGGGTTTTGTTGTGTTGTTTTGTTTGGCAGTGACAATAGCGATCGGCTGTGTTTCTCCAGAATTAAGTGGCACACGATTTCTTGGTGCCTGAGTCTCCCACGGGCCATTTCCCACCATCCCGTGTCATGACCCAGCATTTTGGTGGGTGTCAACCCCCTTTGCAAGTGACTCGAGGGTTCATTATAAATTAGTCTGAAACGTTAGCAGTGGCCCCCAAACCTTTGCCAGTGAGTGCTTTATTTGAGACCC
This sequence comes from Mustela erminea, assembly GCF_009829155.1. NCBI lineage: Eukaryota > Metazoa > Chordata > Mammalia > Carnivora > Mustelidae > Mustela > Mustela erminea. The sequence continues at coordinate 90,862,451 of NC_045626.1, read as the reverse complement.
TGGCATGTGAGATAATTCTGACCAAAGACACAGGAGAGGATGTTGGCCGGGGTCAGTGAAAAAAAAGAAAAAGGAAAAAGAAGGCTTAACAAAGAAACAGTGCTTCCTGCCTCTCGACTTTGAAGTAGATGAGGTCCAGAGCTGCTGCTGCTGTCCTGTGACTTTGAGCAGAACCACTGGAGAATACTTGTCTTCGCGGCTTAACCCCAGTGAATCCGGGCTGTCACTGCAGCCAGCGACACCCTAAGCAAAGAAGGGGCTCTTCCCACCCCTGTATGTGGGGCAGCACCTCCACAGGACCTCAGTAAATGAAAATTCCTGGCTCCGCGGCTGAACGGCGAGCCCACAGAATTGAACTTAGACCGTACCCTGCAAGAATCTCAAGTTTTAGGAGGCTCCCCGGCTGGTTCTGTGTCAATAGTTCAAGGTCAAACTTTGAGAAATACTATAAGTTATGTTTCAAAGTCAGTCTTGAAGCTGAAATTAAATTCAGAATTTAGTTAAGGGCACTGATTTTGACAAATACATAGCCCATCGGGTAACTATGTCGAAGTAAACAAGTATCCTGAGTGTTCTTGTTATATCCTTCAGGGGTTCATTAATATCTCTCTGGAACAAAGTTATTTTATATGTTGCAAAAGTTGTCACAAAGTTTCAGCATCTTTAGCATGTGGAGGAGACACAGGAGATAGGACTTTGAAAAATAATTTTTGGAAATAGGTTCATATTGTCACAATGGCAATAATGCAATCGTAAATAATTAAATTTGTCATTAGAAATTTTAGCTTCTCCTTGGATTTGATTGTATAGTCTGGGTTTCTAAATAGTGTAAGATCCATCTCTTTCAGAAACCGTTGAGTTTATCAACTGATCATCAGCAGAGGGAGAAATAATTTGGACGGGCCGTTAGATGTCCACTCAATCTGTATTATTAATTATTCATGTATTGATGTCTTTAAAATTTCATCCAGTGTTCCCTCAATCTTTTGCATTCAAAGAGCAAAAAATGAAACACTTGCAATATTGTTTGCTTCAAAATTATATAGGGCTCTGTGACACGAGGTGTCACTTGTATATTATAAAGAAATATGCACGATAAGGATTTTCTTCCTCCATTGATCAGAAAGGCGATAGTGAATCATACTGGAAAGGTAACTTTGAGACAGTATGTGCTGTGTGATGAGCAGAGCTTGGACTTTCACAGTAGATAGATCTTGGATTGAGTATATGAGATTAGTAGTTCTCAACCTTTGGAAATCCGGAAGCTGTGGGCCTGGTTTTAGAAACACACATATGCATGACTGTGCATGCAACTTTCCATACCTTACTAGAATGTTCTGGAACCTAGTGATTTCCTAGTACTAGGCACTGGTTGTGGACTAGACTGACCATGCTGGGTATTTTGGTAGCCTAAGCACCCCGCCTAAACCAGCAACTCCATTAACATTCTATTTTGCTGGGCCGGGTGGGGGGAGGGGCACAGAGTGGCCAGAGCCTGGGACACTTGTGTGGAAGCTCATTTGCACAGTGGGCCACTGCATACTTACTCGGGCTGGCTTAAGAGGGCTGATAGATTACAGATATTTATGGCTAGAGGCCCCTGAAGCCACCACCATTTGTTTTCACTCTGGCTACCTTAGAAAAACAGTGACTCAGTGATTATCTATTGAGTGAGTAAATGATGCAACATGCAAGTATGAGTGAATGATCCTGAGCAAGCCACAGCGCTCAGCACCGGGTGTCTCACCGTCACACTGGAATCAGCCATTCCAACCTCACAGGACCGTTGTGAGCATCAAATGAGATAATGCCCATAAAACGCCTAAACTATTCCCACCATGTAGGTGCACAATAAATTCTTGTGTCGCACCAAGACAGGCAAGCTGCAAACCTGAGTTACGGGTCGCGTGAGTTACGGCAACTTTGGTTTTATGTACTTGAATGAACATAAAACCTTATTTATTTAGTAAGTGATGATGCAGGAGGAAATTTTGCTGTGTTGAGTTTTGTTAATGAGCATCAGGGCTAATGCAACCTTAATTGGGGTCCAAGTTTATCTTTGTATAGCAAGGAGGGCTTCCGCTGCTAATCAGTTGTGTCAACACGATTGCGGAGACAGGTCTAACCTATTTAGGAAAGAAAACTGTTCTTGAACCAATGGCCTCTTGCACTGCTTACGACCTGCGAGTATTATATGATCTTTATTCCTATTTGTAAAGTCACTGCTACTTTTGTTGCCATGGGCATTTAAAATTAATCAAATTCTTTTTTTTAATTCCAAAATTCTTCACATCTCCCCACCCTAATCAAACCAGTTGCTTTTCTAGGTAAATCTGATAAGTAACATGTTACATTTTCTTAAATAGTCAACACAAATAATGAAATTTTTGAAATCTTTGGAAATAGAAGGAAAAGCTCAACTATCATGTCAGGAAACCAATGATGCCTTTAGCAGTTTCACGTATTCTCCAGCAGGCTTTCCCCTACTTTTTTTTTTAATATATTTCCAGTTGTAACCTATGCATTCAATTTAAACTCTACCTTTCCTTAGTAGGTGATGATTATGTTACATGTATTTCAAATTACCATTTTAATGACTTATGCTATTAAGTGGATTTATCATAAGTTGAAAGTCGTATCTTTTTGATTGGATTTTTCATTGATTCTTAATTCTCAACATTATAAACAGTGCTTTGCCCCATATGTAGCCTTTTCTCTCTTTTGGAAATATCTTTAGGATGAATTCCCTAAAGCGTGATATTATCTTCCAGGAAATGTTCATTTTTATGACCCCTTATATATTATAAAATTGCTGTTCAGAAAGACTTGATTGGGCTACTTCCCACTGCTAGTAGCTACACAGATATACGTGTCACTGCCATCCTCTCCACTGTTGGGTGTTTTCATTTAACAAAAGTGTAGGATCTACATGCAGAAACTATAAAATCACATGATGGGCATAAAACAAGATCTGAAAAAATGCAAGGCCATATCTGGTCCTTGGATGGGAAGACAATAATTTAAAATGTCATTTTATCTTGTCTTGGGGAGGGTTTAAAATTGTCCTAATAAATATAAGGGAGAATGGAATTGTTCCCATAAAAAAAGGAGAATGTAAGCCAGTAGACTTTCCTACCAAGTATGAAGGCTTGATTCAAAACAATATGGTATTGACATCGGAGTAGACAAACAGACCTGTGAAGAATAAAAGGGAGGTAAGAGAGAGTCCCCAGTATAAATGGGAATTTGATATAGCAAAGGTGACTTTTTTCAATTCAGTTGTGGGGGAAAGATAGATTTTTTGAAGTAAAGGAGTGGCACAACCAACATAGTACCTAGAGAAAAATCAGGTAGCATTCCCAGCTTAAACTAAACATGACACAAAATAAAATTTCTAATGGGATACAAATGTATATGCACAAAGTAAACAGTTCAAACACTCGGGAGCCACCAGGAGACTGTAAGTTCCAGCCTGGGTACTGAAGAGATCTTTGTAACTTTAGAAAACCCAGAAACTATAATAGATGGAAATGTTGAAGAATCTAAAAATTCTGAATGGCAAAGGGTAACATAAGTAGAGCACATGAACAAAGGATACTTTGGAGAATTATCTGCAGTAAAAATGAGAGATAAGGGGTTTGTATCTATAACATGTGATGAGCTCGTGTAATCCAGTAGAACAGCAAGAGAATGATATGAATCAGTATTTCAGAAAGGAGGGTTACAAAATGGCCATAAGATATTAAGCCTCTCAGGTAGTAAAATGCAAGAGACAGTAATATCAGGGACTAAAAAAAACGATACCCACGTGGTGGAAAGAGTCTGCAAGTCCAAGACTGCTAATGAAAATAACACCAGACCACTCAGGACCAACGTGGAAAGCTCCTTCATGGAGACACCCTGAAAACGTGATACTGAAGATACTGAAGAAAGAAGCCAGACGCCGAGGACCTCATAGTCTACGACTGCATTCACGTGAGGTGCCCAGGACAGGCAAATCTGCAGAGACAGAAATTAGATTAGCGATTGCCCACACCGCCATGGCTGAGGTGTAATGAGGGCGTGACTACTGATGGGCACAGGGTTCCTTTTGGGGGGTGGAGGAGAATGTTCTAGAATCGTGATGAGGATTATGCACCCCTGCCAGTGTATAAACCCCACTAAGGGGATGAATATATGAGATCTCGATAAAGGCCTTATGGAGGTAAGAGGAGATGATGTGAAGAAATTGTTAGCACAGAGGCTGTGCTTAACCTCTCCCTGAAGGAATGCCTTGACCATCAATGACACCACCAACCCCAGTAAGCTCCAGGGAAAGTGCCAGTGTGACTGGCCAGGCGAGGAGCTTCCACATTCACTTGGGACAAATTGCCATCTCTATAACTCTCCCTTCTTCCATCCCAAAGAATGGCAGCTACTCCAAGTGAAATACGCATTTAGCTCATGTGGGTCAGACACGTCTGGGCCATGTACTGCTCACCTGCCCTTCCTGTGGCTTGGTCAGCCAACAACCACGTCTCCATGTCCATCGTCACCATCATCATAACAGCTTCTGTTTCTGCTGAACACTGGCCGTGCATCAGGCATCATTCGTTCAGCCCTCACCAGCCTCCTAAAGCAAGCCCTGTTGTTGTCCCTTCTTTCCAGACGGAGGAACAGGCTGGAGCGGTCAGGAACTGGTCAGAGGACACGTGTTAGCCATTGGTGATCGTGGGTCCGGGTCTGTCTGACCTTGACGCCCGTGCTCTTCCGTGCTCAGCGGTTCATCTTCCTGAGTAGGAAGAGCCTGCCCAGGTGTTCGTATGTTTTCACTTAAATAAAGGCACTTGTGTTTCAATGCCCAGCAGAGGAGGATCTTACCACCATGTCAACACAGTTCTCCATGTATCACTGAAGGACATCGTATTCGGCATGAATTTATGAATACAAGGAAATGATATCATTAGATTTATTTAAAGTAATGTGCTCATGGTCTACTTGTCCTCCCAACACAAATGGCTAGATTTAGGATTTGGTACAGTTTTCATTTTTATATTTTTAGGGGGGAAGGGGCAGAGGCAGAGGGAGAATCTGAAGTAGCCTCCATGCCCAGTGCAGAGCCCGGCACGAGGCTTGATCCTGAGATCACAACGTGAGTGGACGTCAGAGATGGAGGCTTAACTTCCCGAGCCACCCAGGTGCCCCTTGGGTTTGGTACACTCAAAAAGCACACTACTAGTGTGTATGACCATAAGGAAGAAGATACACCACCAGCTGAAATCGAAGTTATCAACATATGCAAAATATAGTCGTTTTATAGGTATCTGTTTGGTTTTTATCAAACTTACATACCTTGTCCCTAGGAGGATCCTCCAGTATTTCCCAAATCTCGCTCCTTGTCGTGTTTCTCTTGCTTACCCGGTTCCCTTCTTCCCTAAGCCAATCCCTTTTTTGTTCCTCAAGGAGACTTTATGTATTAAATTAAGGAAGTGAATTCGTAAACACCAAGTTGGTAACAGTGGAGAACGAGCTGATCGTTCTGCTCAAATCTGACGGGTTCGTTCACCCTACGGCTGACTGAGTGTGGGTCAGCCTCTAACCAGCATCACGGAGAGCAGGGGGCGTTAGAACCTACGCTGCTTGGAAGGAGCAGACAAGCCCAGGAGCAGGAGAGCATCTGAATAAATCATGGGATGGATAGTAGTCATCTGCAGGGTTGTTGGAAAATGATGTGCTGGTCCACGTCCATTGGTAAAAGGCACAGCATTCACTGTTACTGGCTAAACTGGCGGGAAGCTAGAGGGAGAAAGAGGCAGAGATACAGGCAGGGAAAGGGGCAGGGGAGAGCAGGGGGCAGGCAAGATGGGGAGGAGGGGGACACCAGAGAGGGGTCGTGTGCCATGGTCTAGCTTGCAACCATAAATGATAAATTTGTATTTTATAATTATAAATTATAAATCTGGACTCCATCTTCTGTGTGCAGGCGCCCACGAGTGTGTGTGTGTGCATGTGAGTGTGTGCGTATGAGTGTGTGTGAGTGTGCGTGTGAGGGTGTGCATGTGAGTGTGTGCACTGCAGGTGGGTCTGCAGATCTGGAAGGATAGAGATACTATCTGACTCCACTCTCTGGAGAGTACTGGAGAAAAGCAGTATTCCCCATTTTTATTTCTTCTTTATGCATCTTTTTCCAATCATTGGAGTTTATTTAAAAACTCCATTATAGTTTGGATAAAAGCAATATTTAAAACAATATTTTAAAAAACAATATTAAAAAATAAAGCAACATAGGCGACTGATCACAGCCCTTGCGGATGAAAGGTTTCCATTGTGTTTGGGTCTCCATTGCAAAGGCCAGGAGCCGATATCGTAGAATCCAAATGTCAGTGACCTTTGAAAGAATGATATTTAACAGGTTGGGACTGAGCCCACAAAGAGGTTATGGAACTTCTCAGCCATAATTTTTATTGCTTCGATATCAATATAGATGAATATTTCATCAAAACAGAGCACATTTATGCAAGGCGTGCTCTCTCCTGATTAGCACTGAACTTGCCCTGGGCGCTTTCCCCGCAGTGGGGAGATTTATTATACAGTAACCGGCTGAGCTCTCCTGCGGGTCAAGGGTTAAAGCTACAGAAACATGATTTGAGACTCATCTGAGCTCAGCTTTGCCGGAAAGATAAACAGAAGGATTATCAAAGCCTTTTCACGATATTAGTTAAATGCCCTGCCATGCGGGTGGGGGGAGAGGGGAGGCTTCCAAGTCTAACCACAACCGAGCCGGTAAACACCACGACCACTTTCACGAAATCGTGAGGACTTGAACGCCGCTGCCCACTTCCCGAAGTTACAGCGACAGGCATGCGTCATTTCTAGCCTGGAAGTGTTCAAGGTTGTCTCCTCCCGGTCCCTCCCCCGATCCGTGATGTGCTGTAAATTAAAATAAACATCTGACTGTGGTTCCTCTTAGATCTTTCACTTCTCACAGCAGCGGAGCAAACGGTTTCAGCTCCAAGTGTTCCTGGAGGAGGAGGGGCTGGCCCTGCCTTTGCGGGGAGCCGGGCTGCACCCCTGCATGGACAGCAAGCCGCTTTCACTTTGGAGTCATGCTCAGGTGGGGGGACCCTGAGGCAGACCAGCTCCTACCTCTGTCACCAGGCCGTCCGCCGTTAGCACTGCTGCCATCTGCACGGTGTGAACACGTCTTGCGGGACGCGGCTGGGTCTAAAGAGACCAGAGTCAGGGGCATCTGGGGGGCTCAGTCGATGGAGCGTCTGCTTTCAGCTCAGGTCATGATCCCAGGGTCCTGTGATCGGGTCCCACATTGGGCTCCCTGCTCAGTGGAGAGCCTACTTCTCCATCTCTGCCTCTCTCACTTTCTCATGAATAAAGAAAATATTTTAAAAAGAGAGAGAGAGAGACAGAGAGTGGAGTCTGTGTATCAAGGGGGTGTTAGGAGGAACTTAGCAGTTTGGAATTTAGTTCCCCTGTTGATGATCAAAGAGAAAGTAGCTTTGAAGCGGAAAGTTACAGAAAAACTCACAATATGCCATTTCATATAAAATCTCCCCGAAAGAAGTCCACATTTCAGCGTGCCCCATCCTACGTGAGGAGCAGCGGCCAGGCGTTATTTGGGAGGTATGACTTTGAGATTTGCCTTCTCATCGTCTGTGTGTGTATGTGTGGATGCGGGGGTGTGTGTGTGTATTTATGGGTGCACATGTGGTGTGTGTGTGTGCACACACGCTGTGCATGTGCCATGTGGGGTGTGTGTGCACACCCTGGGCATGTGAGTGTGCACTGTGCACGCACATGTGGTGTGTGTGAGCGTGCACTGTGCGTCTGTGGTGTGTGTGTGCACTGTGCATGTGTGTGGTGTGTGTGTGCACCGTGCGCGCGCGTGGCGTGTGTGTGTGTGTGTGCGCCGTGCGCGCGCGTGGCGTGTGTGTGTGAGTGTGCACCGTGCGCGCACGTGGCGTGTGTGTGTGAGCCGTGCGCGCGCGTGACGTGTGTGTGTGAGTGTGCACCGTGCACGCGCGTGGCGTGTGTGTGTGAGTGTGCACCGTGCGCGCGCGTGGCGTGTGTGTGTGAGTGTGCACCGTGCGCGCGCGTGGCGTGTGTGTGTGAGCCGTGCGCGCGCGTGACGTGTGTGTGTGAGTGTGCACCGTGCGCGCGCGTGGCGTGTGTGTGTGAGTGTGCACCGTGCGCGCGCGTGGCGTGTGTGTGAGTGTGCACCGTGCGCGCGCGTGGCGTGTGTGTGAGTGTGCACCGTGCGCGTGTGGCGTGTGTGTGTGTGAGTGTGCACCGTGCGCGCGCGTGGCGTGTGTGTGTGAGTGTGCACCGTGCGCGCGGCGTGTGTGTGTGAGTGTGCACCGTGCGCGCGCGTGGCGTGTGTGTGAGTGTGCACCGTGCGCGCGCGTGGCGTGTGTGTGTGAGTGTGCACCGTGCGCGCGCGTGGCGTGTGTGTGAGTGTGCACCGTGCGCGCGCGTGGCGTGTGTGTGTGAGTGTGCACCGTGCGCGCGCGTGGCATGTGTGAGTGTGCACCGTGCGCGCGCGTGGCGTGTGTGTGAGTGTGCACCGTGCGCGTGCGTGGCGTGTGTGTGTGAGTGTGCACCGTGCGCGTGCGTGGCGTGTGTGTGTGAGTGTGCACCGTGCGCGCGCGTGGCGTGTGTGTGAGTGTGCACCGTGCGCGCGCGTGGCGTGTGTGTGAGTGTGCACCGTGTGCGTGTGTTTTCTTTGCATAGCTCGCATCCTTTCCCACCATCCCCAGTTGCCGCAATAAGCCACTTCCCTTTACATGTCATCTCTAAATGGAAACAGAACAAAGAAAACAGGACAAAAGAAATCAGGGAATTTTCCAAAGGCACATTTGATGGACAAGTATAAACAGGAAAGAGATGCCTGGGGAGGCCGGAATTGCTCAGTAGACAGCTGCTAACGCATGTCGTTGGAGAATGTGCAAAGGAAGAGGCGACAGGAAAGGAACGGCAGGAAAGAGAGGGTTCGAGAAAGACTCCACCTTCCCGTGTGCTATTTAAGTTCCATTAGCACTAGCAGAAGCGAGCCGTGTCGGATGTATTCAGCGTTACCGTGGGAGTTGGCCCAGAGCTACGGGACCAGTCCGGGAACAAGTCCCAGCACCTCCTCTCTGTATGCCACTGAGGCCAGCTGGAGGCATGGGGGTCCCCCACACTGCCGAGGGTCAGGTTGCTGGTAATTCGGGGTCACTGTGTCCTCACACGCGGCCCAGTCAAGCCTCAATGTGACACAGGCTGGTCCCATTTTACAAAACTTGGAACGAACACTGGATCAGTCTTGCATTGGTTGTCAGTCGTTGTGGATAAAAACCATAGGCCTGTTACTCATTTAATTTTTATGGGGAGACCTCGGGCTCTCCGCTGTCCTGTTAAATACGTTCTAGAAAACCTTGAGCAAGAAACAAACATTTCTGGCGAAATCCAACAGAATGAAATGGGAGGGGATAGGGAAAAGGATAGGAGGGACTTTTGGTGATGCTCTTGGACCTGAACTACCTGCTTCTTTCAGCAGACACGGCTGAGCCGGGCGTCTTAGCTCTCCTGAACACGGGGTTTAACTTGCTTAGGGACACAGAGCCCAAGGGCATTTTCTGCTTTCTGAGAGGCTGTGACTGTGTTTGTCTTTCTCTCCTCCGTGGATCTTCTAGGGGACAGTTTACTCTGGTGACAATACAGTTAGCAGCAGGGTACGAAGCAGGGAGCAACGTCTACACAATGCGTTGTACGAAGCAACATGTCCGCACCGGGTGTTGCTTGACCCCTGACCCTCCCGTCTCACTCATTCCCAGGATCCTCCCTCGACATGGAGGCTGTGCCTACAGCACAGACGGGAACACGGGATGCCCGAACCGGTACCCGGCTTGCTCAAGGCCACGTGGAGGGACGTATGAGCCATGATGCACACCGACACGCACGGACCCACGTTTTATGAACAGCCCCCACCAGATCATGGAGAGTTATGTGGGGATCCGCAGGGTTTTCTGGGCGTCCCTCCTCGACAACATCATCTCAAGGTCCGGTTAAACTCTGCTGATGCTGAAGAAGAGCAATGAATAATTCAAAAAACAAAAAAACAAAAAAAAAAGAAAACCGAGTAACTCTGGGACGCAGTGCGCCAAGTTAAGACAGAAGTGAATTTGACTGTGAGAACCAATGGGCGGCACTCCCGGTATGGAACAGAGCTTCCGAGTTAAATTGTTGACGAGAAGGAGATTCAATGGCACTTTGGTCCTAAGTGATTTTACCTGACCTCCAGCACGAAGGAGAGCTGTGTCATTACGCGTTGTGTTCTTCAAGTGTCAGATTGTCAGTGGCTTAACCTTGTTAATGCTGTGCAGCGTTGTTCCGGTCAGCTACTTTCTTCTCTTCTTTTCCCTCCCAACGCCCCCCCCCCCCCCCCCCACCTCCTTTTTTTGTTCAGAGGCAGCTGCTGGCCTGGAGCCCTTATAAAGAGCAGGAAGGACCCGAAGCCACAGGCAGGATTAAAGGGCTGATCCGAACCTTAGATCTCAGCTTTAAAGTTGTAATGTACAGTGAATTTGGTTACATGGAAAAGGAAACAGTAATTGTTGAAGTATGTTTTCTTAAGCTACGGAGTAATTTTTCAAATGCTTGCCTTTAATCCACGGACAGGCTTGCGTTTGAGAAAATATGGTCTCGCTGCTTGGGATCAGTCTGAGCATCTGAAACCTGGATCTTGGAGCTACGTTTTGTCATTTCTTTCAAAAAATAAAAAGATGACTGGCATCCAAGGATCAGGTTTGAAAGGTTGCTTTTTCTGGCTACCGTAATTCTGCCGCTTTGGTTCTGGGCTCTTGGAATGGCTTGATGTCTCGTGCTTCTTCCTTAATATTTGAGACAGTGCCCGTTTTTTCTTTTTTCTTTCCTTTCCTTTCCTTTTCTTCTCTTCTCTTCTCCTTCCTTCTTTCCTTCCTTTCATTCTATCCCCCCCCCTTTTTTTTTTAAGACACCTGTGAGTTCACTGTGACCAGACTAGGAACCTATCTAATCACGCCTGGGTGGGAAGGTTGGGGATGGAGAGAGAGGGTCTGCTTGTCGGTAATCGAGACAGCGCTTCCCCCCACGCCACCCTCCAAGTTCACCACTCACATCAGAGCAACGTGGGTTTCAGGACCCCGGGAGCACCATTTGAATTCTGTCTGTGCTGCTTCCCAGATCTGAGCCCTCGTGCAGTTGGCTCAACATCCAAAGCCTCAGCTTGCTGTTGGGAATCTGGGGAACCTAAAACAATCCTTTCTGTGCAAAGTGTTTGACACGAGGTGTACACCTGGCATGAGTGTCGCCTAGCGGGTCCTGCCTGTCTCAAGCAGGATCTGCAGGACTCCTGAATTTCTGCAAGGATGAAGTCCAAAGCCTCTGTACGGCAGAGTTCCCACCCCGTCAGCCAGCAACGACCATTGTATTATGGCCGTTTACGCCCCACGTGCAACAGACTGCTCCTTTTGTAAAACAGGACAGAAATAAATGCCCAGAGAAGCGAAATGAGGAAAAACAAAGACATACAAAATACAAGCTCGTTTTTTTTTTCTTTTTAATTAGCATTGACATACAACAAACACTGGCAAACTTGGCACCCTCAGGTTGCAATGGTGCCTACTCCAAATTTTTGTACTCATTTCTCTCTAGCAGATTTTGGGTGGTGCTTGGTTATGTGGCCCCAGGAAACTCACATGAGGGAATTATTATTATTCCCTTGTACAAATCAGGAAATAGACACAGAGAGGTGACATGACTTGCTTTTGGTCATGCAGGAACTGATGGGGACTGAATTTGTGCTCAGGCTGTTGGAATTCGTGATCAAACCTTAAGGACCCTAGCATAGGGTGGTGGCTCAGGGCGTGGGGTCTGGGGCCAAGGTTTGAATCATAACACCTACATGAAACTTCCAGGGGCAGAGAGTGGAGGCCGAGACATTGTTTGGAAATCTATAATGACAATGGTTAGAAGCAAGGATGGCAGAGGGATTAGGAAGGGCAGATGGGAGAGAGGAGTTCAAATTTCCAAAAGTTGACAGTTCCTTGGTTTGGGCACCTAGGGAAAGATGAAATCCTTTCCAGGCTGTTTTGCAAACAAGTGGAATCCTGCTTCCCCAAACCCAACAGTTCAAGAAAGAAAATAGAGATGATTTCCTTTCTAATTAAAGATCTCAAAATCCTCCATAAAATACTAGAAAATCAAATTCAGTTACGATGCAGAAAGATAACACACCGTGGCCAATTCAGGCTTATTCTGATACCGCAAGGATAGCTCATTATTTAGAAACTTCATGATACAATCCATCACGTGAAGTAGATAAAGAAGCAAAACTACTGGGTCAGCTTGACAAATGCTAGGGAGGCATTTGAACACAAAAGAAACTAGGAAGAGAAAGACACAGCCAGACACAAGGATGAATGTCATCCGGTCAGCTCCTTTCCGGACAGTGAAAAACAGGGACATTCGCATGAAGACTAGAATCAAAAGACTTAAAAACTCACTACCTGTTTTGATCATGTTTTAGCTGATGCAAGAAGGCACGAAATAGAAGTAGGAGGTGTAAACTGTGAAGGGAAGGTATGAAGATAAAGCACGAACAGGAAGAAACCCTAACACTTCGGGGCTGCCTGCCTCGATTGATGGGGAGGAAGCTATACTCCCGGACAGGAATACTGAAGGTTGCCAAGGCTTCATTGTCTCTGACTAACTTGATTCCAGTGGTGTGAATTCTGTGACAAGATACATATGACACTAACCCACACAGAGAAGGGCAAGCATGTGGTTGCAGCGGACACCTGCCTGAGATGCCCACGCAGAGTGCACGGTGCCTCAGCCGCCCAAGCCCCTGTGCAGCCCAGCCATCACGTCCCGTGGTCTCTGGGCGTGGACACTGAGGGCTGCAGGCTCCTGCCTGCGCAGACGACCCCGTCTCTGCACACCAGGTACCTGGCCGCCGGCTGGGGCTCCCCTGTGCCTCACTCAGCAGGAGTTTCCCACCATTGCAGTGAGTGGGCACGGGTCTGGCTCGGGCACACCGGCAAGTTCTGGGCCCAGAGCCCAGAAGTTAGACCTGCACCTCCCGCATGACGTCTGAGCCCAGGCTGGGGAGAGCCCTCCCCGGCTGGGCTTCCTCGACCTGCGTCTCCCAGCTAGATTACCTTCTATTTTATACTTAATCATCATCATCATCATCATCATCATCATCATCAAAGGATTCTCCATATTAAACTTCCCTTGTTTAAATCACTGGGCACTTTCTGTTTCCAGGTTGGACCAAGACTGATACAAAGGTGTATTTTGAGAAGGAATGATAAGGAAGGGCTCATGTCACAAGCTAAATATATTTTTATAGCAATGAAGTCAGAAGGGGGCTCGCAGGGCGGGGAACAGACAGAATACAAACTCAAGGACAGGAGAAGACAGAAGAGAGCATTTCAGGTCAGAGGGAAAGCGTGGATTACTTAATAATTTGGGGCCAATTACATAACCATTTAGAACAAAATTAATTAATTTAAGCCCATAATTTATAACTTTCTCTAAAGACATTCTGGGTGGTTTAAATATTTAAACATAAAACAAGGAGCCAAAGAAACACCAGAACCCCAAATTTTACATGGGTGTATTTATGTTTCATAATAAAGAATCTTTCTCCGCAGATAAAAAGGGCAGACCTCTTACATGATGTGAAGGAAAAAAATCGATATACGTGACCACGTCAAGATTTCAACTTTTCCGTAAAATTAAAGAATTTCAAAAGCAAACCTAAAACGCGGACAAGAAACAATGAAAAATATTTTTGATCAATATTAACAAGCCACATTAAACCTCACTAGCAATCACAGAAATGCAAACACAAAGGGAATTCATTTTATGCTTATCACATGATAGCCTACTGGTGTGAGTCTACATTAGCTCGAACTTTCTGGAGGATATTTTTGCAGTATATACCGAACTTTAAAATATGCAATCCTTTGACTTACGTATCCTACTATGAGGAATTTGGCTTAAGGAAATCATCAAAGATAAGCTCCAAGATTTAATAGGCAAAGATATGTATTACAGTACTACTTATAATATTGAAAACCTGCAAACAAATTAAACACCCCAAATTAGGTGATTAGCCAAACAAGATAAAAGGCATTGAATGAAAATCTATGCGATAATTATCGGTAAAATCGTAAAAGGATCCTTAATGGTATGAGAAAATGTTCACAGTGTATTTTAAGTGGGAAAAAAAAAAGGCACCTAAGAGCTAGCTGCATACAATCAATCATTGTTTATCCAAATATTTTGGGGAGCTGCATGGCCAGCGTCGAATTGTCAGCACAGACCGAAGGGGGCTCCTTTCTGGAAGACCTGATTTTTGTCTGGGTCTTTTTGTGAAATAACCCGTCGGCAGTGGGGAGGGGCTGTCCCTTGGTCTGCGCATGCAGCCGCTAGCCCTCTCGTCTTACTTACCCGGAGGGTTGTAAACAGAAGACCCTCTCCCTTCAGAAGTGAGTCTGTCCCTCCTCATTGGTTGTGCCCCTCTCTCTGGCAGCCAGGCCTTGCCCCAGGATCATAGGACACCTTCCCTTTTCTGCTCCCCAAAGTGTGGCAGGACGTAGCAGCAAGTGGGATGGTGTGTGGGACTGGTCTCTCGAAAGAATGTTATCCAATGGGACACCGGCAGTGCATGGTGTCGGGTGGATAGCGCACAGGTTAGATGGGACCCGGGAGATTTCAGAGACCTTGGGAATGAGTGGAATGTGCGCTGAGGTAACCAAAAACCTATTCCCCAGAACTCCTGTGTTTTAGGGCTGGTCTTAGCCAGGAAGTGTTTATAGAGTGCTGAGCTGAGCCACCGAGTCCATCCCCGTGTTGCTATTTTGTAGATAAACTGAAAAAAGTCACCCATCTCAGGAAGGACTGTCAATAGTTTGTACCAAGGAAAATAAGTAAATGATCATCTTTGTGTCAGTCAAGTTTCCAGCAGGAGAAAGAATTCATTCAGATGGTTCCCTGCAAGATATTTTAAGGAAGGGACTTCTTGGGAAGGTGGACAGGGTGTAGGGAAGCAGCGCTAGGCTGATTCTCTCCCTGCTAATGGGGACACCAGGCAAGCTGCAGTGAGGGGTGTCTCCCCTGGGGCCCGAATGTTGGAAGCCCCCGAGTGCTGAGAGGTTTCAGGTGGTCTCGGTCAGCAGAACCTGCAGGTGGGCAGGAATGCAGCCTCCACTGAACCCGGGGGCTGCTCCACGAGACGCTCAGTAAGAAATGCTCTACCTGCCTCTCCTCCTGCCCTGTGGTTTCTGCTTGTGCCTACCTCCCAACCCCGACAGCAGCCGGCTCAAAGGCAGCCAGCAAGGGGGGCCTGGGTGATGCTGCCTGCCCGATCCTCGGATGTCCAATCCCACCCCCTAAATTCATGTTCACACACAAGCTCAGCATGTGGCCTTATTTAGAAAAGAGTCTTTAGAGCTGTAATTAGTTAAAGATCTTGAGATAAAATCATCAGGGACTTAGGCGGGCCTTAAATCCAGTGATGGGTGTCCTTAGAAGGGAGGACACAGAGCGACAGCCAGAGGAAAAGGCCATTGAAGGCAGAGGCTGATACTGGAGTAGAATGGCCATGAGCCATGGGACAGTAGGGGCTGAGGAGGGCCACGGGCCGCTCTCCTTGAACCTTCGGAGGTCACAAGGCCCTGTCCACACCTTGATATCGGACGTCTGACCTCCTGAGCCATGAGAGAAAACTGAGAACATATATCCACTTAAAAGCTTCTACCAAAGAGCCAAAGGTGAAAACAACCCAAATGTTCATCAACCGGCCCACGAGAAAGCAAAACGTGGTACATCTAGCAAATGGATTATTATTCAGCAGGAAAGCCGCCCGTCTGCGACACCTGCTACAACTGGATGTACTTGAAAGTGCTGCACGGAAGGAAAGCCGCCAGGCGCCGAGAACCACATACCGGACGATCCCCGGTGCGTGAGACGTCTTGACGGGCAAGTCCGCAGAGACAGGAAGCAGGCTGATGAATCTCGGCTTGGGGCCAATGACAGGGCCAGGGGCTGCCAGCGGCACATGGATTCCTTCCCTGCTGATGAAAATGTCCTAAAATTAACAGTGACATGGCTCCACTGTGTGGATATCTGAAACCCCACTGAATCACAGCCTCAGAAAGGTCCATTTGATGGCACGTGCATGCTAGCTCAATCACTTAAAAAAAACCCCAGGCTCTTGAAAAGATGCATTTTCTTGTGGTCTTGCCAAGATCTTTGTAAAGAATGTATGTTATAATAAAGCCATTTGCAGGTCTTGAAATTTCCCATGAGAATCAACCCGTATCGCTGTATTTACCCTACGATTTATGTCCTTCCAAGTTGGGTCACTTGCGTTTGTTTTCTGGGGGGGGTCCCCAGCAGAAGAGAGGGGTCTCCTTTGTGGCCCTATGCTCAAATTTCTTCACATTACGTTTGTAGAAACATACCCGCTTCTTTCAAAGCGAAAGATGCTGTCACGCCGGTGTCTTCTGTTCTCATTTAAATATGTTCTAATATCTCAACTTTTCAAAAAATCACTTCTCAGCAGTGAAATAAAGTATTTTTTGTTTGTAAACATCAAAGGCTCTTTTTAAAGCATTTTATGATCCTAACATACCATCAATCTTTTTTAATACCTCTGGTTTAGAATTAATCAAGCAGTGTAATATGATCTACAACACCATATCACATAATAAGGATTTGATCTCTAGGGCTCTGTAGAAAGGGATAGAATATCTGTCACCATAGAGAGCTGTTTATCAAAGGGATAGAAATTAAAAATAAAAACCCTCCATGCTCCATAAATGCGTGACTCATTTACGAGTGGGAAGAAATCTCCATGATAGGATTTTTTTTTTCCAAGGCTAGAATATTTAAAGCTGCATTTCACAATGGAGTTTCATTTACAAGGATATTTAAATGTGAAAATATCCGTGGGTGGTTTTAGGCTAAAAAATGTCACATATTTCTAAACCCCCAACTTTGGATTTTATGCGGCACTCCAATATACTGGTCCCATGAATAACTGGGAATGCCTCATTTTGGGGGGCCCTGGCTTTAGTACTCTTGTACCTCATGTTCCTGAAGCAGGCTGAGTGGGGGACCTCCCGTTTGGGTTTGTACCTCTGACTATTCAGGAGTTCCTCTTTAAGACAGGGCTTTGTTTCCGTGAAAGGGACAGTGCCTTCGGAGTGTCTGCACAGATGCTCCCAGAAGGGAAGACAGGAGACAGTGGGACGAACTCATGGACAGCCAGTCAGGGTCTCGAGTGCAGGGACCTAAGAGCTGCTCATCCGCTGAACACACGTGAGACAGGAGTGAGTGATGGGCCAGGCATATTGTTCGACGGACGCAGGTGCTGATGACGCGTTCCCTTTGCGCAGTGCCCTGGGTCCTCAGAGCCACGGCCCCATTTGCACACGATCCATGCAAGCAGCTGGCGTGTCTCCCATACCCGTTTGCTCCTTTCAGTGTGGAGTCTACCCAGGGTTAGCGTATTTAACCCACACGAATACCCCCCGCCCAATTTTGGGAGATATGGAAGTTGATTAAACACTAATCTGACATTAAAAAAAAAAAAAACAAAACCTCAGATTACTCTCCTAGGTAGATTTTTTTTTTTTTAAACTTAGCACATTTTCAGCACATCTCAAATTTAGTTGTGGAATAGTCACACAACTGTCCTTAGCAAGGGGTAAGCGACATCCTTTGGGAAGTCCTCATGCCCCATGGACCGTGAGACCCATTTCTCATCTCTGCATTCAGCCTCTGATTTGCCCTTGACGGCATCCTAGAATAGCCAGCAGGGGCGACCTAGCTGCCGCAGCCTCCGGCTGGGGCTCAAGCTCGGTCCCAGCGGTTCAACCTTCAATGTGTCGGTGATGTCTGCCTGTCGTCTGCCCCTCTCATGTCGGGTTTGGCAGTGGGAGAAATGTTATCCAAGAACCACACGGCAATCTGGTTCTGGAAACCAGACGCTAAGGCAAATATTTGAGAAGTGACTCCAGTTCCACATTTTTCTTCCAAGGCGACATCCAAGCGCTTCGGGGGATCCAGGGAAAGAAGACACGCACAAACGGATGAGCCTACGATACAAGCAGCATTAGCCACCACATGCCAGGCAGGACAACTAATGGTAGTGGGGACTGCCAAGTCTCTCGGAAGAAATGAAAGAAATTTCACAGCCCAGAGGCATGATACAACCATGTCATGGGTCCTATGCGATTGTCATTAAGATATTCTGTCATCCTGTATCTGGCAGGAACTTCTCTTTCTTCGTTGCTACCTACCAAACTAGCTTCAAACATCACTGGGTAAAATCATCAACCATTTACTTTGCCTTATGACAAAAAGTCAAGAGAGACGGATGCAGCAATGTCACAAATTTACTGTGCTCTTTTTTTTTTTTATGGAGCATTCTTCTATCTTCCTGCTCACCATCCAGAGGGAGTGATTCTGAGCTCCATGGCCGCCTCATGGTGGCAAGACAGCTGCCATTGTCCCAGACTTGCACCTATTCCTGGCAGGAAGAAGAAAGTTCATCCCAGATGAGAGCTAAAGTTAAAATTGAGCATTTAGGGAAGTATCAGTCTCTACGATCTTCTGAAGCAAATTTTTCAAAGAGTGCTTAGCATCTTCAGAAGGGGAAAAACAGGTAGATGGCTACCAAGTGCTTAACGCCAGGTTGCAAAGAACCACAACAGTTCAGCAGGCAAGACGTCACCACAGATCATCAGGCAACAGCAGGGCTCCATTTATTGGGGAAGGCAGAAGGGAATCTGGCTACTCATAGCAGGCAAGCACGAGCCATCATATACAGAAGCAGGTTCGGGTCATTCCACAGTGTCATGGCCCTGGACGGCACCAAGCAGACCCTCATCTCAGGTTCCCACGCTGCCTGAAGTATTATGCCCCCGGGGATCAGCACAGCGGCTCATTCTCTGACTTCGCGTAGATCTCTGGGCCGTCCCCAGTGAGCCGTAGACTCGCCCTTCCACACTCTGCCTCAGTGCCAGGCTGGGACTGTGCCAAGGGAGTCCCTCCTCCAGTGAGCTGCTTCAGCCAACGGAGGGGAGGGGTGAGTGCAGGAGAGAGGCTGCTCCTCCCTGCTCGCTGGCGGAATCACCCCGGGGGGTGGGGGCGCCTCACCCCAAGGGTAGCAGGTGCTTCCAGCCCCCGATGTCGCGCTCTGTGCAAACTCGGGGTGGGGGGGGCTCCTTTCATTCACTGGCTGCTCTGCCCCCAGCCCTTGTCACACCATGGGAATCTACAAATGCACCCTGAATGAAGCCACTTGCTCAGGTGCCCAGGAGGGAACAGGGGCCTCCAAGAGCCAGCGTGCTTTGCACACTCCTGGACAGGAGCCCGTCTGCACTGCCGGTGGGCGAGTCCGCCGCCACCGCAGTGCCAACCAAGGCACGGAATCCCCCAGTATCGTGCATGGCCCCATTTGTTTGCTTCTAATTCGTGATCAGAAAACATAATATCAAGGTCCTTCGTCAGCTCAGCTGCTGTAACAAAATGCCACGAACTGGGTGGTACAGACGGCAGAGAGCTGCCTCTCACGGTTCTCGATGCAGAAAGTCTGGGACCGGGATGCCTATATGGTTGGGTTCTGGTGAAAGCCCCTGCCTGGCTGGCTCACAGCTGGCTTCTGGCTATGTTTTCACTTGGTGGGGAGATAGAGAGAGAGTGTGGGCCACGGCTCTGTACTTTCTGGAGTGTCCCTTCTCCCAAGGGACGAATCCCATCACAAGGGCCCCCTCCTCATGACCTCACGGAAACCTAATTACCTCCCCAAGTTCCCACCAATAAATTTCATGTTGGGGGTTAGGGCTTCCACATCTAAATTTGGGGGGACATAGATCAATCCCTAGCAGACTCTCTCGCTCTCATTTTAGTGACTCTGTTGAGTGGTACATTCAATTTTCCTTCACCCTTTTCTCTTCAGTTGTTGGATTGATTGTATCGGATGCCTTGACCTCTTCCGAAAAGGATGCATCTCAGATCAAATGACATCTCCCTGTAGATTCCACTAGTGATGAAGCTCGTGTGGAGTCCGATGGCAATTGCGGGAGCGAGGCGGTGCACCGGCTCTTCACGCCCGCGTTCCCGATCACTGGGCAGAACAGATTTTGAAGTCCCTTAAAAGCATCGATACATCACAAGGACATAAATTCTCCAGTACCCATGGATCGCCTCTTCAGAAAACAGAGTCTTTATTAATTGTTTTCTTGGCTTTTCTGGATGTAAAAGGATTTTTCTCCTTAACGCTATCGGCAGAACGCCAAGATGCCTGTTGAATACCAGAGTGGAGAAGTCAGCATTGGTGCGAGCTGCCTCGCTGGAAACGATGAGTGTGTGCTCCCTGCGGTGGGCCGTCCACGGGCGAGGATCCCTGTGGTTTGGGGACACAGACACTGCCCTTTGAGCATTTACGGTCAGCCACGTTCTGTGCTGGGAGCTGCAGAAAGCCACTTTGACTGAAGCAGGAAAAGGATTTACTACAAGGACACTGGCACACTCCCCCCAGCGGGACGGGAGTAGGACAGTGGCCACCAGGGGCTAGAAGAGTGGAGTGTGGGGTTCAAGCTTGACGGGCACAGAGCTGTGCAGGATGACAGAGCTCTGGACATGGGGGGCGACAATGCATTTAATGTCCTCAAGTGGTTAGGATGGTAGATTATATGCTACGTGTAACTTACCACGTTATTTATATGGGACAGGAACGAGAATCTCTAGGACAGCGCGAGCATCGGGTTGGAGGCAAGTGTGTGGGAGCGTAAGGCAGGCTCTGTTGTGG
Organism: Mustela erminea; assembly: GCF_009829155.1. Classification (NCBI taxonomy): domain Eukaryota; kingdom Metazoa; phylum Chordata; class Mammalia; order Carnivora; family Mustelidae; genus Mustela; species Mustela erminea. The sequence goes on along the minus strand of NC_045626.1, from coordinate 90,841,609 downwards.
GGCCGGGGCCCTCCCATGGCACTGACCCCTTGTCCCGTCCCTGCTGGTCAGGGCGGACTCAGGCATCCCTCCTTCTCTGCAACTCAAACAGTAGATCGCACATCTCCTGCGGAGGCCTCGGGTGGTCGGAGCCCAGGCCGTCTGCTGCAACTAGCTTAGCCAAGACGGGGGACTGGAGTCTCCCCCCTGGTTTGCCTCCACCCCAGGAGGTGGGGCCCAGACTAGCAGGTTCCTCAGCCTGCAGACTGGGGGATGGCAGCCGTCATCACGCTCCTGCCAGACATTTCCACCTCTTGGTCTGGGGGTGCGGGCTGCCTGCAGACTGGGGGAAGTTTAAGATCCCAGAACTCATAAGCCTCTACTCTAACTGTTTTAGGAAATCAGCTGCCACATGGACTGTGGTCTCTGAGAAATGTTCATCTCTGTGTTACAAGGACCCTGGAGGTTGACATCTCATTTATGCAAAAAACTTACTGATGGAGGAAAATTATTTTGTTTTCCTCAAAATATATATTTTAGACCATCTTGCTGCAAAAGGGTTAGCCTTATGTTGGCAGCCATACACACTGGTAATCAGAAATACTAAGTCTGAATATTTTAGTTCATTTTTCAGATTGATAACATGAATAATATCATTAATAATATCTTTAGTATTACTTTGGAATTCTTAAAGAATGTAATCAAATTTTATCTAGAGCATATTTTATTATTTTTAAAATTTATTTCTGTATGGAATAGAGGTTAATATAACCCATGTTACATATAATCTATACTTTTTAGGCTACATACATTTTACATATAACTTAGAAGTAATTTTTAAGAAAGAAGCAAAAATTTTAGAAGCAAATTTTTTTATTATTTTTTTAAAAGATTTTATTTATTCATTTGACACAGAGAGATCACAAGTAGGCAGAGAGGTAGGCAGAGAGAGAGAGAGGGAAGCAGGCTCCCTGCTGAGCAGAGAGCCCGATGCGGGGCTCGATCCCAGGACCCTGAGATCATGACCTAAGCCGAAGGCAGCGGCTTAACCCACTGAGCCACCCAGGCGCCCTAGAAGCAAATTTTAAGTATGTTTAACTGTTATGAGAAAAATGGATCGATTAACAGAAGTATAAGCAAAGGAGGACCAAATAAATATACTGACAGAGCATCAGCATCTCTGCCTCCTTGTCAGACTCAAGACCCTCAAGACCCATCAAGCACAAGAAGTATCTTCATGCCAAGCCCAACTTAAATGCTTTCCCTTAAAGGAACGCTGTGAACGTTTCTTTTAAAATAGTTGTGTTCACACGTGCAATATCCAATCTAACTAATGTCTCTGGTTACCCACCCCAAAGGGCTCCCACCAAACTGTTATCTCCAGGGGGAGGGAGAGAAGCGAGAGAAGACTGGGGGGGGGGGGGGCATTGCACTTTCACCCTACAAAATGCTTGATTTGATTTCTTTTAATAGGGACGGGTGCCCTGCTTTACGAATTTAGCACCCCCTCGCCCACCCACACAGCACAAACCCACCTTTACACAGCTTTCTGTTTACCTGCACCCTTACGGCCCAGAAGTGAGTGTAAGCGCGCGTGAGGTGTTCGGATAAGGAGGGTGTTGTACGCTGGTGTGGGGTAAGCGTGTCGCACCCGAGGAGAGAACACACGCTCGCTCGCAGAGCCTTGGCCAGGATCCCTGGCACCGAGCGTTTCAGAGGGGATGCTCAGTGGGTGGGGCGGAAGTGCGGCTCGCCCCCCTCGGTGAGCCCCTGCCTGAGATTCGGGTCCCGCTCCTCGGACCCCACACTGTGCTCTGGACTGTCCGCTGCTTTCGGGGTTGTTCTGGATGTGCCTCTGTGCTTCTTTCTAAGAGTTTTCAGCTGGGAGTGTTTGAACGCACTTCAGAAGGAGGGTGGAAAGCCCGGTGTCTCCCTGAAGGTCTATTCCTCCCTGAGATCCCCCTCCAGGGGGACAGGGTCCCTGACCCCTAGGGCCAGCCAGATCGCTCGCGGTCACAATGGCCTCGCGGGCCCCCCGTGGCTACGGTGCAGGGTCCCCAGCCCAGCTCATCTCCTCCCAACAGCGTGCGGCGGGGAAAGAAGACGGAGATCCGTGGCACCCTCAGTTCGGTGCTCTCTAGGAAGGGGATGGTGGACGGTGTCTCCAGCAGCCGAGTTCAGAAGACTTCTCTACACTGCCCCAGATTGGATGGCAAGAGGCTTTTCTTGAGAAAACTTCTCAACATTAAAAAATAAATTGACTCCCAGATACGCGTTTGGGGATTTGGTTGCAGATGGCCTTGTGAGGACCTTGTTGCCGATTACCCCCCTAGATGATGACCGTGGTGCTGACAAGGCTATGAGGAGTGACGGTGAATGACACCGAGCTCTCACATGAAACCTGCTCCGTTTCTGTAAGCTCTCACGGGGTCCTCGCTGGCAGAACGGGAAGGACAAGGGGCCCCACGTCCTCCTCCACCCCACCCAGGAGCTGATTATGAAATGATTCAAACGTATAGAAAAATTGGAAGAATTGTAGGAAGAACACCGAGCGCCCACCCCTGGAGACTGCCCTCAAGTCTGCTCCCTCTGCTTTACCGGCCGTCTGTCCATCCGTTTGCCCACCCAGCAGCCCATCTTCAGGTTTTGGAGCCTGGGGCCTGGTCTGAACTCTGCAGCTTCCCTCTCAGGGAGGGGACTTGATGATGCCTCTTTGGGGGGCCCATTTAGACAGCATGATGGGGCCAGACATCGCAGCCACTGGAAGAGTGTATCCGGGCCTGGCCATTGTCCCCTGTCCTGACACTTGACTGTCTGTCCCAAACCTCCTCCGAAAAGCTCTGGACCCAGCAACCATCGTACAACAGAGGTCTTGTCATCCAGACAGGAAGAAGCCAGGCATTCCCGTGCTCAGACGGGGAAACGGACAGACAGGAGGAAGCCGGGCATTCCCGTGCTCAGACGGGGGACGGACATCAGATGCAGAAACCTCACTGGCCCATCCCTGCACCTTCAGAGAACTGCCTCCCAGTTCCAGGGGGCAGATACCTCCAGCGCCCGGAAGGCTCTGTGGGCCCGTCGTGGTCAGCACACCCATCCCACAAACACAGTCACAAATCTGCTCTCCGGAGGCCAGTGGGTGGCTCCTGCCCCCGGCTTCTGGTGGCTTTGAGACTCTCAGCACTGGGTACAGGTGACAGTCCCGTGGGAGGGGTCTCAACCTCTGAGGGTGGTGGTTCTATCGAGGCCCGGTGCACAACCGTGGTTCCAGTCCCTGCCGCTCTGAGTGCAGCTGGAGGAGTGTCACAGCCGCTTGTTAGAAAAAGTGCTCCATATCCCTCGGCATCAGGGAAATACAAATCAAAACCACAATGAGATATCACCTCACACCAGTCAGAATGGCTAAAATCAACAAGTCAGGAAATGACAGATGCTGGCGAGGATGCGGAGAAAGGGGAACCCTCCTACACTGTTGGTGGGAATGCAAGCTGGTGCAACCACTCTGGAAAACAGCATGGAGGTTCCTCAAAGTGTTGAAAATAGAACTGCCCTATGACCCAGCAATTGCACTACTGGGTATTTACCCTAAAGATACAAACGTAGTGATCCAAAGGGGCACATGCACCCGAATGTTTATAGCAGCAATGAACACAATAGCCAAACTATGGAAAGAACCTAGATGTCCATCAACAGATGAATGGATCAAGAAGATGTGGTATATATACACAATGGAATACTATGCAGCCATCAAAAGAAATGAAATCTTGCCATTTGCGACAACATGGATGGAACTAGAGCGTATCATGCTTAGCGAAATAAGTCAAGCAGAGAAAGACAACTATCATATGATCTCCCTGATATGAGGAAGTGGTGATGCAACATGGGGGGTTAAGGGGGTAGGAGAAGAATCAATGAAACAAGATGGGATTGGGAGGGAGACAAACCATAAGTGACTCTTAATCTCACAAAACAAACTGAGGGTGGCTGGGGGGAGGGGGGTTGGGAGAAGGGTGGTGGGGTTATGGACATTGGGGAGGGTATGTGCTTTGGTGAGTGCTGTGGAGTGTGTAAACCTGGCGATTCACCTGTACCCCTGGGGATAAAAATATATGTTTATAAAAAATAAAAAATTTAATTTAAAAAAAAAATAAAAGAAATACGAGTCTCACTGTCTGTCTCCCCAGGCAGGCTACCGAACCAGGACGCGCATTTTGTCAAGACCTTGCCGTGACTCTTGTGCACGTCAAAGCCCACGAAACCACAAGAGATGATGCAGCCAGACGCTCTCCAGCCTCAACTTTTCACTCTTCTGCCAGCTCTGTCCCAGCCTAGGCTTTCTTCACCTGGCCAGCCCCGCCCCTTCACCTGGGTGACCCCGCCTCCTCCCCTGGGTGACCCCGCCTCCTCACCTGGCCGGCCCCGCCCCTTCACCTGGGTGACCCCGCCTCCTCCCCTGGGTGACCCCGCCTCCTCACCTGGCCGGCCCCGCCCCTTCACCTGGGTGACCCCCGCCTCCTCACCTGGCCGGCCCCGCCCCTTCACCTGGGTGACCCCCGCCTCCTCACCTGGCCGGCCCCGCCCCTTCCCCCGGCCAGTCCCACCTCCTCACCTCGCTGTCCCGCCTCCTCCCCCGGAGCGGCCCAGCTTCCGTGTTACCAGCATCACGCACGCCTGACCTCACCATCTGTTTCCCGCCTCGCTCGTATCCCTCTCTGAAATTCGATTTTGTATTTGCGTGCTCGGTTATTTTCTGTCCCCCGCTCCTTGCAAGTTCATGTGTGGCCCTTGCAGCAGCGGACTCTGCCTGTCTCCTTCTGATTATGCTCCCAGAACCACGAACGACACTGTTCATTAATTTCCGAACAAGCGTCCCCGCAACTCCTTCTGCAAACAGGGGTTCCTGACCGGCTGAGATGTTCCACTGTGTGCTATGCCGACAGGCTGAAGGTAAAACATTCATCGAATAATATCCTGAATTAGGCGTGCCCTTTCTCTTTTGATAGAACGCCTGTCTCCAGCTATCTGGGGTCTTAAAAACCCATCCCTCTGTTGACCTGCATGTCTCCTGAGTACCTAGCCTAGGCCTTCCTGTGCATAGCAGAGCCTCAGTAAGTGCCTGCGGGTGGTGAGCGAGGTTTATAATTCCGTTCATTTTTAAGTCATATATAAGCTCAATGTCCAATGTCTCACGGAAAGGCAGAGAATGTGCTCTGACTGCACGGCTCAGGTCCTGCCCATCCCGCAGAAATAGTGATGATCAGAGCTGCTCACCCCAGCAGGACTGGTAATTCCAGATTTCACTTCTATTTCTGACCGTCTCCACCGAGACAGGAAGATCCTGCATTGCCCAGGGGGAGGGGGAAGGCGAACATGTAGAATTTCTCTAAATTAGATTATCGTCTCCTGCCTTATGTGGTTTTTTATTCAGGAAATTTCCAGGTCGCTCTTGAGGACATGAGAGTTGCCGTGGGTTGTTTCTGGGACGGAAGCCTTTGGGCTTCCTGAGGGCTGGGCCAGAAGGAGCAAGTTACCCAGTGTTCTGTCTTGTTTTACCTTCAGCCTGTCGGCGTAGCACACAGTGAAACACCTCAGCCAGTCAGGAATCCCTTCCTTCGGGTGACGAAGACGTGGCGGGGAGCATCAGTAGCCCCATCAGACGGGGAAGGAAAGCAAGATTTCAGAGGTCTCGGACTGAAGGCCATCACCCCACAGTCAGGCAGGGGGTCAGCCACAGACGCAAGCCTCAGGACCCCCCACTCTTCCTGAAGCCCCGACACACAGAACTGTGTGTTCTCTTTCCCATCGGTCCTGCGAACCCAACACTTAGAAAACACTGGTCCAAGTCCAGAGGGCACATCTGGGCTGTTCGGACTCGGGTCTGTTCCACCCCTGATGGCATCTGGGAAGGGCCTGAGCCTGGGACAACAGTTGACAAGTGGAAAGACATACGGCAAATAAAACCTTACCTATTATGTGCTATTCAAAACAAAAATGCTGGGGGTGGGAGATTTAAGGATTAAAAAGCAACCTGGTGTCCTGGACAGGGAGGGAGAGAGGAGAAACTTCGTCAAAGGGCCTGAAGCGGTGTACAGAGGTTTAGAAAGACAAGGGGAACACTTGGGACCGCTTGCTGCTGCCTCCCTGGAAGTGAGAGGCGGCTCCCCCCTGCCGGGGACTTGATGAATAATCCTGGCGTGTCAAGCTGGCCGACTCTCTGCGGTGGCCAGACCCAGCCAGACCCAGCACGGTGATCAAGGCGGGGCTCAGCCGTTCTAAACGCAAATGAGGGGCCCTTTCCACCGGGGCCCAAAGGGGGGGATTAGAGACCGAGTTCAAAGCTCTAACATGGCTCATTCATGCTTTCTTTTCTCCTCCCCCCCCCCTTTATTTTTGAAAGGGGCCCGAAATATGGTTGGTTATTATCTCAAGTTATTGCTACAAAGAATTTCGAAATTAAAAGATAAGCGCACCGAGGAAGCTCAGTAATTTTCATAAAAGAGGACTTAAAACAGATGTGCCCTCTTTAATCGAAGCATGCTTGAAAAAATAGAAATGCATTTTTAACATAGCAGGGGGACCATCGCATGTCTGCACGGTTGTCTCCCGAGATCCCTGCGTGTGAACAGCAGTGGGGACAGAGAGATAGGGTACTAATGTGCTAACTCTACCACCAGTGGCTAGGAAAAGCCTTTCATCTCCCCGGCCCTGGGGTAGATGACCCGCATCTGTGCGCCAGACCTTTTGCTAACCAGATAATTTAATTTTTTTTTGAAAGATTCTGCCGTTCAGAATGTGATGTCACACCAACCACTGACCTTCTCTGGAAGGAAAGCCAAGATTTTGTCAACAACTTAACCCCTTTTCCTCTGCTTATCGCAAGATGGACTTTTCCGTGTGCCTGTTTACACAGCGGACCCCAAACACGTTCGCCTTTAAAGGATGCTGGCTGTTACTCTCAAGCTGTTGAAATGTGGATTGCTAGGCTCGAACCTTCACTCATTCATTCGCCGGAGTGGTGACTAGGTTTGCGTCAGTTCTGACCTAGCCCCCTTCTCCCCCTGTTTATTTCCACTCAGTCCCTCCGTGGGTGGTGTGTAAAAATACAAGAAGGGAAAGGAAGTGATTTCTCGGTGATTCTGTAAGGGGGAGAAACCTAAAAGCAAGACCAACAACAATGCTGTTAACTAGGAAGAGAGACAAACATTTAAACGTGTTTAGAAACTTAGAAACAACACGTCCGCTAGCATGGTGGTCTTCCCGCTTGTTGTCAACCCGTCCTCGGGTTCTGCTCGGAAAGACTCTCCAAAAGGGCTTCTCAAGTCAGAGAGATCATTGTAGTTTTCTTGGTGGTATTATTGTTATTTTAAGAATTTCTCTTTTCCACAAAAATAACATAACATTTTATCTTGTCCTTAGCAAGCAAGCAAATGCCTATCTCCATGGTTCGAGAAAGGCATTTGGGCTCGACCAAGATCTACTGGTTCTGGATGATTGGATACTTTTAGAATTACTCTGTTTCATCTTTCAGTTTAGACACGGAGCTCCCCAGATCCATTCCTCCAATGCCTGATCCTGAGAAAGTATAGACTCTCTTAGGGGACTTTCTCCAAACCACCTTGCCTGTGCACCTGTCACCCAGACTTCACCTAGAGCCAGTCTGAAGACATGGTGATAGCCCAAGGGGTTCTAATGGTTGGGACGCTTCATTATTATTTTATGCATATTAATTTATTACTTGGACATCTACATTATTTTCTTTCTTTAACACTTAAGTAACTAATTTTAAGTAGGTAATGCATGGACAAGATAGCAAATTCTAAAAGTTGCTGAGTGGAAAGAAAGTTACAATCCCCCTACCCCGGCCGGTGACTTCCTGTGGACGTCCTCTGCCCACAGCCTTCCATTCTTACCACTTTTTTACGCCTCCTTCCAGAGTCGTCTTTGTCCCTGTGAGAAGATCTAGCTCTCCGTCTCCATATGTATTCTTCTAAATATTACTCCAATAGCGTCATGCTATAAAGCCCAGCTTCCTCCCAGTATTGTCCTGTATTTTCAGTATATTGCTATACCCAGAAAATTAGTTTCTGGAACTTGTTTCAAAGATTTTAAAACATCACATAGGTGGTAGAGGAGGTACTGCTCTTAGTAAACGATGGGAACCAAATACGAGGTGTAAAAACCAGAAGCCCATCCTCTCTCCCACTGCTCCCACCCACGCCCCAAGTTTTCTTCCCAGGGATGACGGCTGTCCATGCTCTGCAATCCATCTGTACGCCTTTTTCTATCAATTTACCTAGATATGTGTATACACACCCCTATAGAGATAATGGCTGTCACTTTTGTTTCTTTTTTAATTTTTTAAATTTATTTTGTTTTGTTTATTTATTTGAGAGAGAGAGAGACAGAGACAGAGATAGTGATGGAGAGCACAAGTGTGGAGCAGGGGGTGAAGCAGCAGCGCCTCCCCAACCCAATCAGGGAACCCAATGATACAGGGCTCGATCCCAGGGCCCCGACATCAGGACCCGACCTGAAGGCAGATGCTCAACTGACTGAGCCACCCAGGTGCCCCTCACTTTTGTTTCTTTATTCATCCCAAAGATCCCCCTTTGGGGGCACAGGTAGAGCTAGGACCATATTGTAATCATATTCGATGAGTCTCCTGCATGACTCACACTCGACCATCAGAAAATTCTCCCAGCTTCATTTTCAAAATATTTCTAGAATCTGACCACTTCTTCACTGCTCCCATCTGGCCAAATACCATGATCTTTCGCCTGATCCTTGCCACAATCTGCTGGTCATGACGACAAGATACCCTGCTTCTTCCCACCTTGTTCTCCCTATGGAGCTCGAGCAGCTACGCTGGGATCCTGATGGGAGTCCGTGCGAAAGGATAAACCACCAGATAAAGGATGTAGGTGAGGAGGTGGAAAAACATGGGGTTCCAGCAGATACCTGAACCCATTTTTCCTCCAAGTTTCTTGTTGGGTCATCTTGAATAGTCTTCTGTTACTTATAGCTAAAGCCATCCTGACTGATATAACTAGATTTTAGAAGTTATCATAAGCTGTTGTATATTCCATTTGCTGTAAAATCATTTATTCAACATAGTCATAAAGATATATGTGAAAACAGCTATAAAATTATCCATACTTTCAACCTAAAAGTCCCGCCCTGTGGAATATGAGCCAGGAAACCACTCATCTAAAAATACTTTATTATATTTATAGTTTGAGTTTTTATAATGGTAGAGGATTGGGGAGGCTTCTATGCCCAGGAACTGGGGAATGCTCTGGGAGACCATGGTTTGTCAGTATAATCAAATATGATATAAGTAGTCAGATTACCAAGCACAGCAGCTACATTAATACAGGGAAGCACTGCATAAAAATAACATTAAGGTGAAAAAAAGCAAGAAAATTGCATCTAAATTGCTATAACTCTAACAAGATAGGTACATAAAGAGAACCTACATAAAGTTGGTATTTGTTAAAAATAATATTTTCTATAAAAGAGTCTGCATGTAATTACATTTTTAAATTCCCATTAATCCTGATCAGAATAATAAAACCCTGAGCAGAATCAAAGGAATAAAGTATTCTCCCTGTTTATTTGGAAATTCGATGCTTTTCTGTTAAATATTAACATGTTTCAGGGAAGGAAGATATTACTAGTAAGTCTACTTTGGCTGCCTCAAATAAGCACTGAGTGTGCAAGTGGTGGTGAGGTGTGGAAGGTCCAGAGTATGGTCTGCGGTCATACAACTTGTGCTTAAATCCCCTCGTTGTTGCTTCTTGGTGTGTGACCCTGGACAAGTCACTCAACCTCTCTGAAATAGAGATGATGGGACACCTGGGTGGCTCAGTCATTAAGCATCTGTCTTTGGCTCAAGTCATGATCCTGGGGTCCTGGGATCAAACCCCACATTGGGCTCCCTGCTCCACAGGAAGCCTGCTTCTCCCTCTCCTATTACCCCTGCTTGTGTTCCCTCTCTCTCTCTCTCTCTGTCAAATAAATAAAATAAAATAAAATAAACTAGAGTTGATGATGATGATGATAAAGATGAAGAGGATGGTGATAATGATGCTGGCAGTGGTGATGATGAGGATGATAGTGATGGTGGTGATGATGATGGTGATGATAGTGATGGTGTTGATAGTGATGGTGATGATGATGACAGTGATGATGGTGGTGATGATGGTGATGATGGTGGTGGTGATGGTGGTGATGATGGTGGTGGTGGTGGTGATGATGATGGTGGGGATGGTGGTGATGATGGTAATGATGATGGTGGGGATGGTGGTGATGATGATGGTGGTGATGATGATGGTGGTGGTGATGGTGGTGATGGTGATGGTGGTGATGATGATGGTGGTGGTGATGGTGGTGATGATGGTGGTGGTGGTGGTGATGATGATGGTGGGGATGGTGGGGATGATGATGGTGGGGATGGTGGTGATGATGATGGTGGGGATGATGGTGATGATGGTAATGGTGGTGATGGTGATGGTGATGATGGTGATGGCAATGATGGTGGTCGCAGGAATGATCATGATGGTGATGATGGTAACCACATAATAAAGTAGCTCCAAGGACTGAGTTTGCAAATGTAAAAACAGTTGGAACAATATCTGACACCTAGTAAGCTCTAGAAAAACGTTATTTCATTACATGTGGCATATGAGTAACTTATACTTTTGATGGCTAAATATCTTTTTCTGAAGGCCATTATTTTCAATGTCAATTTTCATTATGTAATATTTAAGGGCCAGACACAGAGCGGACTGAGCCATTACACACAGTAGGCACAAGATCCCTGATACTGTTAGGACCACACAGAAATGTTTTAATTTCCTTTAAAATCAGAAGGGAAAAAGGTATATAATCTGTCCTGGATTACATTAGTCTTTATATCAACAGAACCATAAATATAAACGTGACTATTCTCTTTTAATGGAAGAAAGGGCCCACGAAGGCAAAAGTGCCTAGCGCTCATGGCAGTAGTCATACCTCGCACTGTCCAAATACAGGGCATTGGGTCTGGGGAGTTCCTAAGCCATATGTATTAGTCAGGATTTTCCAGAGAAACAGAACTTATAGGATAATCATTTATTCACTTATGATAGGTTTATTTTAGGAATTGGCTCATGTGATTTCAGAGGCTGAGAAGTCCCATGATCTGCCATCTGAATCTGGAGACCCAGGAAGGCTGAGAGCATAATTCAGTCTGACGCCAAGGCCTGGGAACCACAGGAGCCAATGGTGGACCTTCCAGTCTGAGGCTGAAGGTCTTGAACCTGAGTTGGGGGACCAAGGGATGCTGGTATAGTCCTGGAGTTCAAAGACCCAAGAATCAGGAGCTCTGGTGTCTTAGGGCTGAATGTGGACATCCTGGCTCAGAAAGAGAAAGCAAAGCTCCCTCTTCTTCTGTTTTTCTTTTGTTGTATTCAGGCACCCAAAAGGTTAGATGGTGTCCACCCACATTGGTGACGGCCACTCTCTCTACTCATCAGCCCGTTGCCTGCAAATCTTTCCTGGAACCACCTCCATAGTCACACTTAACCACCTGGGCATCCCTTAGCCCAGTCAAAACTGACTCCTGACATTAGCCATCACACCACAGATGATAATTCAAAAGCTTTACTCACTTTTTTCTTGAACGCAGAGTGCTAAATACAAATTTGACTGTTGGGAGATCCCATTTAACCAACTTTGTATTACAAAAAGAAATCAATAAATAAGATGTTTTCCTGTTGTCCTTATAGCCTTAGAGATTGTAAAAAGGAATTTAAAAAGTAATCAGGTATAGTCATTTTTTATATACTAAGAAGCTCATGGATACATTTAATTTCATAGTTTGTATTTCATGAGGATCTATACATTTTTTAACATTTTTTAAAAAGATTTTATCCTTTCGGGGCACCTGGGTGGCTCAGTTGGTTGGACGACTGCCTTCAGCTCAGGTCATGATCCTGGAGTCCCGGGATCGAGTCCCGCGTCAGGCTCCCAGCTGCATGGGGAGTCTGCTTCTCTCTCTGACCTTCTCCTCGCTCATGTTGTCTCTCACTGTCTCTCTCTCAAACAAATAGATAAAATCTTTAAAACAAAATTTTAAAAAAAGATTTTATCCTTTCATTTGACAGACAGATCACAAGTAGGCAGAGTAGCAGGCAGAGAGAAAGAGAGAGAGAGGAGGAAGCAGACACCCTGCTTGAGTAGAGAGCCCGATTCGGGTCATGATCCTGGAATCCCTCGATCATGACCTAAGCTGAAAGCAGAGGCTTTAACCCACTGAGCCACCCAGGTGCCTCCATTTTTAAACATTTTTAAACTGATGGCATCCTGGATCAGAGATGGCTTCATGCATGAGTCTTGGGTCATAGCCTCATCCACTTAGATGCAGAGGACGGAGACATATCATGGAGGAGGTGACTTTGCACCCCAGGACCAGTCAGCAACCTTTATAAAGTTGGGGCTGGGGAGAGGGAACGACACCAAGGACACAATTCTCACCTGAACCTCAAATTCAAGAAGTTCATGAACTCTGTCCCCAGTTCACTCCAGTCTGAACCACTTCTGTGGGGATCAAAGGCACGAAGAGTAGAAGGCACCCATGGTGGGTGTCTCAGCACTAAGTGTGGACAAGGAGAGCCTCTACCCAAATCCATTCCTTTAGAGAGTCAGAGATGACCCAAGTCCATCCATGACCTCCAATTGTTTCTCGTTTCCTTTCTGAAGTCATGGGTGGACCTGGGTCATCTCTGACTCTCTAAAGGAATGGAATGCTTGTAGGTGGTGGCATCGATTTTTCTTTAGAGGGAGGTAAGGACGCCCCCCTTGCTGAGATGAGGGCCAGCAGGTGACGTTGAAGATGCACATGTCCTCAGATTTCCCATGACCAGTGTGGTAGTCGGCATTGGTGCTTTGACTCCTGATCTACCCATGATTTTGGGGCGCTGAAAGGGATAATAGTAGCACCTAGCACATCCCACATAATCCACACAGCTAGTCAGGTGCCATTATCAAGCCCACTTTACAACCAGGCAAACAGACACACTAGGTAAGTGGTAGGAGAACCCAGTGGCCCGGCAGCATTTTCCACCCCGGCTGGGACACACGGCTACTCTGGAGCAGAGACCTGGCAGCTTGTCTCTCCTGGTGAGAGCCGTGTTGTAAATGGCAATAATTCCGACACAGACATTAGAATCACTCAGATCTGACTATAAATGAGACTGCACCTGCCACTTCTCCTCCATGTGTCTTTGATTCACAGAAAAGGGAGAAGAAACATGTGCTATTACCTTGCAATTTTGTTGCATGGATTTGAAATAACATACATGGGATTCTGAGCGCAGTAGCTGGCGTTCTGCAGGAATCCATCCATTTCCACGATTACTGGGGTCAATGGGCAGAAACCCTTATGCTCTCTCTAGTCCGTTCCTGGCTTCAAGCCATCAACCCATCAGCTAACCCTGATGATCTGCTGCTACCTACCTACCTGCCCCAAATCTAACCTACTTGACCAATGGTTTCGCCCCCAAAAATCTCATAGTTGAGGAGTTTAATCAATGACAGTGTTCAGATCTATACATTTCTGAAGGAAATATTTTTTAAAAACTCATATTTTGACCATTTTCTCCATCCATCTGAATGTATTCCAATAATTATGTTGAACCATCATTTTCCTTCAAAATCTATCCCTTGTTCTCTGGTTTGCCATGCGATGCATATAGGGTTTAATAACACCACTGTCACTAGAATTATGAAAAGGTTATCCACACTACAATTAAAATTATGGCTGCCCTCCCTAGGATCGATCTGCAAACAAACTTGAAGGTAAAACACTTCAATAGCAGGGGTACTTCTTCAGCCTGCATATACTAAATTTTACTGAAGTTTGTAGACTTGAAATTACGTACATGAGTACATCATTAAAAAGGAGATGCTCTCTGTTGCTTGATTAGTCGTATTTTATGGTCAATTTCATTTCGAATTATGGCATGCCGAAGATTGCATGTCTGACGATACTGTTTATCTGCAGCCTAATGGCCTTATAATAAGTACTTCTGAAGAACCAAGGGCTTTATTAATCAAGGCAGGCACAGTGCCCAGCAAACATCACAGGGGAAGACAGGTAAGAAAACCAGTCTCCGGTTCTAGCTGTTTGTAGCTGGGTGACCTCTTATAAGGCAATGACTATTTTTGAACCTTAGTTTTCTCCTCTGTAAATAAGACTAACGTCTGTCTAATTCCCGGGACTCTGAGGATGAAATGATACACTATCAATGAAGCTCTCAACAGCTATACAGCATTATTTATAGTAGCTGTAAAGAAAGTTGGGGGGCACTGCCGGATGCAAGGAGCTGAGGATTCCTCTGGGCGCTGCACCCAACCAGGCTCGTCCACACGCATCAGGGAAACAAAGATCTGCTGTGCTCAGTCACTGAGCTTCTGCACTGCTCTTTGCAGCCACTGGTTGATTCTGACGAACCCAAGCAGCAGGAATTCTGTATTATGTATGAGTCATGCAATTAAAACATCTTTAGGGACAGCTGGGTATCTCGGTGGCTTGAGCATCGAACTCTTGATGTCGGTTCAGGTCACGATCTCAGGGCTGTGGGATGGAGCCTTGTGTCGGGCTCTGCGCTGGGCGTGAGGCCGGCTTGAGATTCCCTCTCCCTCTCCCTCTGCCTCTCCCCGCATTCTGTCTCTCTTAAAAAAGAACACTTTTAACATCTCTTCACGAAGAAAAGACGTTGCAAGTATCTGGTCTTCCCGTTTCACAGATATGATAAAAGCTGTTCTGAGAACACTAGAAATTCCCAGAGGCTATGGTGGGAGGTGGGTGGACCAAAAAAAGGTCCATTTACATTTATTATTTGCAATAATAACAAATAATAATTTGTAAACTATTATTATTTAATAACAAATATTATTAATATATAATTAATTGTAATAATATTATTATTTATTAAATAAATAGTATCTGTCCATCTCTTTTTGCTAGTGATCTTCTCCCTATGTAGTAGATAAGGATGCCTTTTTGTGTGTGTGACCCAAAATCTTAAAAATTTAAACTACTCGGTTTGAGTCAATGCTTGTGATTCTGACAGTCATCACTATTTCATAATTTAGGAATTACCCGAATGACCAAAGATTCGTTGTTTGATGAGTTGGGTAGATGGTTGATAACCTCGTTGGTTGGATTCTTGTTGGGTTGGTGATTGTCCGTATGTCGGATTAATTCTGTGCTCTGGTTTTTATGGCTGAAAACAGATGTTGTATTAAGGCATATTTGTTGAGTACTCTTACCATCCAGTGAGGGGCGTGTGTGTGTGTGTGTGTGTGTGTGTGTGTGGTGAAAACAAGAATTAATGGAAACCACTCCCCGCCTCCATTGCAATCAAGGCGAGGAGTGTGCAACTTTTACGTTTCACACCCTTGACCCAAAATGGCACCTTTAAAAATCCCAATTATCCACTGTCTGCAGTAACCAAAGGAATATTGTTAGAAATGTTTAAATAGCACGGCGTGCAAAGTATAATACGTGTCTACAAAAGTGTATAAAAATAAGGTTTTTGAAAAAATTTCAAGCCTGACTTTGAAGAGGAATGAAAAAGTCTATATTAGAAATCTCCCAATTCAATTAAGCATTTTATTATTAATGGAAAGCCCACGCTGGTACAGGCAGAATGGGTGCCGTTTGAGTGCGAAAGTTCACAGGCATTTCTAGTGTCCAATTTCCCTTTTGGGATACGGCAGGCATTAAGAAACGGGGTCCTTACCGAGCATAATGGTGAGAGAGGGAACCTGCACCAGGTTACGCCAATAATTGCCAGCCCCCCAGGACCCCAGCTCAGAAATTTTTGTGTGTTCTCAGGAGAGAAAAATGAGTGATCATCAAAGACAGTGGAGCTCAGCAGGTCTGTCATAAGCCTGAAGTTACAACTTAGACATGCAATGGAAAATATCATCCGTACCTCTCCAGTGCCTCGCCTGTAGTAATTAAAAACTTGATCCCTGCTGTTTTATCATCTCATTAGCAATGGGGGCACAAGACTTTTATCCTTGTTTGTCAGGAATCAAACATACCAGAGGAACTCTGATTATAAATTGATGAAAGTAAAGTCAAACTTTTAAATAAGAGAAGTGACTGTTCACAATGTTTTTTTAAAGCTGATTAAAGAGATCCATTTTCCCCATAAAAATAATATCTCGGTCCAGCCTCTGATGGTAGAGGTCATCTCTAGGTTTGCTCTCTGCACTGCGTTCCGTAAAGGGGGTTTGCTTTGTGAGCGGCTCTGATTTCAATTAACGATCAATCCTGAAAACTTCCCGAAAGCACAGATACAAAGAATGCCCTCCTTTTCATGCCTTTTGATGAACTTGAAACACCTTCCAACCCTCTCACTGATGTGGGTTCTAATGCTTTTTATGGAGGGTGGCTGGCCTCATCGTTGAAAAAAACCAGGCGAGCTTTCTGTTTATTTTAATAACTTGTCTTTGTAAATGAGGACAGGTGCAGGACCGGGGACCTCGTCCAGGCAGCGGGCTTCTCCAGCGGCTGTCTCCAGACTAGGAAATTTCCTTCTAGTGCTGTGCCTCCTCTGGGGCTCTTGGGTCGAATGCTGATGTGTGTTGTAGAAAATGGCTGGAAATTTCAGATTTGGAGAAGGAGGAGCTCACGGTACCTCCCATTTCATTTTATTCATCTCAAACGTCTCCCACCCGTCATGAAGTCATCAATGCATTCAAAGCGGACTTCCTGGGACAGTCCTGCTCTCTGCCAGGAGCTGCGGATCCAAAAAACAAACCGGAGATCCTGGTCTGCGGTAGTCAGAGTAGCTTAAGAAGTAGAAACGATGACAAAATCTAGACAGTCTTCGCTTCTGCGCTAGGGACATTTGGGTCAGGTGGTTCTCTGGGATGCACCGAAGAGACCAGAAACAGCCCACCTCCAGCTGTGATAACCAAAAATGTCCCCAGGCCCCGCCCGCTGTGCCTGGGAGGCAGAAGCATCGCAGCGGAGAAGCGCTGGAAAAACGGTTATAAGTCGGCGCCGCGCACAGAGTTAGGGGCGCACGGGCTGCTCTGGAAACACACGTTCTCATTTGGCACGAAGTGGATGCCTCTCCCGGGTGAGGTGGGAGCGGGGGAGAGAGGGGATCTGTGTTTGCTGCGCGCCCTCTAATACCTTCTGCACTGTGGGCCCTGGCCACGCAGTAGCTCTTCTAGGCCATCCAACAAACCAACGGGTGAATGAATGAGCCAAGGCAGGAGGTTCCACGGACATAAATAAGTGAAGAAGGAAATTAATTAATAAACACGTACATGAATAGATACATGAAAACATATGTGGAGGCTCCTTACAAGTTCAACGATTATGCACCGCATAATGGATTAATTCATCTGGTGGCGTAAACACGGGATTAGCCAGAATCGTTCTAGTACAACCGAAACGCTGTTTATATGGAGTGACTGAGGGAGGTGTTCCTGGCCTGGTTTTGTCATTACAAGCAATACCAGTAGAGCACGTGCACTTTTTATCCCACTGGCAAATGAAGGGTTTTTTGGGCTTCGAAAGCCCTAAAGTCATTCCCCTCCAACCCCATTTTACAGGGAAGGGAATTGGGAGCAGAGAGGCTTACTTGGAAGGAGCTGGGTTTGTCTTCCTTTTTTCTTTTTTAAAAATTATTATTAGTTGAGAGAGAGCATGAATGGGGGGAGGGTCAGACGGAGAGGGGAGAGAATCCCAAGCAGCCTCCCCACTGAGCATGGAGCCCAACACAGGGCTTGATCTCACAACCCTGGGATCAAGATCTGAGCTGAAACCAAGAGTCAGGTGCTTAACAGACTGCCCCCTCTGGGCTCCCTTCATCTCCTTTTACGGGTGTGAGCTATTGAGGCTGCATTTGCCCTCCATCTAGCACAAAGCCCCTTTCGGGGCAGCGCTCCCCGGGATGGGGTGACAGGTCCAGGTTGCCCCGATCGGCTGCCTCTTGGCGTCTGGCCCTTTGGAAAGCTTCTCCCAAACAGCTGTGTGTTGTACAAAACCATCCTGTGGTAAGGGACGTCTGGCTTGGGATGAGCTGCTGTGTTATTATTACACAGGCATGAAGTTCTACGACTTGTAACCTGGGACTCAGCAGGTTACAAAACCAAGGTGCCTGTGAGAACAGCCATGACCTGGGAACCAGGAAAACGTGAAACCTGATTTCCCAAGTTTGCAAAACTGAAAATCCCCAGGGCCACACTGGCTCGTCTCTTGAGTAAGGAGATGGCACCAAGGAATTCCTTATGTCCCGTCCAGTGACCGCGGCTCCGTGGTTCTTAACGATCTCAACAAGTGGGGGAAGAAGTCTTTTCCTCCTGAAGCTCATGCAGAAAATCACTTACTAAATTGATAATATTATTTAAGCCTCATTATTACCCTGAAAATGCTTCGTTCTAGAATATAGCCTGGCCCCTTGACGACGTGCAGATATTTAATATTATGTCACCACGCAATTTGTGCAAGGCATGAAGGTTAGAAGTATCAACTTATGAGTAACAGAATCAGGATCAGAACATCTTGAGAGTCTAGAGCACTTAGCAGAGATCATTACAATCACTTCTGCTGTGCTGTGACCTATGCGTGTCTAAAAATCACCGTGCTGGGCAAAATCCTGAAATAAAATTCACACCGCTTATGAGACGGAAGGGGTTCGGGACTCACACCCAGAAACTTCATCAGTGACACTTACAAATTAAAAAAAAAAAAAAAAAAGTAGGAACCTAGTAGAAATGCCAGTGTGGTTTTCCACATGTTAGGTGGGTAAGAAATAAATCAGTCCTGCCACAACTGGGGCTGTTTTCCTGCAAAAAGGTCAATGTTTGCTTGAGGCAGTGGCGTGGGAAGGATCGTAGCTGGCGGTTGCTGTGGATGGTGTGAGATGTTACTGACGTCAGAAGCACAGTGTGTCGGCTGGCGGATCCGGGACGCCTCGCGGAACTCTGGGAACAGGTGTATCCGGGGTGCCTCGCGGAACCTTGAGAGCTGGCTGGTGTCTGAGGCACAGAATACTGTGTGTCCTTTGCCCTGGGTTCTCTGGGTGCCGTACTCTGTATTCACTTAGCATTTCTCAACGATGAAATCACCCCTGAGCCGAAAGGAAAATTTTGTCTTATGTTCAAATCGTCCCCTAATACATCAAGCACGTTGGAATCAATTTGTGTCTTTGAAACATGAATTATAGCAGAACTGGGCTGCATCCTGCACCTGGGATAGAAAATATAATAAGGACACAGGTGACCGCGGGGGTTCATTTCGGGCACGCTCCCAGTCATTTCCGGGTGTCTCGCTTTCCTGTCTTAGCGGCCGCTGTGAGTCAGGCGTAGTTAACACTGTCTGTCTCAGACGAGGGGACTGAGCCTCAGAGAGCGCGCTCACTGTCCCACAGCCGGCAGGACAGAACTGGGATCTGACTTCAGGGCGCTGCCCCAAATCTGCAGCTCACTGTGGAGAGCACAAGTGCATGTGCGAGGCTTCCAGCTTTCTTGGACTTGATCCGCCTTGGGCAAGCACACTGTGACCATTAATGACAACAAAACTAAGGCATCTCCAATGGCCTGCTCAGGGCTTCAGTGGGAAAAAAGCAAGAAGTGGTCCGCCCTGTCCATTCTGCTCAAGGCACGTCATGCTGCGGTATTCGCGCCCGTTCCAGGCACCATACTCTGACACGAGTGGCTTACATAAACCAGGTTGAGGGACTATAACTAAGCCCATGTCCAAGGGAAAGTAAGCAAGACAGGGAAGGCGTGGAGAGCCGTGTCAGCTGAGAAGCTGCGGAGCAGCTCATGGCATCCAGGAGATCATTGCAAGAGTTCAAATGCTTGATACGTCCAGACTTAGAGTTCCCCTTTTAGTTCTTCTGCATTTGTCCATGGAGTGAAACGGGGCACATAGGGTCCGGCTGCCATTCAAGGAGCTCAGTTCTAGACCCCTTGCGTGCATGACCTAGATGCCCCATGACGCTGGCTCTGATCGTCATCCCCATTCTACGGCTGAAGCAGCTTGGCCAGCTGCCGTCAAGTGGCTTGCCCAAGCCCTGTGGCTTGCTGTTGGCAGCGCAGGGATTTGAACGCATGGAGCCTGACTTTGGAATTTCCACTCATAATTCCCAAGCAGACGAAAGTGACAGGGAGATCAATTTGAACTCCACGTAACAGAGAAATCTCTGGAAGTCAGGAGTGCTCTGAGCCAGACCAGGCTGCTTCTGGGAATTGTGAATACCTAGCTACTGGAGCTTTCCGCGGAGAGATGGAGGGACCCCTTGATGGGGGTGCACGAGGGATGGACAAGAACAGGTCCGAGAAGATCCGCTTCGAAGGTTTCTTACAAAACCTGTTTTCTACAGTTTTAATAAGGACGACGAGTTATTTCTAACAAAACACCATTAAAAAACGAGCCACAGCCCCAGTGCACAGGGAGCGGGGTGAGCACGTTAATGTCTTCCCCACCAGATAATCCTGGGTAAGGTTCTCGTAACCTAATCTGGACGAGAAAAGAAGGGTTTCCACATGAGGGGGGGCTGTGACTCCAGGAAGGGGGCTCTGCAGAGGGACTATACCCCCCAAAATGCAGGGAAGAGTACACCCGTGTGTGACATACCCGTGTCCTGAGGAATCCTGCAGACGTAAGTTGAAAGAGCCCCCCTCCCTTCTTAAGACAGAATGAAGCCAAACCACAGGACCCCGGGCAGCTGCGGTGGGGGCTCCCTCGGCTGGGGACACTGTCGTGTTCTCCTCTGTCCCTCCTCTCTCTCTCCCGCGGCTCCTGCTTTGTACTCTGGCTCCCACCGCGGCCACTCTTCCCGCTACTTCTCCCTGAGCACAGTCCCTGTCCCCGCCCTTCCTGACCCCTTCCTCCCTTTCAGGTGCTCTGGCCCCTCCCCCATCCCGGATTCTGGTTACTGTCCCCTCGCCCCCGGTCTCCCTCTGACCATCCTCTGGCCACACCTCCCCGGTTTCTCTGGCTGGACCGTCTTCGTCATCACCACGGATCCCTCACGTTTCTCTTGTCTCGTGTCCCACTGTCAGAGTCCTCCAGCATCTTCATCAACCGTCAGCCTTTGAGTGACGGGATGCCAGAGTGACCTCGTCTGGGCTCACGCCAGCAAAGAGAGCCACCTCGTCTCCTTCCGTGGCATCAGACACTGTCCATTCACCAAGGATGAACTCCCTGACTCTTCTGGGTCTGAGCTTCAGGGTCATGGGACCAGTGGAGGATCTTCTCTCTCCCATCTCTTGGCCAACAAGACCAAGATGGAGCCCTGCCAGCCTTATCCCCCGTCTTGGTCTATCCAGAAATCTGTGAGTCCCCCTGCATTCTTCCCCTTGACTTGACCTCTCTCCCTACCTACACATCCAACTCTGTCTGCTCTTCAACCCAGCTCCCCCCTGTCCAGCCTACTCTCCCCAATTTCACAGCCATCTCTCTACTTCGGACTACCTTCAGCTCTTTATTCTCCGTCCGTGCTGCCTGTGTAGCGCCACCTCTGGCTCCCGTGCACTCACGCTCGGCACTCCAGCCACACCGAACCTCCCAGTACCTGGACCTTGCTCTTCTCTTTTGTGCTTCCGTTGTGTCCTCCACCGGGAGCCATAAGATATTCTGCCTTTGGTTTGAGTAATTCAAGAATCAGTTTAGATGTCCTGGGGTCAGTCTTCCTAACATCCTAACCAACGTGCCCTTAGATACACTTCCATGATGCCCCATGCTTTCCCCAATAAAAAGAATTTACTACAGGACCCTCACACACCTATTCATGCCTTTGCATGTCCCGTTTGATGAGGATCTTGAGAACAGTGACCATTTCATTGGAGCGCATACTAGATGTCACTAAGCATTTGTTGAATGAATTCGAAAAAATGGAAGGTCCACAGCCTCTTTGTATGGCCGGTCAGCTGTGCTTTGGGCGTTGATAGAACTGAGCACTACAGAAGCCACACTCTTCAGAGCATGGGCATAAAACTAGACACTTGTAAGGATGAAAATGCCACGCATGTAACAAACTTGGTCTTGGATTTGCAAAACCTGTCTTGGTTCATTGGCTTTGGGTTTCAGATTTGTTGTTCTGGAGCAGATGAGATTTCATCAATAAATGGTCCGAAGGAATCTCATCCTTGAGACTTCACTTCCTAAAACCATTCATCAGTCGAATTGATTCCCAGCTTAACAAAGAGGGGAAAAATGCATAATCACCAAGGACTTACTCTTTAATTTTAGAGAAAACGCTCACTTCATAGCTTTACGTTTGGACCAAAAAAAAATGTTTTTCAGACGTTAAAAAACCGTAAACTGCCGCAACTCGTGTGAGACAGGGAAACTCTGTGGGTGATTTGGTCCACGAACGGTGAGTGTCCCTTTGATAAAGGCCAAAGCACGGGGCCCGTTCACCTGTGGGGAACACCGGTTGGATAAATTCTTCAGTCGCAGGATAGCTTTCCAGGTTAGAGCGGTTTTCGTTGAAACAGAAAATTGAGATATGACTTCCCGTGTCACGGACAGGAGCTGTATTAAAGAGCTCCTTTGTGTATGTAATAAAATAGAAGACATTTTAAGCACTTAGAGAGTCCCACATCTAAGATAGCAGCCCCGGTAAGACTAGGTCTAACTTACCCTATTGTAATGGGGCAGAAACATATGAGACATGATTCTGTTTGAAATAGTGGATCATTTTCCTTTGATTACGTGCTTCTCAAGGCTCCCTCCGCCTCCGTGTGCTTGAAGGCAGCATCGCGCTCCACTATCCCCGTGCCTTCTGCTGTCGGGGAGGGCGACACTCGCGTTCCCCGGAGTGGGCTCTCCGAGGAGACCGTTTCAAAGCACTCCTTCCTCCGTGACGGGGACGATGATGGTTCCCAGTACAGGGGCCAGACTGGGAAATCCAGAGCCACAGGATTTTCAATCCCTTTCCTGACCTAAAAATTTGTGAGGATGACAGGCATCTAAAGCTAGCAACGTGAGCTCGGGGCGGGGGGCGGAGCGGCCGTGGGGGGATGCGGGGAGATTTGCAAATACAGAAATCTGAGGGATCAAGGCACACGTTTCCTTTGTTCTGTGTTCCAAAAGCTTTTCTCATGCAAAACCCGAGACCAGTCAACAAAATTAGGCCAAGGAAAGCTTGTGCTGAAACCCATAAAAACCCGTCTTCCGAAAAACTTCAACTTATCGTCTCTTCTTACCCTGCACCAACATAAAGACCAGAATCCCTCAATTGCCCCCAAACCACGTGTGCTTGGTAAAACAGCTCTCCGCACACATCGGTGACAAGTTTCCTGTTTGCCCACCCCCATTCTTTATCAACCACCATCATCAAAACCTGCCAGGGTTGCTTCCCCCAGCTCTGTATTCAGGTGCGGGCAAGAGCAAGGGGCCGCGGATAGCCGTGCCCGGGCAGGGCTGGAGAAAGAGCTGATTTCTCCCTCCGTGTGGTCTCCGGGGGACGGAGCTCCGCCATCTGGACACGCACCTTCTCTCCCTGGGCCAAGGGAGCTTCACAAGCTCCTCGTTTACCAGCTTCCTTCGGAAGGCGGAGACCTGGGAATGGCCTGCACCACTTCCGTGCACAGTCACAGACGGACCTGCATTTAGCCTTTGGGCACACGGAGCTGCAGGGAGAGCCACACGGTGGTCTCCAGACGTGTGGTCATGGGCTCCTTCCCTCCTCTGTCGGATGTTTCTGAGCACCCGAACTCGGTGGCAATGCAGCACCCCGACAGTGGGGGAGGAGACAGCAGGCAGCAGGAGGGACCGTGCTGTGCGTGGGGCCTCCGGGAAGAGCAAGGAGGCAGAGGGACAAGCGCGGGCCGGACATGAGAGCGCGAAGGTAATGGGAGGCCAGAGCGTGGCGGCCTCAAAGACCACCACAGGCTGTACACCCTTCACTCTGATAGACATGGGAAGCCCCCGGGGCACAGCGGTGGCTCGATCTGACTCAACATTTAAAAGGATCAGCTCATTGCTGGGCTGACCACGAGACAGAAGTGGCCAGGAAGGAACGAGGCCGCCCAGTTAGGGGCTATTGCGATAGTCTGGTCCAGACGTGTGGTGTCCTGCACTGGGGCAGGAGCAGGGGAGGGTCAGAATCTGGGTGTTTTGAAGAGAGAGTTTGTAGGATTTGCCAACCGTTTAGATACAGGTTTTAGAGAAAGGGACGGTCAGGAAGGAATCTAGGGGTTTGGGTCTGAGTGGTGAACCAGAAGGACAGGACTGGAAACAACAGAACTGGGAACGTCGTGGGAAGAGTGTATTTGGGGAGAAAATCCAGGGCTTTGGGTTTCGCAGCTTTGATTTGTTTATCCGATACCCATACAGCGGAGCTAAGGGGGCAGTGCGATACGCGAGTCCGGAGGTCAGGGGAGAGCTTCAGGCAGAGAAAGGAGTTTGGACGAATTTGGGAGTGGTTAGCATATTGGTGGCATCCTGAGTATCTCGGGGTGGGGGGGACATGCCGTGTGCTGGACACACGTTCACGCATCCCGACCCTTACCGCCGGCTGGGGCTGGGCTTGTTCAGACCTTCGAGGGTTGGGCAGAAAGGGAGTGGGTCACTCCCGGGACCACACTGGGCTTTGAAACCCACCATGTCCCCTTTTTCTGTGTGGCTCTGTTAACCTGCACCCCCACCGGGAACAAGACAGGGCAGGACGCGCAGAGATCCGTGTCGGACTTGGAGCCTGAGCGAGAGAAACCTTGCTTTTTCCAAGTCACTTTGGTTGTGGAGTCGATTATTACCCAGCCATCCTGGCCTGTCCCGGCTGACGTCGGGGTGAGCACGTAGCCCCAGGCACTGCGTATGATAGCGGGGGGGCGGGGGGACGGTGCCCGGATCAGGACGGGAGGAGTGGGGAGCTGAGAGATTCACTTGACGGAGTTTGGGCAATCCTTGAAGTTTCCAAATGGAGAGGGAGAGGAGTGAACTGGAAGTTAAGAAAGCCGGTCTTTAAATTTAAATAATGTCTCTTTTACTAGGCTCCTTGACCTCCACAGCGGAACCCAGCCCTCCCTTCACCCCAACTTCCTTCTGCTCCTGGGAGGGCTCGGTCCTCTGTGCAAGGAAGCCGCAGTGAAAACTTACTTAAGCCGACGTGCATGGGGTTTTTAAAAAAGAAGCCGTAACGTCCCCACCCTTTCCCTAAAGTAAATATTTTTTGGAAAGTCAGTGTTGCCTTCGTGCAACAGATGCGGGAGGCGTTTGTGATTGGAGCCGGTGAGCAGGCAGCATTCAGTGAGTCCCACCTCGGGTCGGCTGTTTCCGTGGCTCTGTCTCTGGGAGCCCCCACGCTTGCCCTGGGGGACAGTTAGCATCTGTTTTACCGAGTGGAAAACAGAAGCTCAAGATCATGGCCGAGCTAGGACTCAACCCAGTTTAATCCGACCCCAAAATATCAAGGGCTGGAACAATGGTGCTTGGAAAAGCAGAAACCAAGGTTTGTAGAAGCCGTTCACTCCATGCACCCCAGAGTCCGCGCGAAGCTGGAGCCACGGGTCACTGATCTCCAGGCCCCAACGTCCCACTCAGCCCTACCTGTTACGGTGCCCAAGAGCAAGGCCCACATTACGTGGAAGGAATCCTGTCCAGGGTGTGTTTCTTGAAAGGCAACAACTTGTCCCCCACTCCCTGCCTTTGTCATGAAAAAAAACAAACAAACAAGGGCATCAGAACAATCTTCCAATATGGCAGGAGCCCTCTGGTGGGCTTCCCACGGAGGCCTCCTCAAGCAGGCCACCAGACCTTCTCAAACACCCCCACTTTTCTGTCCCTCTGCCCCAGGCCATTTGCACTTGCCAGGTGGGACAGCTGCCAGCCCACAGCCAGGGCCTAACCACAAAACCCTGCCACTCACCAGCAGGCAGCTCTGTTTTCAGTGTAAACAACACCACCTTCATGGAAAATACAGCCTCGCAAGGAGCAAGGCGATGTATCCCTCCCATCGGCCCCCCTGAGCAGGTGAAAGGCGTTTGGCTTCTTCCATGTGTCTGGAAAGTAGTGGGACATTTTGCTCATCTTCCTGCAAACTGCCTCCTTAGAAGGCAGCCCCGATGATCAGACCTGACCCCTTGGAGGCAGAAAGCAGAGGGTCGAGAAGAACAAAGGCCCTATTGTCTACACTCTTCACCGCAGAGCTGTGCAAGTGTGTTGTGTGTATTTGTGAGTATGGCCATGTGCGCTGGTGGCTCTAGAGTCTGGACCCCTGCTCGCCCACAGGGCCCCACTCCAAAGGCCTCCCCGCACAGCACAAAGGCATCTCTTGGGCTGCGGGCCTCCTCCCGTCGATGACTGCCCGACCCTTATGCTTTCTTTGTTGAGAAGGAAAAAAAGATCATACTTAAGCAAAAGTAAACCACAGCCTGATACTGTGCCAACAACATTAACCAACTTCTCCTCGGCGCCTTTGAAGTCAGCGGGGGGCAACATACTTGTGGCGCAAGTAAAGAATGATACTCTAAGTGATTCCTTTTCATCCCTTTAACTTAATGAAAGATTAATGGCCTTGTTATTTTTGTTTCTGCTCCTTTTTTCTCCCCTTTAATTCCCCCCTCCCCGAAATAGAAAATCCTGCCCTACGATGGTTTTCTGGATCGTTGGGTTTGGTGAATACGACCCTGGAGCCTCCACGGGGCGGGCCACCTTCGCCAAGTCCAAGGTATCCAGGTGTTCATGGGCGAGGAGCGCCCCGGCAGCCGCACGCAGAAGTGGGCTTCGTTCACACCGACCTCACCTCCTCGCGACCGGGCTGGAATTCCTGGGCGAGGAATCTTTTTTTTTTTTTCCTTGAAGGTGGAGCTCTGTGCCGCATGGCACGGCCTTGAGGGCCCCCGCACAGGGCAATCGGGATGGAGTCGCCCGTCACTGGCCCGTGAATCACGCTGGTCAGGGCGTAGACGGAGAAACATCAACACAAACGAACACAAACGCGCCTCCTCCCAGCCTGTCGGCAGCACTGCGGTTTCGAGCCCCGGCTCGGTACCACGGTGACCGCGCTGCCACGCTCCAGCCCACGCCCTCCCATCTGGAGGACAGTCCGAGCCTCAGGCTCCCCTGCCTTCCTGTCCTCCTGTCTTCCTGGATCTGCGGCCGGTGCGATCTTTCTAAAACCAGGGTCATGTTACTGTCTCGCCTACCTAAAACCCTCCTTAATTCTCTTAAAACAAAAGGCAAACTCCTTCCCGGGGGTGGGGGGCTTTGAAGCTCTGTCTGACCTGGGGGTGTCCAGCCCCGTGCTCCATAGAGCGCCGCGCCTCCCTGGGGAGCCCCCTTGTTGCTGCTTCGCCCCTGTCCCTCCACCTTCCCCGACTGGTCATTCAGGCCTCAGCCCCGTGCTCCCCTCAAGGACACCTGCGTACCCACGCCTCTTGAGAAAGGCACTGCGCGTGAAGTTTCCACGTCAGAGCCCCAGAAGGGATGCTGGAGATGCTCTCAAGTTCTCGGTTGGCTAAATCAGGGAACGACAGGTTTCCAGGCGAATCCCCGAAGAAGAAATTCAGCACTTGGGCAGAAGTCGCAGGGTCACTCAGCTGGATGCAATCATATCCTTAATTTATCCCTGACCAGTGTCTGCACGTTTAGAGGTTGATGACAAAATGACCCTCGGGTCAACACTCTAGAAATTCTGTCTTCTGGATGGGGTGTTACCTATGTACTAAGCGGCCCTGTGCATTCGGTAAAATTCGGTTCCATCTCATTCCTACAGGCAGTAAGTACCTCTTCGTGGACACTTTCTGTCTCGGGTAAATTTTGCACAACCCAGGAAGGCGCAGCTACGATCGCTTGTTCCGTGAGGCCTTCCCGGACCCTCCCAGCGCCCCCCGTGCCGCCCCCATGCTTCCCACACCTGTCTGGAACATTTCATTTGGACCTTTTCTAGCTAGCTGTCTTCCCAGAGCATTTCAAAACGTCCTCTGGAGCTGAATCATCCTGCAGTAGGAGTGTGCTAGATGCTCGTTGAACACGAGATGGGTGAATAAGAGAAAGAAAACCGGTCGCTCGGGTGAGACCACGTGCAAAGGTAACCGAGTTCCTTTTATCCCTCCGTGGGCACAAACATCACTCCCATAATTACAATTTCATGCATATAATCAAGGGTTTCTCCAAACATCCTACGTTTATCCCAATCTCCCTACACCAGGGATTTGAATGTGTCATTAAAAAACTTCCAATTCCAGGGAGAATGAGAATTCTTCAGCCCTGTGATTCGTTGGCTTGGGATTTTCAGAATCATTTCTAGGGTTTTATGGCTGACCTAAGTGCTGGTTAGTCTGGGGCAAGAGCCCCGGGTGGTTCACACCTGCTAGAGACCATCCCAACAACAGGCTGATGTCTCGTTTCCAACCAAACAATGGCCCCATTCCATAAATACTTAAACTGCACATTTAGAAGAATTTAGTAAAAACAGACCCTGATGCATGACGTTAAATACATTCCCTTCTTTTAATAACAACTTGATTTCAGATCAGGAATCAGAGTCGTCTGATACTATGAAAATTAAACAGAAAATTTCTGCCATTACACCAAGCAGCCTGCTTAATAAATCAGTAATGAAAAAGAATAATTTATTACGGCTTGTGAATTCTGACAGCTCTAAAAAGATGTCCTTTCTTTTCCCCCAAAGGGAGAACGGAATTTTCTTTTTACCTTCAAGACACTGGCATTAAGCATAATTTCTCTGTCTGTAGAACTTTACTGTTGAAGAGGAGAGAGGATTAGATTTTTACATCATAACCTATTTTAAGCAATTATAATCCACAAGTAATCTTTTCTCATTCATCGCCCGGGGGGAGGAAGATGTAAGAGACCGTTCTCCGGGCCTCAGTTTAGATCAATGTTTGCATTCCTATTAGCTGAATTAGCTGAGGTTCTGGAGAGCTGAGCTCACTTCTCTTAGACCAGGAGAACCTGGCTCGTCAAGGGAGGTGGGCCACTGAGAACCGCTGTATCCTCCTCTGTGCTCGAACCCCAGGTTTGGCCTTTGTGGCCGGCAAGGGAAGAGACCTCATGTGGTTTTATGTTGGGCCACAGGCGGGTTCACTACCTGGCTTTCCTCCAACCCCCTTGTGTCCCCGGTACTCCTTGGCACTCAGCAGTGGTATTGCCATTGGCTCCTACTGGAGCAGTAAATCCACATTTTGTCACTTTCTCATTATTTCACTACATTTTCCTAGGATCCAGGGTCTGGAAGCTAATCACATCTGGTATATCTGCACAGAAGAAGCGGTACCCGTGGAGGGCTTAGCGCCGCTCCTCCCGACCGCGTGGTGAGGTCATGTGGTACCGACTGTGGTGGGAGCATTTATCAGCAAACCTTCCGATCACGTCTGTTTTCTACGTTTTTATTTCTGCTGTTTTGTTAACCATTCCCCAGGATGTCCCTGGCAATGGGGAGGGAGCAGAGGCCTGAGCGTCTAAGCATTCCCAGTTCAGGATTGTTCACAACCGCGAACTAAGCCGGCACCGAAGAAATCCATATTTTCTGTTCGTGTGCAAGACCGGCCATGACTTCAGCGGCGTGACACTCTGCGGTTGTCATTTTTTTTCCTGATAATCATCCCTTAGACATACTCTTCTCTAGCCTTTGGCTTTGAATTTATTTGTCAAACACTAACACTGTGTCCTTTCTCGAACGTTGCTTTCCTTTTCAAACTTTTTATCCTGCTGAGTTTCTGTATTTCCCCAAGTTAATAATTTTTACTTTTTTAATTTTTTTTTTTTAACAAGAATTGACTGACTAGTACTTGGCACCTCATGATTCCATGACACACATGGCTTGTTTCTCTCTTCGTTGTTTCTTTTCTGTGCTGTCTTCCTTTGCAAATTAAGGGAAGTGAGGTTTATGTATTCCATCGGCCAGATTTTTAGCAACTGTCCCAACAGGTGTAACACAAGCTGGTTATCATTTCAGAGGTCATTTGAAGTTTTAATCACGATATTCAGTTTTATATTTTGATTAATATCCAATATTAATCAATAGCTTCACCCACCAAACAGAAAGGAGCCCCACACATCCATTTCTGTGCCTCCCGCTGCTGCCCTCCCCACCCACTGTGTCCTTGGGGTTGTCCTCTGACGGCTGCCGCCCTCCACAGCCACGTCTCCCCGTGGCCTGCTGGATGCTGAGCCGTCACCCACACGACCCGCCCACTCTGGGTTCTCATTTTCAGGTATTTCTAGAAATTTCCCTTCTTTTTGGCACCATTCTTATATATAATTCTACTTTTCTAGAGTTTCTGGAAATCGGGCTCAAGAAGGGGAAGCAGGTGTTAACACGCAAACTTTTTGAATGCATGTTTCCTAGTTTCTCAAGATTTAAATAATTAATCCATCTGCTTATTTCTTGTCCATACTCTTGATTTGAAAGATGAGGAAATTAGGGTCCCAGAGACATGAAATAATTTGTCAAAAGATAACCCTCTTGGTTGGGAGAAAAATCGGAACTGGAAACCAGGTTTGCCTGATACCAAAGCTCGTGTTCTTTCTACTCTGAGGAGAGGCGGCAGCTTCTCCTCCTCCCTTGCCCTCCTCCCCTTCCTCCTCCTCCCCTACTTACCCTCTTTGTGATAATTACTGGTTTCTTTACCCCTAAGGAATGTCTGGGTCCCTCGGAAAGAGTGGCAGGTTCTCTCCCTTTCGCAACCCAGCACGTACCGCCCGGCCCGATGCCCACATTTCTAAATCCCTGCCCCCTGTCTGTTTCCGCGTCGTGACTTGAAGCTTCCTGAAAGCAGGTTTGCCTTGTTCATCAGTGTTTCCCACCGTGTCCAATGCATGCCTGGGGCAGACTGGGCGTTCCGTAAATACTCATCACATTCATAAATGAGTGCTCCATAAATACCCACAAATGACCCCCGCAGAGTACACAAGGGTACAAAGAGAAAAAGAGACTTGCAGCTAGAAAGTACAAAACACACACTGGGTCGGAACCTGGGCTTTCCTGAGAGCTTAAAACGGGAACTACCCTGAGCGAGGTGATTTACTATTCTCTAAAAGCATCTTCTGGTTTCACAGAATGCAGTTGAAAAACCCATTGCTCTGTTTTGACTACACAGTATACGAAAGCCTCTTTCTGTGCATTTTTTAAAATAAAAAGCTACTGACAGGACTTAATTTTCCTGCATCGTTTTCTTATCCTAAATGACGCCTGATAACCACTGAGATTCGAAATAAGGTCGCTCCGATGACTCCACAAAGAAGCTCATTCAAGAGAATTCGTTAAGTCTGCACCGTACCAAATGCCAAGTGTTTGCAAGACAGAGATAAACAAAAAAGAAGTCCCCGTTATTAATCTTTGCATCGTGTGAGTGGGGAAGATGCGGATTCCTTTATGAACGTGTGAGTCCTTGGATGGAGGGTTCTTGGCTCGATAGAGAAGCTGTTTGCTCAACTCTTCAGAGGAAAAGGCTTGGCATCAACATGACTTTGCTGGATTTTCTCTCCAGGTTCCAACTTGTATCCGTGGGTGTGAGATCACGACAGGCTCCTTACGCAACCTCCCTCTACAGAGCTCCTACCCTTCACACCTACTACCTTTTAATCTTTTCAACAAGTAATTAAAGTTGGCCTGACCTCAAACATTCTCTGCACCAGAAGAAAGGCAGAGATGATTGATCGCAGCTCTCAATTATTCAAGTCGAGGGCGGTGCTTCAGGAAGCTTTGTGACCTCCGAGGCCGGTGGCAGACGCTGATTGAGAATGCCCAGTTGGGGTCGACCAGATCTCTCTACTGTAAAGCTACGATCTTCCCCTTTCTAAGTCATAGTATTTTCTGAGGAGATGCTTTGAGATGACGCAAGTACCCTGTTTCTCATCAAACTTTCACCATGGATTTTAGCCTCCGTGGGAGATTCCTTGTGTGAAAGGATTACTACTGTGCTATTTGCCCAATGGTGATTTTGCCCATTTCTTTTAAATATAATCATGCATTAAAGCAAAATCCCATGTCTCTGGCTCTAACACTTGTTAGCTGGGTGACCTTGGGCATGTCACGTAAACTCTCTGAACTTTATCTGATCTGTAGGCTGGGAATTAATAGCAGTAATCAACTCATGGGGATGGTTTAAACATTAAATTAAGTAATATGCATCCAACTCTTAGAACGATGTGTGATAAACAGAAAGTATTCTATCAAGGTTAGCTATTATTATCATGTATTCTATCATATTATTATTATGATATCGTATTTATCAGTATTGTCCAACAATCACGGACTCTTCACAAGAAAACTCAATTTGGGGAGATTCTATGCAGTAAGAAAGAAGATTTTGTGATACCGTCTTGAAATGGGCAGTAGAGTCGTTCACACAAGCAGAAAATGCAAATCTGTGCCCGGCCGTGGAAGGACATTCCAGAAAGGACTGAGTACCACTGGGAACGCTGAGGGGCTCCGGCCAACATCTCTCCCAGCACCTTGAAGCCAGCATTTGTGCCGTGCAGAGGGATCCTGTCTGTTTCTTCCCTAAAGACAGGAGCTACACTGTGAGTCACTCCTATGGAATCGGTCTATGGAATGAGGGCTTGGATCGCACGACAGATGTTCTGGTGAGATGAGGTCTGCCGAGGGCCGCTGAGTGTGGGAACCCCTTCCCGGTGACTGAGTGGGCGTGCATTACTGGACGGGGTACTTAGCGTGAGATCGTCACAGAGAAGCATCAGCACAAGAGGAGAGGGTTTAACTGTGGGAGGAGAGTCTCGGGGCCCAGCACGGAGGCTTCTCCCATTTACTGCTGCGGAAGTATCGCTATCCTATCTTCCAAATAGAATCATCTCTCCCTGGCGTGCGCTGTAGACCGCTGGCCCCTCGGGGTGCCGCTGTCTAGAAGAGACCGTGGGGTGTCATCTCTTGATTTTAATTCTGTGTCAACAAGGCAACGTGGCCTCATGAACATTCAGCTTTTTCCAACCCCCCCCCTTCCGTAGACTATGAGGATGAGGGTACGGTTCCCACCCAAGTTCATCCCTACCTGAAGCTTTATTTGGAAGGAGGCTCCTGGCGCATGTAACGAGATGAGGTCATGGTAGATTGAGGCAGGCCTGACCCGGGGGCTGGTGTCCAGAACAGAATGCCGTGTGAGGACAGAGACAGACGGGAATGGTCGCTCTACAAACCAAGGAACCTCAGGGACGGCCAGAAGCCACCAGAAGCTGGGATAGCGTCCTGGAACAGATTCTTCTCTCCAACCCCAGAGAGAGCAGGACTCTGCCGTCACCTTGATTTTGGACGTCTGGGCTCCGGAACTGTAGAAAACAGATTTCTGCTGTTTTAAGCCTCCCCCACCCACACACACACACCAGTTTGTGGTGATTTTTACACCAGCGCCGGGAGATGGGTATAATAATAAGTCCCCGTCACATGGTGCCTTCTGAGGACTGACCTGAGTCTCAAGTGTAAAACCACCCTCGCAGGTGCGGCCGCTGGTGACGGTGCATCTGTGGGGCAATGGTTACAACCACGAGCTCAGAGGCAGCGTCTGTCCACCGCTCGGCCATGGGAGGGACTTTGGCTAAGTTCGTTCCTTCTTCCCAGTCTCAGATACCTTATCTGTAGAGCAGGAAAAACCTCTTCCTTCCCAGTCTCAGATACCTTATCTGTAGAGCAGGAAAAACCTCTTCCTTCTTTCTAGCGTCGTCAGGAGGGCGCAACAGGAGACAGAGGGAAAAGCACCCGACGAATAATGCTGCTGATGTCCATATTATTGATAATGAAAAGAATTCTCTATATTTGTTTCCCCGCCCCCATAGCTGGAGTTTGGAGCCGTTACTGGGATCACCTTTCAGTATCTAATGCGTGCTTCTGAGGGAGCCTACTACGTGTGTGATCCCAGGAACCTGTGCGGATGACCAGGCGACTTCACCCGGGAAGGGTCAGGAGCACAAGGGAAGGAAGACAGAGCCGGAGATCGGCTGCGTGACCCCATCGGCCAGCTCTGCCTCGTGAAAGCACGTCATCTGTCCAGACGGGTCACGCTACTCCCCTGGGAAGCGCAGATCCAAATTAAGACGGAAGAAAACATCTCAGACCCTCAAGATTGGAAAGGGCTGCTTGTAAAGTTAATTTAACCAACTGGTGAAGTCAGAGCTGAAGACAGCGTGAGGTGTGTCCCCCTTTGAAATGTAAAGGAGTGGGTGTGTGTGTTCGTATGTGCCCAACCCCATGGAGTTGAACTTCCGTGCTCTCCAAATCCCGCAATGCTGTTTCCTTCCAAAGGAACAAAACCTGCTCCTTGGATGAACCCATTGAAGTCTGCAGGATACACCTCTGTGAGGATCTGCGTAGAGATCTGGGCTTTTAAAACAGAAATTTAGTTAGGGGTGGGGGAGAGGTTTTGCTTTCTAATCAAGTACATCAAACACAGTCAAAATCCCACCTAAAGTTCTTCGTGAGAAATCGATGAATGGACCATGATCAAAGTGTCTGAGTCTTCCAGCTTCCCCAAATAACACTATTCTCGGGGATACTTTCAAAGATGATGGCACGCATAGGAATAGGACATTTCTTTACTTGGTTTTTCAGCACACTGTGGGGCTAAGCTCACAAAGGTCCCCTGAACGCATCATTCTTTTCTTCTCTTCTTCCCGCAAAAGAGGAACCCTTCTGTTTATAAACCCAACTTATAAATTATAATTTCGCTCATTCACTTATTCAGTAAATATTTACTGAGCATCCCCTGCGTGCCAGGCACGGTTCCAGACACTGAGGACAGAGCAGTGAACAAGACGCAGCAGAAATGGCCACCTTTGTAAGCTAGCGTGCGGACACGGGTATAACACAAGATCAAGGGTTATTATCCAGGGAGTGTGTTAGGTGGCGGTATGGGCTGGGGGGAGCACAAAGCAGTGAAGGAAGACAGCCAGCGCTGGGGTTAAAGGCTATAATTCCAGACAGTTTCTCAGAAGGGGCTTCAGTGGGATGCTGGCAGGTAGGCAGAGAGTTTAAGGAAGAAAGGGAACAGGCCACAAGGAGATCAGAGGGAAGAGCATTGCAACCTTAGGAGACAGTAAGTGCAAAGGCCCTGTGGTAGGGCAAACATGGCCTGTTACCGAACTATGGCGCCAGAGCAGAAGAAGCCGAGAGGAAAGTGGCCGAAGAGACCTGGGAAGTAGGAGGAGCAAGACCACGGGGGCTGGGGACGCGCTCAGGCTGTCGGCTATTCCCTGAGAGAGGCGGGCAGTCACAAGACGTGCCAGAGGAGAGAAGTGACCGGCAGTGACTGGTTGTTATGGGGCCACTGTGATGGCCATGTGGGCCGCAGACCGCTGAGGTCGTCAGGAAGGACCGAGACCGTGAGAGCAGCAGGAATAAGCCGGGCGTGTGGCGGAGCAGGTGTCGGACTCTGGCGTGTGAGGAGGTGGACAGATACAGAGATGCGCCATACCTGTGTGTCTCTGTCTTCCAAAGCCAGACATCCGGTCTATGGGGATCAGTTAGAATAGGGCTGGGTCCTCTGCAGCTGGGAAGAAGGTATTTTTATGCTCATATCTGCATGTCCACACTGACAGCAACAGCTGTGTGTAGCCTTATACGATGCTTTTCCCTGCTGCGGAGTCCGCTTAGCCGTGCTCTCCATTCACGGCACTCTAAAGTCATTCGTGGCTGGATCAGTTTCCCGCGGCTGCTAGGACAAATTGTCACAAGCTTAGTGGTAGTTAAAAGGAGCCTCTCCCAATTCTAGAGGCCCAAGGTCTGAAATGGGGTCCACTGGGCTCTGTGCAGCCCATTACCCTCACCACTGCCCCCCGAGGCTGCTGCTTTCTAACCCCTGAAGACCTCCACGTGCTCCGCTAACCACCGATGCCCGGCCTTCCCTCTCCTGGATCGGTCAGCGGGACGCAGGCCAGAGCTCACTACTCCCTCGTCTTCCAGGAGACCACACTCTGCTCTCCCCCACCCCTTGGGGCACTCCAGTGCGCCTGGCGGCCACCCTCCCCCTGGACCAGCAAATGCTGCAATGCCCAGAGCCCAGGCCTGGCTTTGCCTCTCACTCCCACTGCCTGCTGGACGGTCCTCTGGTCCCGAGGCTTGAACCCTGGATTCGATCATCATGACTCCCAAGTTCTATCATCAGCCTCTCACTTAAACCCCAGCTGGCTCCTTGACTCCCCACACAAACGTCCAATGGGCACGGAGAGTCAGGGTTCGACAGTGGACAAAAGCAGGGAGCCAGAGACAACCAGTGAGGGTAGGAATTCCCAGAGGATTTGCCAGAAGGGGAACAGAGAGACAGGACAGTGGCTGGAAGGGGGAAGAAGAGTCCTAGGGAGGTTTATACGTTTAGGATTGGATCTGAGCCCACCTGCAGGCTGGTGGGAAGAACTGGGGAGCACGGGAAGGAGGGAGGAACCAGCACCCAGGGCACGAGTGGAGGTGTGGACTGGCTTTTGGGGGTGGGCCGCGCAACCTCGGTGATGGGAAAGGCACAGCGTACGGCACACAGGCGGTCAACCTTTGTAGTTGAAAACCACTAACCACTTTCTTCTTCTGCACTCTGTGTCTAGCAACACACCGAGGGTGCATTTATGCCAGATTGCATCTCACCAGCGTTTCTACACAGAGTGTGACGTGGATCCTTCCGAAACCATGCAGGTAAAGCGGGACACGGTTTTTAAAATACAAGAAGTTCAGAACAATGTGATGTCGTTTTCTTCACCTCTAAGTTCAGCAAAATTTAAGACCATGGTTAGTGAGAAACCTTAACAGGTGGCGGTTACCTGTCTGAACGGCGTGTTTCCACTCAGTTGCACTCAGCTCGAACGCCTTACCGCCCTCCTCCCGCGGGGGCTGCGGTGTTAAGAGGAAGAGGGCGTCGTGCAGGACGGAACCGAAGGGGACCAGCGATCCCAGAACGACAAGTGAAAAGAGTTTCTCAATGTAGAGAAGGCACGTGTCCCTCTCATTTTGGCACCTTAGGAACAAAGTGACCCGGTGGATGAAACGTCGTGTCTCAGGTGCAACAATGTTGGGCAAGGTGCCTTTGCTTTCTTCTTAAAAAAAGATTTTATTTATTTTAGAGAGAGAGCGTGAGCCGGGGGTAGGGACAGAGGGAGAGGGAGAGAGACGCTTAAGCAGACGCGACGCTGAGTGCAGAACCTACGCGGGGATCGATCTCACGACCCCGAGATCACGAGCTGAACCGAAATCGTGAGTCTGAGGTGCAACCGGCTGAACCACCGAGGTGCCCCGCCAAACGCCGCTTCCAGAGAGAAGTGGAGAGAGACCACTGTGCATCCTCTGTTAACCCAATACAAGCCACTTAATGATGAAAGCATTTCCACCTCGTTCTGGAACACGGGGAACCAGATCTCGGATCTGCCTCCACGACCTCGTAGGGGGCCCCCAAAGGAAATCCCTACTTCAAAATATTTTCCAAACTAAAGTATCTAATGACCAGTTCTGTCAACAAATGCTTTTTCTTTGTCCTGAGCTCAGTGCTGGCACGTTTTCACGCATGGAGTCAGTTCCATCTGCAAAGCGCCCGACGCCCCCGGGGCTCTTGCTGTACCCCCAGCACTCACGGGTCATCTTTAATCCTGTTTTCTGCAAAGAGTTTGTAAAAGTCTGTTCCCCAAAGCTGGGGGTGAAAACAAACCCAAGCAGCCAGGCTGTCCACCGCCAACCTACATAGCTCATTCTACAGACGGATTCGTAAGGCAATGGGTCTCCTTGTGTTTCCGGGTGGCTGTTCCCCATCTGTACACATTCCCCACCCATGAGATCCACTGTTTCTGCTCTCTCCTCCACAGGAAACTACAGATCACCCACTGCAGTGCCCCCCTGACCTCCCGTCCCCTGGGTATAAACACGTTCACGACGGTACACATCTCTTCTTCGGGGAAAAACACAATTCTTCCTTCTCTGTATTGTCCCCTCCCCTGGCGTCCTTCCTAGTTACGCCCTTCCTCCTCCCCGTTCATGGAGCACGTGCTTCCTTTTGGGGACCGAACACGCCTCCGCCTGCCCCTGAGCTCGACACCACTCCCTCCACACTGGTCTCCTCCGAGCTGCTTCCCTCCCGCCGGGGCAGCCCAAGGACCTCTCCTCCAGCTCACTCGCCTCCAGGATGAGCCTGGTCTTTGTCCCCAGGGTTCTCTAACAAAACCCTTGTTTGAAGCCTTCCGATGACCAGGCGCCATACTTAAGGTCACCGAGGAGCTTCTGACACTGCTGACCATCTACCTCTTGAAATGCGTCCTTTCTTTGATTTCCAAATGCCCCTGCTGCCCGTCTGCGTACCCTTTTCCATTTCTACCATATGGGGACTCTGTTGCTCTGAGTTCCATCGCTGAGCACCCCAAACTCCTCCGCAGGGCATTACCAAGGGTCACACTGACACCCCTAGTTTCTGCTACACACCGAATGCCAACTCTATCATTCTACCCTGAACCTTTCCCTGAGCTGATGGCTCATTTCCCAAGCGCTTCATGACTTCCCTGAATGGTCTTTGTGAATGACTGTAGACTCCAGGGCTGACAAGTCTGTGATTAAATTCACTATCCCGTGGCCCAAGCCCAGCTCCTCTGGACTTACCCCCAGTACCAATAGCTTCCCAACCTTCTCCAACTGGACGCCACATCTTACCTCTTTCACCCCAGGATCTGGATCATTCTCTTGCCTGGACAATTCTGATAACCCTTAACCTGTCCCCCAGGGAGTAATTCATTTTCCTTCCAGCTCATCTTTTGTTCTAGGAACAGACACCAGAATCCCTGGGGAGCCCTCTCAGAGACTGTCCCCCAAGCATTTGCAAACGTGTCCTCTCATTCACATCCAAACTGAACTTTCACGCTCGCCGCTTTTGGACGTTCCCATTTTTTTGGTAGAGGGAGGTTCCCTGCTGAAGGTCCGGCAGCTCGGGCCGGAAACGTCCCGATGAGGGCGCACAGCACTTGTTCATTCTTATTCATGCACATTCTCAGAGCGTGTGTCTACATACACTGCTATTCCCAAAGCTGTTTATACATCGATTTAAATAGAAGTTCTTCCTTGGGTAAATGAAGCCGCTTAAATTTTACATTTGTTCTTGACGCTAACAGTTCCTGCTCTGTACATCAGGAAACCAGGCTCATCAGACATGCTCATGTGATAATACTTCTGATCAAGACAAACCACCTTCAATAAATAAATTGCCTTGAGAGTAGAAACACACACGTCACGGCACTTAACTGTTCTCTCCCACTGGGGTTTTCACCCGGGAGCTCACGTGTACGTGCACATACACACACACTCCCAACCTTTCGCCGCTTCAAAACATACAGCTTTATTCGTTCCACATAACTCAAATTTCCTTTTTTTCCTCGTCTTCCCTTACAAAATTGTCTATTTTAAAACACCTTCCAAGGGCACTGTCAAATGATACACAATAGAGAATCACAGGACTTTTTTTTTTTTAAATTGCAGTATTAAAGTTTGTGGGGTACGTTTAAAGGCGTTTGCATGTAATGTGGATTTTCTTTCTTCATAATGGAAGCTTTTAACTTTTATTGTACCTATCTAATGTGCTGTATGGAACAGATACAGAAAATTACATAAGACATGTTTTTTTAACCACTTTGTAGATTTTTTTGAATTAACATATAATGATGTATTATTAGCCCCAGGGGTACAGGTCTGTGAATCGCCAGGTTTACACACTTCCAGGTTTTCACTCACCATAGCACATACCCTCCCCAGTGTTCATAACCCCACCACCCTCTCCCTACTCCCTTTCCCCTGGCAACCCTCAGTTTGTTTTGTGAGATTAAGAGATACATAAGACATGTTCTTTATGTAAAGAGCAGAGCCTAACAAAATGTCGTGAATGCAACCCTTCTTTTTTTTTTTTTTTAAGATTTTTATTCATTTAT
The DNA here is from genome assembly GCF_009829155.1 of Mustela erminea. NCBI lineage: Eukaryota > Metazoa > Chordata > Mammalia > Carnivora > Mustelidae > Mustela > Mustela erminea. The sequence continues at coordinate 90,801,753 of NC_045626.1, read as the reverse complement.
TTGATAGAGAGAGATCACAAGTAGGCAGAGAGGCAGGCAGAGAGAGAGGGGGAAGCAGGCTCCCCGCTGAGCGGAGAGCCCGATGTGGGGCTCGATCCCAGGACCCTGAGATCATGACCCGAGCCGAAGGCAGAGGCTTTAACCCACTGAGCCACCCAGGCGCCCCGTGAATGCAACCCTTCTAGCTACCAAGCAGGTCACATGATAGAACCCCGTCTGCCCCTCCCAGGTCACATGATAGAACCCCGTCCGCCCCTCCCAGAGCACGGGCCCCTGTGGGCCGACCCTCGCTGCGGCTCCAGAAACAATCCCCGCCCTGGTCGGGGGGAGTCACTTCCTGGCCTCATCCCGCAGTTTTATCTCTCAAGTGTGACTTCTTAACCCTGCCGTCGGGTTTTGTCCATTTTAATATGCCTCTTAGTCTTTTTTAACATATAGATTCCTCCTTTATTCCTTTTTTCTTTCCTATGTAATTTATTTGGTGAAGAAACCAAGTTATTGGACATGGTGTGTTCCCCCGGTTTGGGTTTTCCTGAAGGCAATCCTGTCTTCCATAGTGCTCTGTTCTTTCTCTTTCCTGTAAACTCACAGTTGGAGACATAGATTGGATCAGAATCATGTGCAATTCTTTTTTTTTTTTCTCCCCAAGGAGACTGCCTCACTGGGTGATGACCCATCAGAAACACAGGGTGTTTCCTGCCTTATCCGTGATGTTTGCAGACATGACCCTCAATGCCGAGAACCGTGAACTCACCAGAAGTAGCACAATGATGACACTATAATTCTATCATTTTTCTTTCTTTCTTAGCTGGAATAATGTCATGAAAAGGCAGCTTTCCCTCATCTATTGTTTGGCTACCCAGTGGTGCCCATCCTTAGGACAGTTGACACGGAATAATTTTGTCTTACCTCCAATTTTGCAAATTACGAGTCATTCCAACATCCAGCAGCAACCAATTTTACCTCTGTAGTATCATTAAGAACTCAAGCATTTAAACATGCTTGGCATACGGCATATCTTAATTCACTATAGTTATATCCCTAGTGATGTCAGTGTCCTCTCACCTCTGGTTAGTGGTGGCCTTTTCAAGTTGACTTCTGAGACTTTTTTTTTTTTAAAGATTTTATTTATTTATTTGACAGAGAGATCACAAGTAGGCAGAGAGGCAGGCAGAGAGAAAGGGGGAAGCAGGCTCCCCGCTGAGCAAAGAGCCCCATACGGGGCTCGATCCCTGAAATCATGACCTGAGCCGAAGACAGAGGCTTAACCCACTGAGCCACCCAGGCGCCCCAACTTCTGAGATTTTTTAACTGGACTCTAGAAGGCTTTGGTAACTCACCACTGTCCGGCACAATAAAACATTCCAGGCTCATCTGCACTCTCCCTGCCCCAGACCTGGAAGCCATCTGTCATTTCTCCAGAAAAAGAAATCCTGTTTTATTCCTTTGTTTTCCTTGGAAAAAGCATTTCAAAACCACAGTCTGTGCCGGGGGTGACCCTTCTTGTTAGTTCTCATTCATTCTAGTCCTTTCAGTGGACAGAGTTGGAAAATACAGGTTTCCATGTGTTGATCTGTAAAGAAACATATCTCAGGGGTTCATACTGGTCTTTCCAGCTCTAATTCAGGACTATAGGGGTTCTTAACGCCACGTTGCCCACTTCATATATGTCACTTGGCTCCCGCCGCAGTGACCTGGTTCCCAAGGATATCCATATGATAGGATCCTGGTTAAAACAGGTGCCACATTTGCCTTACCCCACATCATTCACATAGGAGTTTCAGAATAACAAAATCAATGCCACCTCCCCCAAAGAGAGCACGAATGATGGCATTTACTTACTTTTCCTCCTATCACCCAGCCAGTCTTATCAACAAATGGACACATATTCATAGCTCACGTCAGTTCTGTTGACGTCTCTCCACTTGTGTTGGTTGTCAGGGGCTGGATCCTTCCAGATTCTCTAGAAAGACGCACGGGAGTCATCCTGGTTGAGTCCTTACAGGTTCTGTAATCAGTAGGGCTGGGTATAAAATCCTTGGGTTACATTTTCTGTTCTTAAATAAGAAATGCTGGCATTTACATGTTAGATGACAATTGGATATTTTTCTTTTCATACATGACTTCATATATTTGGTTGTGTTTCCAAAAGGTTTGATCCTTTTTCTAAAAACCCAGTACTCTTAATAGGATGTTTCTGATGGTTAGTTGTTCTGGGCCAAAGGTCTCAAATACAGGAGGTACCCTTTTAATATAGAGATCCAATTATTTTTTTTTAATCTCGGAGAAATTTTTACATAATTATCATCTGGTGTTTATTGTCTTCCCTTGCTTAGATTTTCTTCTCTGAGGACTTAAATTTTGTGTTTATTACATCTGTCTCATCTGTTTTCTAAGCTTGTCAGTTTCTCTAAAATCAATTTCTTAAATTTTTTAAAATTTTTTTCACCTCTTTTTAATTTTCAAAAAAGTCTTTTTCCACGTCCCATCTACAAAGGCACTCAGGTGCATCCCTGCGTAACTACATGGACCATTTCTGATGCCATGTTTATATTCTTTCCTGAATTCCATGTTCATAATTCTTTCCTGAATTCTATCACCTTGCTTCCGCGTTTTCTGGTTTCGAGTTATAGCGTACTTTTTAATTTATTTAATCTTGTATCATTTTACTTTAAAAGAGTCACATTCTCTTCTGGCTTGCGTTTGGTGTTTCACTGGTGTTTCCTGGTGTTTCACTGTCTGGGGGCGGGAGTCCCTGATTCTCCCCATTTGCCCCATTTTGATTTTCTCACCAACACCTGTCGTTTTGTTTGTTTGCTGGTTTGTTCAACTAGTAGCTACCCTAATGAATGTGCAATAATTTGAATTTATCTTGAGCTAGGAGAGTGTGTGGCTTTACCAACAACAACTGAGTCTTGCTCTGGTTCTCGTGTGGTAGCTGGAAGCCTGAGTCTGGCCTGGGAGGCGAGGCAGGAGACCAGCTCCAATACGCTATTTGCCCAACTCACCCAAAAAGGGTCGGAAATCATCCTCTGGTTTTGGAAATACAAGATGTACTGATCTTCTTAAGCGATGACCATTTTGGTGAGGCAGCGAGCCGGATGGACTGGAGTGGCTGGAGGAGGCAGAAGGAGCAACGAGTAAGCTCAGGGTGCAGGGCTCTGGTTTTCAGGTAACTTGTCTGGGAGGGTCGGAGGGGAGCCCTCCCATGGCACAGCTCTCTACAGGCACCCCACACACCATCCCTTGTGCCCACACAAGCACTGGGAGCTCCCTGGGGGACCCAGGAGGGCACAAAGGAAAAGCTGTCAAGACAGATTTCTAAAAACGTCAGACATCGCTTCTCTGCACATCCTCCCATCGCTGCTTGGATCAGGAATCAGCATCCCAGCGAGGACTGGCCAGCAGGCAGCATGGGGGAAAGAGCCTCACGCAACAGGGATTTTCTCCACTGGCCAGAGTTCAGGGAACAGGGCACTTTCCCTCGTTGAGGGGGTCAGGCTGCAAAGCACGCAGAGCAATTTGTCTCTGGTTGCAGACCAGGGAGGGCTAGCAGGCGCATTTGGTGGCAGAGGCGTGAACTCACAAGCCGCTGGTACGTCCTGAGCCATCTGCATTCTTACTACAAACTCACCGAACAGAGCTCTGAGTTTTCTCCTTGGACCAAATGACAGTGAGCATCATAACAAAACCCACGAGAGATGACCAATGTCATTGCCACAGTGATGCTTTGTGCCACTTTTCATCAGGATGTGCCTGTGAGGACCCTTCTCCAGAAGATGAAAAAATTCTGTTAGGTGACAAAGCTCGCCTTGTACATCCTCCAAACCCGTCTACGGAAATCTAAAAGCAGGAAGGTCATGCACCTGCTGATACACCGTCTGATTAACCAGCAAATATTCACCATGGGACGTGAACTGCTTAGTGACGACCAGAAACATGTCTCCAAGAGCCCCTCTCTCCATCAGAAACCTTTTCTCGTGTTCTTTTTGCAGAAACAGGTATCGTGCTGCAGGAAACAAGAGAATGTCTTCTCAGAGGCTGCCCTTAGATGTTCTCTGGGAGGTGACAAGTGGCTCGTCTGAGTTGTGGGATCCCGTTTTGCGTGACGCGCTACGGTGTTGATGGTAACCCGCCTGTCGTATTAACATTTTCCCAGAGGATACGTTTGAGTTGAAAGGACCATGGGATCTCGCCCGCCCACCCCCTTCATGCCGCACCGCTCACGCTCTGGGCTCTGGCTCCTGTGTCTCTCCTTGCAAGGCCGACGTGGACCATCTCCACACTGCACTTCGCCAAGGAAGGGGTTGTGATGTGGAGTCAGAAGAGAAATCCCATTCAGAGAGGGAAACGGACTTCTCGCCTGGCACAGACAACGTTTCAAAGTAAGTGTTGTGAAGGTTCAAAGAGCCATAAAATAATCATCAGCGTCATCCAACTTTCAAAAAAAAAAAAAAAAAAAGGAGGCTTTATTAGGGCTGGAATTTTGTTACCTTTATTCAAAAACGGTGTGGTGAGTTGTCAAGCCGAGACTCATTCTTTAATTTAATGTATTTCAAGGAGCAAAGAACGGGCTCCCACCCCCTGGCACGATTGTACTTCTGACGTGCCTCTTTCTAAACCTCAGGATTTAGATCTTAATCTTGAAAGCACTCCGCACTTCAGCCAGGGCGTCTGCCCTCCGTGAAAATACAATGCGGAGTTTCTGAAATAATTGCGTAGCGATGGCCAGTTTTCCTCCATGAAGCGTTTTGCACGTGAGGAGCACCCTTTGAAGCAGGAGCCGTGGAGATGGCAGGGGCAGAGGTGAACCGAGCCTTACTGAAGTGCACATTCCTGGCAGGGGGAGGGGATGCAGAATGCAGGAGTGAGTCTATTGATAGTCCACGCTTTGACCTACTAACAATAAGTGGGGGGGCCGGGGTCACCGCAACAGCACGTCCCCACATTCCCTGGCAGTGCAGAGAGACAGACCTTACCAGTTTTCCTTTGCTTTGGCAGGGCGGCCGCAGGACCTTGGTGTCCACGCGCTGGCCGCTTGCTCCTGGGGAGGGCCGGAGCGCGGAGCACGTGGGCCGGGGGACGGTCGCAGGAGGCACGCCTACCCACCCCATACCCCGCTCGGCAAGCGATCTTAAGATAATTTGCCTGGAGATTTGCAGCACGATGGGTATTTTTCAAAACCTCATGCCAGAAGAGAAAAGGAGAAAATTAATAGCGTATCCTGAAGCTGGAATTTTAAAGGGCACAGGCAGAGTACGGCAACACCCCGCTGCTGCTATTTCTTTCTTTGTGTTAAAAAAAAAAAAAAAAAAAAATGCCTTTCCTGACTTTGAAAGTAGCTACTGCTTTTTTTTTTTTTTCTTAAAAAAAAAAAAAAAATGAAAGCCCTACCAACCATTTCTTTTTGACAATGGGGAGCACTTTCCCCTGGTACTCAACTCATTTTGAATACGGTTCTCCCAGTCTTCTAGAGTGCACAGCATACACGGACGATTTTATTACAAAACATCTAAGCAGACGCCCAGCGGAGGGAAGGGGGTGGTGTGGGACTGACGCAGAGAGGGGGTGGGGGGCCCGAGGCGGAGAGGGGGTGGGGGCGTCAGCTTGTTTACTGCAGGAGGGGTGGTGTCTCCAGCCCACCCAGGCTCGTGCTCGTGGTCCAGGGCTTTGTTGTTCCTCCCGACCTCCCTAGGAGCCCCGCTCGTGAAATGCCACCTGGTTTTGCCCTGGTGTGGGGATCTTGGCAGTTAGGGTACCTTCGAGGGCGCAAAGCACAACTTAGGGGGGACCAGCGGGCTGACCCGGTTCCCTCCGCCAAGGAGGCCGAGGCCAGAGCACCTGTTGGAGGAATTCTCGCACATGCGCTCCCGCACTCCTGGCCCAGCCCTGTCTGCTCTGTGCCTGGGGCTCGTCTGTGTGTGTGTGTGTGTGTGTGTGTGTGCAAAGTGTGAGTGTCAAAAAGACCTTGTTCCCCTTAAGACCTGACCGAGGACCGAACTTGTGACTTATGTACAATTAAATATCCAAGTATTTTTATTACTGTGTTCGGGAGAGCGGCATCGTGGAGACCAGTGCTTAGCTTTGAACGGAGAACCTGGACGGGGCGTTCCCAGTGCAAGGCCTTGGCAGATGGGCCTGCACAGCCCGGGGGCGGGGAGGCGTTCCTGCGGAGTGATGAGGCCGCTTCTGAGTGGGGGAGGTGAGACCATCCCCGCGTTAAGCCTGCCAACCTTCCCTTGTCCTGTGAGCAGACGGTTGTTCGACTTTATCTAAAGAACCGTGGCCACGTGCAAATCCAGCAAGTGGGTGTGCTTTCTGCAGGCAGGTGCAACACCGGTGTGACCGGCTATGGACCCCAGCGCACATGCACGGGGATCGCGTCTGCTTTTGGCTCAGTTCTCCCTGGGACTTTCATCCCACTTACCTGACTGCCGTGTTGCCCAGCCCACTAAGCAGAGTTTTTGATCTCTGAAAGAGTGGGAGTCCTATAGGCAGACGGGGTCGTTTCCATGAGCTGTTTAAAGTCATTATCCAGACGAGCAAACCGAAGGGAAGGGGGACCCCACGGTCACTCTAGCCGCTCCTGACAGGCTTGGGACGCACGAGGTTCGTGGCATTGTGGATGCCAGATCCAGTGGCGCGGAGCCCGTCCCTTCCAGGGGAGCCGAGGCAGAAAGGACCAGAGAGCTTGTGGGGGTGGGGAAGGAGGCACCGCTCTAATTCCGTCTGGACAGACACGGCATGCTCTCTCATGCACACGTGCACGCGTACACACACACTTAAATACACGTGTGCACACACATACACATGTGTGCATACATGCACAAACACTCATACACCTGCATGTAGATACACATGAATGCACGTGTATTCAGTACTCGTATACACATGCAGGTACACACGTGCATAGACACACACGTGTGTGTGTACTCGTACACACATGTGTGCACACATACACGGCCATGTGCACATACTCTATGAATGCACACATATACACGCACACACTAATACATACACGCATGGGCACACATGGACACTGTGTGCACACATTGTCTCACACATATGTGCACGTGCATGCACACATGGACAAGGGCATGCACATACCGTCAGACATATACACGCACGTCTGCACCCACCCTTGGTCCCTTCCCCCGCCAGAACGCCTCCTGTCTCTAAGAGATCGCGCTCACCCCCCCTTCTCCTCTGTGGGGGGCACCTGCTTGGGCAGGATGGGAGGATGTGACAGGAGCATTGCTTTTGTTCAGGACTTAGTTTGGGGACCCCACGGCTGATGCCCGAGTCAGACCGCGAGTCAGATGCGGCTGTGCGGGAGGCTGGATGACCTCAGCTTCTAGCTCCTGTCTTATGCGAACTTACATATATATTTTGAAATTAAAAAGGAGTAGGAGCCGACCTTCCTGTGGAGCAGCCTCATCATACCAAAGGAAAGGAGGTCCTCCCACCAGCCGCCCAGGTTGCCTCATCAGCCAGCCTTTTGAAACTTATTTGTTTGTTTGCTAATTTATTCCTTTATTTGGATTTCCGGATGGGAGAGAAAGAAACGTTTTGTTTTCCCTCCTCCTCCATTTCGGTTTTATACAAAAACACCCTTTCGAACCCAAGCCGCCGCCTCGGTCTCAGGGAGAGCCGGCGTGTGAGCTCCGTCCTGCCCGTCTCCCGGGCGCTGGCCTCTCCCCAGAATTTTCTTCTTAATTTTCCTTGTTGAAAGGCATGAGTGGCCCTGGTGCTCAGATGCTGTCACTGGCACCCCCAGCTGAGCGAGAGTAATTATTCCCACTCGGCGTGGCTTTGATACGGTTCTGAGGGCTGCCTTTGGCACAGTCCCACAGCCTTTGTTCCGCTGGAGTTATTTTCCTCCTTAGGAAACGGAAAAAGACGGCAGATGACAACGCCGTGAAGGGACCGGGGAAACACCTACACGCTATCCCCCTTGAAAACACAGCTGATCCTGCAGCCGGCGGGGAGAGACGGCGGCGTGGCAGGGCGAGCCCTGGGCTGGGCGCAGCTTCCCAGGGGCCAAGGAGAGCAGGGATGGAAATGCTTGGGATTATTCCACAGGGATCCAATGTTCAGGGAGGTTCAGGTCTTTGGGACGGGCTGACGGTAGCCCCTCGGTGGCTTCGAGCTTTTCTGGCGGGGGGTGGGGGTGGGCACAGACCCTGCCTTTCCCCTGGAATTCATGAAATTGGGGCTTGAGAATCTGGGGTGCCCCAGGGTTCTCCAGCTGGTGAGACAAGCAGCTGGGTCTTGGTGAATGTTTGGCTGAGCAGGTGCAGTGGGCTGAATGGGCCCCGAGACGCATTTGTGGGGGGTCCCAATCCCCAGCACCTCACAGGGTAGCTGTGTTTGGAGATGAGGTTTTTCACAAGGCGGTTGGGGGTAGGTGAAGGCCTTTAGGGTGGGCCCTTATCCAAACGGACTGGGTCTTTGTAAGAGAAGATTAGGACACGGGCTCACACGGAGGGATGACAGCGTGAGGACACTGGGAGAAGGCGGCCGTCTGCAAGACCAGGAGAGAGGCCTCAGAGGGAACCACCGTGGCTAACTCCTGGGTCTCGGGCTCCAGCCGCCAGAGCTGTGAAGAGAAGCATCCTCTGTTGGAGACCCCAGCCCGTGAGGCCGGCCTGGGCACACACACACAGGGCAGGGGACTGGAAGAATTTAAACTCACATCTCTTGCACTTTGAATAAAAGAAAGCATCTCTCGTCCCCCAAAACCTCATTGGAACTTTACCTCGGAGGCTGCCAAGCAATTGCCTGGAACCTCGATCCGAGGTCGGCAGCTCCTGGATTGTAGGGAGAGAAACTTAGGGGTATGTGGCACTCAAGGCCGGAGCCCCGTTCCCTGCATGAGGGCCCCGGCCAAGTGTGGGCACGAGCGTGTGCAGGCAGACCACAAGCCACGTCCCGACCGCAAGCGTGGGCTTACGACCCACGTGTACGGCGGACCTGCTTCTCGGGGCCACTCCACTCACCTTGATTCTGAAAGTATCTTCAGCGGGACTTTTATTTGTGCTTTTGCTGCACGGAGACCCAACTCGTTCCTTCCCTCTGATTTCTGATTCCGCCACGGGCACTGTTCGAGAGAGCTCTGATAAGAGAAAAAAACTGGGCCAGGAATTAAATTAATGCTTTTAGACAAACATCCATTCTATCTCCGATTCTAATGCTAATTACATTTGTGGATCAAAGACCATTCGTTAAAGTTTTGCTTTTGAAAAACAGGGGGAGATTTTACTTTCTCGTTTGATATTTTTATGAGACTTGATGGGGGCTGGTGGGGGGTGGGGTGGGGGGCAGGGTCTAGGGGTTGGGGAAGGGGGAGAGGTCCCTCCCATGAGGACCCAGGGGAGCCTGGGGGTTCCCCGGAGCAGACTTCTGGGTCAAACTCTTGTCCCGTGTTTCTTCGTTCCCTCCGTGAGTCTCCGCGCTGGACACAGCCGGCTGCGTGTGCCTCATCACACAGAAGTTTCTAGAAGCAGAGGCTTCCAGACGCGGTGGGGAGGACAGACAGAAGACAGAAGGCAGGCCGTGAGCAAGGGGGGTGCACGAAAAGCCGTGGAGAATGTGGCTGTGTGATTCCAGCTCTGTGACGTGCTGGAGAAGGCACAGCTGCGGAGACAGAGAAAGAGGTGGGTGGCAGTCAGGGTCCCGTGGGGAGGGACAAGCAGGTGGACCATGATGCTTCAGGGCAGGGGGGGAGTCTGTATGCAAACACACAGGTGGACGTGTGACGGGCATTTGCCCAAACCCACCGAGCATCCAGCACCAAGAGCCACCCCTAACGTCCTCCCTGGACTCCGGTGCAGACCACGCATCAGAGCGGGGTCACCGTGGTAACAAACGTCCCCCTGGCGGGGTGCCGACTGTGGGGAGGTTGTGCACGTGAGCGGGATGTGGAGACGTGGGGAGTCTCTGTGCCTTCTCCCCAGTGTTGCTGCGAACCTGAAACTGCTCGGAAAAGAGTAAATCCTATTTTGAAAAAAAGCAAGGCGTCGCTGTCTGAGGTAGACTGGTGCGTTTCTGCCAATGAGCCCCACAGGAACGGGGTCATGTCTGGTCTTGTCTTCAGGAGCTTGCGTTTTGGGTGTCAGCACATCTCCCGGACCGAGCCTTGAGTTCACGGACCCTTCCTTGGTGTTGGGCTTGGCACTCTTGTCGCTGCTTTGGGTAAACTGAAAAAGGTAAGGTGGTGACCACAGCCGGTGTAAAACAGGCCAAGCAGGGGTGGCTGGGCGGGGCTGGGTCTAATCTGATTTAATTGCGAGACCATGAAATGTGACCATCACCATTTCACGAATGTGGAAACTGGGCTGGAATCACAGTTCAGCCCCGACTACTTCTGAAGCTCACGTCCCCCCTCCCTCTGAGCTCCCCTGCCCTCGGCGTGGGCTTGGCGTTACCCGGCTGACCATGGGAGGTCCCTCCAGCGGGCCGTCTGAGGGACGAGGACGCAGGGTCTGTCTACCGTGTGCGATTTAGGCAGCAAGGCCATTGCTTCCGTGAGCCAGAAGCTGGAGATGGTGGGGGGCGGGGGAACCGTGTCAGGGCAGGATCCCGATGCTGGCACCAGGGAACCAAGCAAAACCAGGAAATCTGGGGTCGCCTCCACCAACTCCTCTTGCAGTTTCGGGAGCTGTGCGGAGATCATGGGGTTTCACTTCATTACTCTGTAACCCAATCCCGCGCAGACAAGGGAAGCCACAGGGAAGCCTCTGAGCCCTTCAAACATCCCCCAACTTAATATATCGTCAGTTAAAAGAATGATCCTAAGAAGTGTTGTCCCCGGGGCTCCATCCTTGATCACGGGCTCATTCTGAAGCTGCACCCCAGGATATCCCCATATGCCACAAGCTCAGGGACCCCGCAGTGCCAGGGGCCCCTGACCCGGAGGTCGTGCAGGCACCAGGCTCCGTGAATCTGCATCGGAGGCTGGTTCCTCCCGTGCCTTCACCTTGGGGCTGATACCTCTGTTCACCCCAGCTCCCGGGAGCAGACCCTGGACGCTTGACCTCCGTCTTCTCCGTCTCTGCCCTTCAATCCGCCCAAGGCACCATGCCGCACGGGACTCACGGCTGCGCTTGGTGCAAGTGTGACCACGTGGTATACTTACCTGCTGTGTCCAGCGGCCTGTGAGCAACGTGGGTGCCAAAGACACGACGTCAGGCAGCACCTGACCTGTGACCTCGATACACAGTTGTTGGGTTAAAACGGTGGGATGACCTGCAGAAGCAAAGTCCCAGCCAGGCGGGAGCCGCGGAGAGCGCCTGATCAGAAGCGGTCAGGGCGGAAACGGATGTGCAGCGGACAATGGACTGTGTTCTGGGCTCAGCCAGGGCCCACGGCTCTGAGCGGGGCTCCCCCGGGCCACCCATGGCTTCGGGTAGGCACCTCCCCCTTCAGCGTCCCTCGGCTGCTGGGCGCCTCCCCCGTGTCTGCCCCCATGTTCCTGGGGCTTGTTCCGTGGGCGTGTCCGCGTCCACGCCGTCTCTTCCCGCATGGACAGCAGAGAGACTGGACTGCGGCCCACCTCGTATTGGGGTGGGCACCCACTGGAATGCGGGGAGACGGGACACACTTCCACAGAGTCCAGCATGGAGATGTTGAGGCCCGGCCAGCCGGGAGAACTGGGGAGACCTTCAAGAGGGCAGCGCCTTCGCTGGACCAGAGCCGGACTGTGTCTGAGCTCTCAGCTGCGGCCAGTGAGAGGTCTGTCGGGAGCCCCGTGGGACCTCCGCCCCCCACCACACAGCAAACCTCACCTGTTGGCTGACGCGTGCTCCTTAAACACAATTCTGAGAACGCCAACGGTCCACAACTGCGCCCAGTTAAGGGGAATCTCCTGTTGGTAGAGTTACTCCACCAATCCCACAAAGGAGAAAGGACCAAAGGGAACAGAGACATCGCACGGCCCCCGCTGCGGGGGTCACAGGTCCAGACCCCGCGCGGCAGCCCCAGGCATCAGCGCCGCGTGCCTCCTGGTGGAACCGCAGCCCCATCCCGCAGCTCTCCACGAACATTCAGATCACGCCTGACCAAGCTTGGGGACCCCGCTTCCGACTTAGCTACCGGACGGGAAGAGCCTTAACACTGCCGTTGGGGCCGCGGGACGGACGAGCCCGCAGCGGGAAGGATTGCTAGACGCAGAAACTGGGTTTTCCCACGTGGGCTGATGAGAAACTTGGGGAGTCTTTGGAGGTTGAAAGAGATTTAAGGAGCTCGATCGCCCCCGGGGCAGGAATGTGGTGCTGTTTTGGCTCCTGATTCAAATCATCATGTCTAAAATTTTAAAAATTAAACCAGACGTGGTTGGACTCCATGGATGTACGTGAGAAAACAGGGAATTTGAACACAGATGGGTTTCTGATGCTGTTATTAATCTAATGGGGTCACAGTCCTTATCTTTTACGGATACCCTGAGGTCTCGATGAGTTAAGTAATTAATATCATGTCCAGGATCTGCCGCAGAACAGCCCAGGGAAGGGGTGGGGGTCGGACACACGGTGGGACACACGGCCGTGAGACATGGCGTGGGGGCCCCCTGGGGGGGCCAGGGCTCTCCCTGCTTGGAGTTGGGAGACTCCCGTGGGCGCCGTGTCCTGGGGGACCTCACAGACCCTGGCTCCAGGGTCCGGGGCATGGCCGTGTCCAGGCCGAGTCACCAACAGTTCATTATTCCTCCCATGACAAGCTCACGGTGAAGGATCGCCCCACGCTGCTTTGTGAGCAAACAAGGAATCAGAAATTTCAGGACACGCTGGTTGCTTTCTCCTTGTGCTGGCATCTGTCAAACCGGGCTATTGTTTGCGGACCGTCTGTAGCTTTGAGGACTATCTCTCCAGATGCCACGAACAATGGAAGTCGCCGTGGGGAGAGCACTCTCTGTAAAGAGAAAGAGGGCCCAGAAATACCCGAGCCGGGCCTCCCTTCCGCACGCCTGTGTCTGGCCCGGTGGGATGGCGGCCGTGAGGGAGCCGTGTCCTCGGGGGGCGAGGCCCGGGGACAGTGGGGTATCACTGTTTCCCTGGGTCCCCATCGCCCGTTCCGAAATTCCATACTCCTTTGATGTGCGGTGACGTGCCCTGGGCAGTCAGCGTGTCTGGAAGCTGCCAGCAGATTCTGGCTACGGCCTGTTCCGGCAACAAGGGCCCAGGGCCAAGGACAGGTCAGGAGCGTGGATCCTGGCGGAGCGGGCAGAGGGCCCGGGCGGGGGTGGTCACAGAAGACCAGCCAGCCCCGCACCCCACCCTGAGGTCCTACAGCTCCTTGAGTTTCCCAAGGCGGTGGGATGAAGGGGCGGGACGGTTCCGTAGTTCGGGCCAGGCCAGTACGGCGGGTGAATGTGCAGGCCTCCAAGCCCGGGCCCCGCAGTACACGGTCACACCGCCGCCCTCGCTCAGGCTCCCTTCAGTCCCTCCACTCCCCGACCTTCCTCTCCGCACTGGGGCGAGCACCACCCCCCATTCCCGTCCAGCTGGAACCTCGGAATGCCATCTCTGTGGGAAATACTGCTTCGGTAGGTGTGACAAGTTACAACGAGCTCCCACGGCGTGAAGGAAGGGGCCCTCGACCCAAGGTGACCTGTGTCGTCCACAGAGGGAGAGAGAGACAGAGGGACCTGGTGGAGACGGTGCCAGAGATCTCCGGCGCTCACCTGTGCACAGCGATGCGTCTGCGGGGGGTGGCCGGCACCGCTGGAAGCTGGGCCCAGGCCTGCAACAGATCCCTTTCTGTGCCGCCAGAGAAAGCTGGGCATTTCCGGCCCGAGCTTGCTGACTTCTGGCCCCCAGCATGGTGCGAGCCCGAGTCTCTGTCGTTCCCAGCCCCCCAGGGTGTGGCTGCTTGTTATGACAGCTGTGGGAGCTGTCCGGTCTGGCTGCCAGGTCCCCCGCAGTCTTGGGGGGCTTCACCCGCCGTGCAGAGGGCCCTCCAACAGCCCCAGCCAGAGCATCTGTACCCCCTCTAGCTCGGTCCCCCTCACTGGTGAGTGACACCCTTGTGTCTGACACCCCTGCGATCCGCTCAGCTCAGACACCTGCAAGTCTGACCACACCCGTCTCCCCTCGCAGGCTCGCACCATATTTCTGGGGGTGAGGGCTGGGCAGGGTCCCCTGGGCATGTAGGAACAGGGGCCCCCACTTCTTGGTCTCATGAGTGCACGGCTCCTCTCACCGAGTGACGTCTCCTGGACCTCTGGAGCCCAGGTTGCAGGGACCTGCCGGGACAGCAGGATGGGGCACACGGGACAGCAAGCTCCTTCCAGCCTGTGACAGGCCCGTGCGTCTGCACTTGGTACCTGGGTGCCGTCAGCAGGGGAACACATGCCTGCCAGGGCTGAGCCCCCAGAACCACAGCCAGTCGACTCCCTGCATGGAAGCAGGCCCAGCCAGGTCCCCAAGCCAGGCTGCTCAGCCCTCGGCCCACCGCCGGGGAGCCGCCGGCCCTGGATGCAGGTCCCCGAGGTCTGCAGACTTGCGCTCAGCACCTGGTGGGAGCTCCTGATGGAGACATCTTTCCAGAACAGCTTCTAGACTCGCCCGTTTGAGCTCAAGCAGTTATTCTGAATTCCTTGTCCCCTCGCTGGCCTGGACCCCGTCGCTGGGCACTCGATCCAAACACACGCCATTGGTTCTACGAGGCGTATCTTTTGCATGAACGTCACTGCTGTCAGGATGTGTTTCACAGTGCTTTGATGCTTTCTGTGTCCAACAGCAACGGCGACGTGTCTGCCGTTCCCGACACGGCCTGGCGAGACCGAGCCCTCACGGACACGCTTGCAGAACCACAGCCGGCAGCCGGAGAGGGCCCCAGAGCCGACGGCCGGGAGCTCTTCCCAGAAAGCAGCGCCACTGCCGCCTCGCCCTCTCCCGCCGGGAACCGCTAGGACGCGGAATGCCAGGCGTGCTTCCAGAACGAACGTTTTAAAAGGAAAACACTAAGAACGAAAGAGAAAGTGTTTCGATGTAGATGAAGAGTGTACTGAGAAGACACTCTTCTCCCGTTCACGGAACATTCCAGGACAGCCTGGGTGTCAACCTGTATCACTTCTGTCCGTTTCATCCTCCGAATGAAGGAGGTGAGGTCATTGAGAGAGAGAGAGAGAGAGGCAGGCAGCATCCCCCACGGCTTGTGGTCCCTGCTGTCCCCAGGTGTGCAGGGAAAACCTGAAAAGCGATGCTTCTGGCTTCACCATGTTCCAGAGGAGTTGGAGGCTGACGCAGAAGTTTGCAAACACCGTAAGGGGTTCCCTCTGTGTACGCTTCGCCTCTTGCACACGCGAGGGCTACGCGGTGTGAATCTCGGCGTCTGCATCCGTCTGCAAAAGCTCCTTTCACGGGCACGAAATACGCACGGGAGGCAAATTCCCATCGATGAAACAGCACCAGACCACAAGGTCAGCGCCCGCCTGGTCTCTTTCTTGAAGGGACATGATGTAATGGCAGGTCTTACAGCCGGCGGTGCCTCAGAGGGAAGGAGACACGGGATTCCCTCGGCAGCGCCCCGGAGAGCCGGCACAGCCACCGTCCTCCTGGGTGCATGGGTGCTGTGGGTGGTGTCCACTCCGACCTCACCCTGCCCACGCACCGCTCCTTAGGGTTTCCCGTGAGCCGGCAGTCCTGCGCATGGTCTACACAACCTGGCGGCTTTGCTTCTTCCCCTCCTCTGGTCCACGAGGACCAAACTCTCATTTCCTCTGCTCCTGCTCTGACCCTCACACCTGCCACTCCCTTGCGGGGGCTTGGTGACCCCAGCCTCTGCTGGCTCACTGCAAATGCCCGGACTCATTCTCGATGTCATCCCACATCCACCATGCCCCTGACCCCGTGGCTCGTGCCGGTGTGAGCAGCCCAAAACAGCCTCATGCATCCTCTGCTCCTGAACCCCCAGCCACCGCCCCATCCCACTCGAGGCAACCCCATGAGCGTCCAGTGGCCACCGAGGCTCAGTGCGGTCGGACCCGTCCCCACCGCGGCTCCATCTCCTGTCCCTCACACGCACATTCATTCTGCTCCAGCCACGCTTGGTGGCTTTGTTGGACCCGCCAGGCCGTCCCTGCCCCAGGACCCTTGCACTGTCCGATCTGGGAATTGGCACTGCCCTTCTGAGAACGTGAGCTCCGCCGTAGCAGGTCTGAGGGCTCCTCTCCCCCAGGGATAGAATTGGGCCTGCCTCGCGGCGGGCAATCGGTGACTTTCCGGGTGACGTTGATGGAACGAATTTCCTCCTATTGCGACGTCCTCCTCTCCCACTCCCTCCCGGCTCGTGCACGGTTTCCTGGAAACGGCCTCCAGGACCCCAGCCACCCTCAGCCTCCTGCAGGAGCATTTCCCACAGCACCGCCCACATTCCTACTAACCTGTGCCTCGTTCTATCCCAGCCATCTGCTCCTGTGACCCGAGAGAGTACACACTCCCGACAGCCCCCGGGAGGCGGCCCTCTCCAGGCTCACCTGCCTCTCCGCTCCGGGACAGGCAGCTCCCAGGCACAGGGGCTCAGCAGAGAGCCCTGCACACAGCGGGGACCCCACACGTGCCCGGAGCGAGTGGGAGGCATACCCGTGCTCCTCCCCACTCAGACCCTGGGCTGTCGCGGGCACCTTGGAGTTCCTCCTGCCTCTTCTAGATCCCCACTCTCCGGACAGCAAATATTAGCCGAACCGAAGTCAGTGCCAGTGTTACAGCTACTAGAGCCCTTTTCCAAACCGTCCGGTTAGGGCCCTTTCCTGAGCACCCCGTAGACACCCTTCCCAGCACCTAAGCGGGTCCCACGTCCTGCGTCATCTCTGCGGCTTTGAAACCGCCTTCAGGACTATGCATGAGCACTTCAAGAGGGTATTATGAATGCAGACGTGTCTTCGGGGCTTTCAAGTGTCGCAGCGGGAACCTCTTCCTCCGGCAGCCCGGGGTGGAAGGCTTCCCCACCTTTCCAAAGGGGCTCCGCCCACGGCATTATTGGGGCCTGAAGTTAAAGACGGGCAAGAAGGAGGGAGGCCGCGTCGTGGAGCCTCCAGAAGCCACTCCTTTTCCCCCGCGAGGCGGTTTTCTGCTGCTCCGGGGTCGCGCGGTTTCACACCGCCGCCTGCTCCTCTCACGGGCACACCAGGCTCCCGTCTTCCTTGCCCCGAACACCGCAAGCTACTTCAGCCCTGATCTTTTCAGCACCCGGGAAACGCGGGAAGGCCGGTGAGCCGGGGAGGGGAAGGGGAAGGAGCCAGAGCACGAGCCTGGAACCAAGCAGCGAGCACTGGCCGGACGCGGGGTACGCACAAGAGGGTTTGCGGGCTGCCCGAGCCCCACGTGCCGGAGAACCTCTCCCGCCGGTGACACGTGTGGCGGGGAGCAGGGCCTGGCCCGGAAATGCCCAGAGGGCAGCCCTGGCCGTGTATCCCCGTCCTCGGATGGACGGCCTCGCTCTGGCCACTCGGGCCCCAGCTGCCCTCCAGCGTCACCATCCCCGGGCCCTCCCTGTATCTTCAGAGCGTTCTCTCCCCTTCTGGAAAGATCCTGCTCGCATCTTTGTTGAGCTGGTTGCTCTCTGCAGCCCCAGTAGATTATTATCTCTGTGACCAACGAGGCCTGGCTCGGGCGCAGGAGTGTCTCGGTACCAAGAATGCGGGTGCGACACGCTCAGGAAGGAGACGGCGAGCGGCACCCGCACGGCCCCTCCATCATCTCTGGATGCCATACCCCCCTCCCTCTTCCCCCCACTCACGCCCACAGCCCTGGGTGACGAGCTCCCGCCGCGTGGGCTCACACGTCACTTCCCCGCCTCCCTGCTTCCAGAGCTTTCTGCTCCCAAGTTTATCACGGCAAAGACGGCTCAGCTCCGAGACGAGAGAAGAGGAACAGGCCGTACATGTACCAACTCTAGGGATCGTGCTCCCTGCTTATCTTTAAAAAATGTCTTGGAAGGGTCCTTCACCCCAGGAGAGCGTTCCAACACGAGTGACTTGGCTGGACGGGTGTCTCCGAGCCAGGAAGAATCTCTTTCTGTTGAACGGAGTATTTGCAGAGGAAGCGCACGTTTAGAGACAGACGCAGGCGCAAACCAGCCGTGATGTCTGCAAAATGACCTTCCCCCTGGCCACTGGTTACGGGATCACGGCTCTGTTTGCACCACCCGGGTGGTTCTGAGCTCTCTGGGGCTGGCTGGTGGGCTCTCATTCGCCTGCAAGCAGGGAAAGACCCCTCCTCGGTGACAAGCTGAGTTTAGAAATGCTAAATGCGTTCTCCATCACGGCTTGCACACCCACACGTGCTCATACACACTCACACACGCTCACACTCAATTACATTAGCCATTGATGTTTGAATATTAGGAGCCAGGGACTGACTAGAGGGGGCGAGCAGAAGCCTGGGGCACGTCACCGCCATCACCTGATCTGAAGGTCTACAGGGCAAGGTTGGCCTTCAGAGTGCACGCCCCCCAAATCCGGCAGCCCAGGGACCCTGCTTGCCAGCCCAGGCAGACCGCCTATCTGCACATCCAGTATCTTTCAAGAACTCAGACACTGTGTCAGTGCTCCCGATGAACCCCAAGTCTGAATCCCAGGCAGAGATGGCTCTCGGAGATGCAGCAGGAGCCCCCCATGCCCTAGAATCTCACACCTGACGTCCCTCCTTCCTGGTACACTTTGGAATCCCAGGGTCCTCTCCTGTGGAAACCACACAGAATTATGTTTGCTTACTTGAAACACCTTAAAAAGTATGTATATGATAATTCCAACCCTGGTGTTTTAAATTTTTTTTTTTTTATTCATTCATTTGTCAGAGTGAGCACAGGCAGACAGAGTGGCAGGCAGAGGCAGAATGGAGAAGCAGGCTCCTGCTGAGCAAGGAGCCTAATGTGGGACTCGATCCCAGGATGCTGGGATCATGACCTGAGCCGAAGGCAGCGGCTTAACCAACTGAGCCACCCAGGCGTCCCCCAACCCTGGTGTTTTAGATGTATGGATAGGGACATAGTTCCTGAAGCCCGGGACACCTCATAGAGGACCACGTTCCTTGAAATGCACGACACTAAGACCACGGAAGCCAGAACCATCATCAGCAATTCGTTAACATGAAATAACGCCTAGTCTGCGGGCCGTTTCTTCAAGTATTATTTCCGTAAAATATTATAGGTTTCCCCACAATGTATTGATTATAATTTGGTCTTACCAAAATGATCCGTAAACTAAAGTAACAGGAAACACAGAGATTGAGATGCTCCGTCCCCTCAGGCCTCCTACCCACCCCAGACTTGCTTTTACATCCTGTCCCGCAAACATCATCAAGATTTCTGTGTGTCAAGCACACGAGCGTACGCTGGCCGTCCATACTGCTTGCCGTCACGCTCCTCAGTCTTCCCCAGTCCCCGCGTACCTCCCGGGGACTTCTCCGCCACAGCATGAGGAGCACGGCCGCCCCCGCCCCAGGCCCCGGGCTGCCGGCTCGGGCACAGGGACGCTGGCTAGCTGCGTGTGCACGTCTGGTTTCTCTTGAATTCTGTGCTATGCCCCAAAATAACGGCAGGAACATCTTCAGGCACAAGTGCAAGTATTTCTGGAGGCCCGTGCTCTGGGGACCATGGCTGAGCGTGCGCAACTGAAGTTTGCAGGGCGTCCACGGAAGGCACGGGCCAGCAGCAGCGTGAGAGCCCTTCCGGTGGGCCACGACTCAGCACCTCTCATTGTCTTTACCATGTGATAGCGCCTTTGACCAAATCATGTTTTCAAAAATTTCTACGCCTCTGGTATCGGCGTGAATGGTTTACTTGTGGGGTTTCATAAAATTCTCCCGTATCAACAGCACCAGTCTTTCCCATTAGTGATTATTTTTTACAGCAGCAAGAGGCAGGGCCAAAAGCCTAATGATGGGGAAAGCTTGGGACGCACGGGATCCGGAGGCCTTAGACCTGGCGGACCAATGGCATAGGAGAGGTGGTCAGGCATCACCGAGAGTGATCACTGGAACGGGGCACACCCGCATTCGGAGGCATCAGCAATGGTCTCAAGAAATGGGAATGTTACCCAGGAAAGTCACGGAGTTCCCGCCTTTTGGTGACAGTTGCTATGTGTCCTTGGGGCGCTTGGTTCTCTTCAAGGACAGCGACACGGGCCAACCCCATACGACGGCGTCTCGGGTTTCCTGCGGCTCGACACTTGATCCGAATCCCTAAAGACGGCATTCTCTATCCGAGTATCCGCTTCGGTGGGGTGCGTGTGGGTTTCGCACTCTCAGCCCTCCAAGCTTGCCTCCGTTTCTAGCAACAGCGCCGCCCTGTCCTTGAGAGTACCGTCTTTCGGTTACTACTCTCCCCACATGCCTCTTCCCTGAGGCCTTCGCGTGCTGCCCCAGATCAGTCTGCACCTTGGTTCCTAACATTAGTCTTTCAGCGGAGGCGTGGCGCAGAGATGGGGTCTTCTGGCGTCATGGAGATTCATGTCTGCGGCGGCAGAAGTGGGAACGCAACCTGAGCGGGACGGGCGACCACGCACTCACTGTGTTTCCCGGGCCTCACTTTTAGGAAGGCGGTCCAGTGACCCGAGAGTCAGATGCAAGCCGGGCAGCCTCTCCCTCCCGGACAGTGGGGTGCAGAGGAGAAAGCAAGCCAGACACGAATAGCAAATCCCCCGGGGGGAGCCACGAGCGCTCTTGCAAAGGGGCTGAGGGAAGTGGGTCAGGAGGAGGGTGCTGCTGCATCCCGCAGAGTCATTGTGGCAAAAATAGCTCTGAGGAGGCTGCTTTCAGCCATGCACCTGCCTGTTCATTCAGACGCGGGAGCCCTGACTCCAAGGAAATGCCTGGAAATGAGACACTGCTGAGCCCACACGTGACATCAGATTGGGAATCAACTGGGAGCACTCTTGAAGCTCTCGATGGGACTCTGCAAGGCTGTTGTAGCTTTTGTTATTGTTATTGTTATTATTATTATTGTATTGCTTTGTTTTTCCTTTGCCTTGTTGTGAGACAGCGTGTTGCGTCAGTTCTCAAGAAGGTGACTGCCCCGTACCCAACATTTCGGGCCGAAAGGCTCAAAGACCACATAAGGAAACCCAAAGAAGTCAAGCCAAACCAAATGGGGACTGAAAAAACTTCTAGAAGATCCTTGTTCTGCCAGAATTGCTGCCTTCCTTTTGGTTACTCTTGATAAAGACCATCTCCTTAGGAGGAGTATCGCCAGGTACAATGGGCTGTGTGCTTGTGTCCTCCCCAAATCCGTGTGTTGAAAGCCTAATTGCGATGTTGGTATTAGGAGCTGAGGCGTCAGGGAGGGATTAGTCATGAGGGTGGGGTCCCCAGGAACGGGATCCCTGCCCTCCTAAGAAGAGCCAGCTTGCTCTTTTTCTGCCCCATGAGGCCACGGGGAGGAGATGGCCCTCTGCGAACCAGGAAGATGGTCTCACCCAAGATTCAGAGCTTGCCGGCACCCTGACCTTGGGCTTCCAGCCTCCGGGGCTCTGAGAAATAGATGTGTGTGGTTCGGAGCACTCGGCCTCGGGGCATCTAGTACAGCAGCCTGAGCCGATGGAAGCAGGAGGGAATGGGTGGTCGCTCTCTCACGTAAATGGCCGTGTCTGTGAGACCTCGCCCTCCACCAGGGCTCGTGCCCGTGGACCCAGGACAAAAGGTCAAAGCTGAAGGACCAAGATCACGGAGGGCCTCTGGACATGTCAGCCTTCGCAGGATGAGTCCTTCCCTTCTGTATAGAAGGAGATGCTCCTGGGTTGGAGGTGGACCCTTCCCTGAAGCCGCAGGTGCGCCCTCCCTTGGCTGGAGGTGGATGCGGAGTGGACGCGACGCGCCGGTCTCTGGAGCCATCCCGTGCCGAGGAGCTGCTCTGCCCACCGCCCTTAGTTCTCTCCCCTCCTGCTGGCTGAACGCCCTGGGGGCTGCCGCTAACACCGCTGCTATCGGGAGACAAGAGACCGAGTCTCTGGGGCTGGAAGGGCAACAAGACGGAAGGAACCCGGGTGGCCGGACCACATCACGGCACCTGGCCGTGGGCCACGCCCCTGCGTGCTGCTGGCGTCAGAGACACAGAGGCAGCCAGTCTGGACACCTTGGTCACATGTGGCAACTCCCCCCGCATCTCAGCCAAACTAGAGACAAGTGGGATTCCCCGGAAGAACTCTGCTCACTGCTGGGGGCCGGCAGACGGGCGCAGACCCGTGTTGGGCAGGAGCCTGTAACCGGCGGGCTCTGCGCATGACTCGCTCTGTCTCTAAAACCCTGTGACATGCACAAAGGTATACCTCCCGCTCGTGTTTCCTACAGGAGCCCTTCAGACCGCTCTGTCTTCCTCTACCAAAGCCCCCAACCCCTGGAGAATTCTTCAACTAGTTACAGTATAAATAATAAAAGCCTCTCCCACGGAGATCCGGGGACCCCTGGGGGGTCTGAGACATGTTCTCACTCTCACTATTTCACAAAAGTAGAGCAGAGGGTTATGCCAGAGGCCACGTGGCAGCAGGCGGAACAGCAGCAGAGAAGCTGGCCGAGTCATGTCTCATCAGGCTGACAGCAAAGGGATTTGCAAAAACCTGGAAACAACCACTCTTCTCCTATTTTGTTGTTGTTGTTGTTTTGGAAAATATAGCCATTTTCCCATCAAAAATACGTTATTTTTGTTACCATGCAACAACTTTGTTATGGTTATTCTCAAACCAATAAGTAAATATTTTTTTATGTCCTCCGTTTTAAATTTCCAACAAGGTGTATGCTACAACCTCACAAAAGCTCTTTGGGGTCCTTGGTGCGTCTTTCCCTGCACACGCGCACACCAGGCACACGCACACACCAGGCACACGCGCACGCCAGGCACACGCACACGCCAGGCACACGCGCACGCCAGGCACACGCACACGCCAGGCACACACGCACGCCAGGCACACGCACACGCACACGCCAGGCACATGCACACGCGCACGCCAGGCACACGCGCACGCCAGGCACACGCACACACCAGGCACACGCACACGCCAGGCACACGCGCACGCCAGGCACACGCACACGCAGGCACACGCTCGAGAGCAGCCCTTCCTGACACTCTCCTTCACAGAGAGCGGACATCGCCTTGCCCAGAGGGCCCCGCACAGCGCCCTGTCAATAAAGGCAGCCCCTGCTAGCCTCAGCACACAGGGTCCCTGTGTCAGGCTCGACGGAGTACAGCTGCCCTGGTGAGGACGCTTTGCTGACTTGCTAGGACTTACGCTGCTCATTGTGCTCCTTCTCCCCCAGCCTGCTGAGTGTGGGGCTCCCCTCCCAGCGGCAAACCCTCTGCTGACCTCCGTGCACGAACAGCCCCCGCAGCAGCCGCCACGGACCTCCCGGTTCCCAGTGGAACGGAGGAGACGAGGAAGCGCCCGACGCTTACAGCTAAGAATGACCACAAGTCACGGCCACGCTGGGCCCTGAAGAAGGCAGGTCCCTTACTAACGTGCCTACACGCCACGGACAGGGACGGCGGTCCGGACG
The DNA here is from genome assembly GCF_009829155.1 of Mustela erminea. Lineage (NCBI taxonomy): Eukaryota > Metazoa > Chordata > Mammalia > Carnivora > Mustelidae > Mustela > Mustela erminea. The sequence continues at coordinate 90,778,270 of NC_045626.1, read as the reverse complement.
CCGAGAAACCTCAGCCCGTTTCGAAAGTGTCGGCGTCGGCCGTGTTTCCTGACCAGAGCGCGAGAGTAATTACGAAGGTTTAAATGGGAAACTCGTCTTTCCAACAATAAAAATTGGTCTTCGGAAGCTCTGTCGAGGGAGACAGGAAACAGACTTCTCATCCGTAGACTCAGAAAAACAATTACAAGCACACGGACTATTAGGACGGACAGGACGTGTCCAAAGCTGCTCCCGTGGGACATTCCACCACCTTTAGCGAGTTCTTTAAAAAGAACGTTTGAAGAGAGAACAGGACAAGGGGGGGGGGAAGAAAGACATACACTGAAATCAAGAATCTGGTGACTGCAACAAATACTATACCACAATGATACAGTTACACGCACACCTCTCCAAGGAACACCAAATGGGGAATACATGCAAATACAAAATATCATTTAAGTAAAAAGATGAAAGAAATCGAAGCAAAAGAAACAAATTCATGATAAAAGAAAGCGGAAAAAAAAATACAAACATATTTAACAAAGACACAACTCACACACACCAGCTGTGCATTGTGCTGTCCTCCCAGGACCGTGCCTGGAACCAGGAAGGAAACCAAAACATTTTTCCGAGGCTCAGACAAAAAGGGGCTGGGTAGATTCACCAGCTCTTGCCACCGTCCAAACTAATTAATAAATGTGACACATTTTAGTGTACAGTTCCCGTGAGATGATGATGGGCCTCGGTGCCTGCAAAGGAGGCATGTCGTCCTGGTGATGCCCACCCACGTGGCTTCCCACTTTGCTCCTAGAGTCAGTGGTCCTGGAACTTTGTCGCAGTCACCGTCACCTGGCGGGCTCGGCCACCTTGGATCCCAGTGACTCTGATTCAGTGGGTCCGGGGAGAAGAGGCTGGTTCTTTCCTATTCCTACCCCGTTGGTGCTAACGTGCCGGCCCCCGTACCCACTTGGAGAACCTGAGGTCTAAAACAGAGGCTGCAGTCAGCTGCAGGAAAACAAAAATCACCGGGGAGATCGTTCAAGGAATTTTCACCAGTGGAAAACAAAGAAGAAACACAGTCATGTTAAATCCCGCGGCACCAAGGGGAGAGCTGTTGGCATTGAGTGTCGCAGGACTGGGGTCTCTCACCGGCCTTTCTGCGGCTGCGCCAGGCTGGCGGGTGGCGGGACACACAGTTGACACCGCCGAATGTTGCAAACAGCCTCCCGCCCCTGCAAATAGCTCAAAACAAAAGCAATTCTAAGTATAAAATATGTGTGAGTGAATGTCCACCATTTCCCGTGCTGGCTTCTCTCTAATGCTCCCTTTGAAATAGAAAACCCTTGAAGATACCGTTTTGGTGCCCGGACTTTTCCGGCGTCTGAGACGCATTCTGTGGGGGGCTATTGGGTAGCGCTGCACCGGTGGGAGAGGAAGTGTCAGTGGGGCCAAAGCCGCCCGGACAGAGGACAGAGGACAGAGCGCTGCAGAGGACTTGGCACTGTTTGCCCCGCCTCTAGCTGGGTCTGGTTTCTCCAGCTTCCTGCACTTGGGGAGGTGGCCTCAAGGTCAAAGCCCTCAGCTTAATCCTTTGCCGGTCTCGGTCCAGGCTGGTTCAGGAGGGGCCTGCCACCCCTCCCCCCGCCCCGGGGGTGGGCTTGCCTGCTTTCCGAGGGTGCGAGACCAGCACGGGCTGGGGTCCTGTGGAGACTATCTCCCCAGATTTGGGCAACAAGGCCAGCTGCCCACTCTGAGCCCCAGCTTATCCCAGCGGCTTGGACTGGGGCTGCTCTCTTTAGAGGCCCCTGGAGGCCGTCCAGGCAGGGAGGTGGGCAGGGGCAGGAAGCATGCAGGAGGGGCAGGGAATATACCAAGTCCTCTCAGAGGGGACCTGGAGTCCCAGCCCAGTGGGCGGGAAAACGGTACCCTGGGCCAAGGTCAGCAGCAGCTGCACTGACTTACTACTTACCCAGTGTCCCTAGCACCTGGGGTGTTTCTGTCACTCTGCTGATGCTTGTACCTGGTGGGGACGGGGCTAGCCACCACCCAGCCTTATCTTCTCAGGAAGTCTATCGAGCAGGACCAGGCTTCTTAGAAACTCATCTTGCCGACTCAGAAGCCCAGAGAGCTCCTGTCTCCCAGCCGGCTGGGCTTGGGCTGGCATCTGGTGTAGGCTGGGCCGGGGGACCAGCTCGGCTAGGACTTTTGAGCAAGGGATGGAAACAAGTGGGGACGGCTGCTGTTGTTCTGTTCACTGTGGCCACGCAGAGCCTGGGGACAGGAGCACACCTGCCCCACGGTTCCTGTTTGCCCGTTCTGGACTTCCCGCCTCCTACGCACTTGCCTCCCCCCACGCCCTGCCCCGAAGTCCCCTTTTGTTGAAGACGGCCGTAGGGTTACTTCTGCGGCTCACTACCCAGATACCTGCCTGATGTACAGAGCCGGGAAGTGGGATCAGGCAGGGGGTAAACCTGAGCAGACGTGCAGGCTGAGAAGTTCACGTGCTGATCATCCCATGGGAAAGGGGTTTTAGCAGATCGTGACAAGGGACCTAAGGCCACCGGCCCGTCTTCCGGGACTCAGATGGTCAAATGTCCTCCTCGACTTTGCTCTGTGGCCAGCACTGTCTGGCATGGGCCACGAGCACAGGCGTTTGCGGCCGGGCGCCCAGTCCCAGGAAACAGCTGCTCTGCCTTTTGAAGTCAGTATTTCATTACAAACGAGGTGCAGTTGTTTCTGTCTGTTTGCCCTGAAAGCCTGAGTCAGCGGAGCTGTGGAAGGGTGGGGAGGGCCCAGTCTCCTCCGCCATGTGGCTCCTGGGATCCCCAAGCCATGCCCTTCAATTATGACCGTCCCTGAGACATAGCTCTGCAACCCACGCCACCCATCTCCCCAGGCAGGCACATTCCCTCCCTCTGGTCCAGGGGCCAGTGCCAATGCTGGATAGACGGGGGCCTGGCCAGGACGACCAAAGGACCTGGCAGGTCGCAAGCCACCTCCCGCCCTTGTCCCCGCACAGCACAGGCAAGCCAGGCGGGGCCATGGGGCAGGGCCCCCGTGAAGAGCGCTTGGACATGTCCGCCGCCCGAGACAAATACGGACGGACAGCATGGAACCGTGCATGCCCTCCGTTCCTGAGAGCCTAGAGCCTGAGGCCCAGGACTCTGCTGACGCTTTTGTTTCCTATCATGTGGCAAGACTGCGTCCTGAGCACCCAGGCGCTGAGGATTTGGGGTGGCAGCCCAGGGAGCATGTGCTCTTCGCCCAGTGAGCTCTCGACCCTACCCTGTTCCTACTTGTCCTGCACGTAGACGGTGGCTGGGACCCGGGGACTACAACCGGAGGACACAGCCAAGCCCTCAGCCCCAGAATGACAGCTGCTGGGGGGGGGGGGGACCACAGGCAAGGTGTCTCTGTTGCCATCTCCAGGTGCTTGGGGCACCGCACAGCGTCCGCTTTGGGTGTCTCTCCGAGCAGCAGCTTCGGTGAGCCCCAGGCCGTGCCTGCCTATTTCTGGTGTCGCATTCCCTCCATAACAGCACCCACAGATTTCTCTCCTCCTAAGCCCATAAAAACACAGTCACCCCCCGAGAGGGAGCAGGACTCCGGAGAAGGTCACACCCACGGGCTTTATGGAAACTCTACGGCACTCTTGGGTGTGGAAGCAGGACAAGGACAGGCCTCCGCGCGGCTCCGGACGAGGGGCTGCAGACCCGGCCCGTGGCCCCGCTCGGGTGCAGGAGAGAGCAGCAGGGTGCTGTTAGAGGCCAACGCTGAACCAACAGTCCCCAGGTCCAGGCGCATAGGGCAGGAGGGCTTGGAGATGGGCCGAGGGCCTGAGCGTGGGTCACGCGTGCGCCGTTGATGGGCTGAGAAGACACAGTCTGGCCAACAGTCCCTGGCGGTGTTCCGAACAGGCCCAAACACGGACTCATGTGGCCCTCACTGCCCCAGGAGTGATTTCTTCCCGTGCCGCACAGACCCAGGCCTGGAGGCGGCACAGCTGGTGGCCGTCGGGAGGCAGGCTTGGATGGAGCCGAGCGGCTGGCACTCCTGTGTTGCCGACAACCGCTCTACAAACACATTTGCGGGGTGTATTAGTTTCCTGGGGCTGCTGTAACAAAGGACTCCAAACTGGGTAGTTCCAAACAACAGAAACGTGTTCTCTCAGAGCTCTGGAGGCCAGAAGTCTGAAAGCAAGGTCTGGGCAGGCCCACACCCTCTCTGCGGTGCGAAGAGCCTCCCTCCTGCCCCTTGGGCTCCCAGGGTCCCCCGGGCTTCCTCACGGGTGGCTGCATCACTCTGGTCTCAAAGTCTGTCTTTCCCTCACCCTCTCCCTGGGGGTCTTTGGGTCTCCACTGGCTTCTCCCTCCTTTTACGAAGGCGCCCTAAACACAGAGTGTGAAGCCCTCTGACTTGACATCCGAGACGATCCTGTTTCCACAGAAGGTCACATCCACAGAAGAAGATGTCTTGAGGTGAGCCTATCCTTGAGGGACATTATCCGGTCCCCTACAGGGGGGTGATCCATTAAGTTTTAGGGGAAATGTAAAAATGAGCCATGGGAAATCCTGGAGGGTCTGGGAGAGAGAGAATAAGTGTGCCCTCCATCTTGGAGGAGGACACAGATTCAGGTTCAAGGCAGGAATGACAGTAAGATGATGAGAGTAAGTGTGCTCCCTGAGCCTTGAGCAGTAGAGGGGGGCCTGGGTCCTGAGCCCTGAGCCATGGAGGGGGCCCGCGTCCTGAGCTCTGAGTGTTGGAGAGGACCTGTCAGATGCCTCATCTGGGAAGCGTGTGGCTGGTCCTCCTGCGGAGGAGACGGAAAACTTTCGGAACTCCGCAGAAGCGGCGCTTTGCACAATGTTGTAGAAAAACTGAAGGGCCCTGTGTTGTTCCCTTCCGACACTTGATTTTATGCTATGTGACTTCCACCTCAATAAATTATCTAAAGAAGAACCAAGCTGAAGGTGGGTGAGGAGGGAAGCGGGCAGGCAGTGGGCCCAACCAGAGAACATCAGGGATCCCACTGGCCGACGGCATGCATCCTGGAGAACGGCTCTCGGGGTGAGCAACACAGCGACTGTTCTAGAATGACCCGTGTCCCTGAGCCGTGGAGCTGGGGAGAGCCTGGCCTGCAGGCACGTGTCCGGCGCTGACCTGCGCAGGTGTGGGTAGCTGCAGACACCTCCACTGAGCCAGAAGTCAGGAGAAACAGAAGCTCGGCCGGGAGGAGCAGCCACCTCCCTGTCAGGGGGGTAGAAGCCTCGGAAGAATCAGTTTGCAGATGTGCACGCCCCACGCGGCTGGTTTTCAGTGCTCTATTTGGGAGCTCTATTTGCTGATGCATTAACCTGCCTGTGTCTGCGGCTTGCTCTTTGCTGACTTTTGGGGAGAGTGCCACAGACCTTGCCGCGCACCGTCTTACCCGCGTCTCACTATCTGATTAAAACGAAATCTCCGGATTCGCTGAGCACGTCGGTCCTTCAGGCTCTGGCTCGGAGCATGGGGAGCTCAGTAACTGCTCTGTTACGGGAGCCTCCTCCCCTCTCTCCATCCCCAGCACTCTCCGGGAAGGGGGCGCAGCACCGCACAGCAGTGGGAATGAAGGTCGTGTTTAGCAAATGCTCCGCAAGGTCCCGTTCACAGGCAGCTACAAAGTTCGTCTGTTTTCGTCCGGCGCAGCTCGCCGTTGCTGTCCAGTAACGTGGAAATGGAGTGAAGAGTCTAACGCAAGTGTCCGTGGGGCAGTCAGGGGTCCTGCAGGTCGCAGATGGCATGGAGCGGGGTTTCTGGGCCTAATGTCTGCGTCCGCACCCCCCTCCCCGGGAAAGTGCATTCGTTGAGGTCTTAACGCCCAGTGGGACGGTGTGAGGAGTTGCGGCCGCTGGGGGTGATGAGGTTCACAGGAGGCCCTAAGCACGGCCCAAGGATGGGGTCAGTGCCTTTCTAGGAAGCGGACGGCAGTGGGCTCTCTGCCCACACGGGGAAAGCAGGAGGAGGCAGCAAGTCGGTGGCCACTGGTGAGCCAGGATGCTACCCTCGCCGGGGACAGACTGGCCAGCGCCCAGATCTGGCCTGCCCAGCGTCCGGAGCCCCGAAAAGTCCGCGTGTGAGCTGTCGTGCTCCCCAGGCTGTGGTGTCCTGTTCGAGCCACCTGGACTCACTACAGCAGGGTTCACCCGGAGAGCATCTGAAGCACGGACTCCCCATCCGGGGGCCGTGCTGTTGGGGAACCAGCCGCGGACAGAGGGGCTCCGCAGGCAAGCAGGCACCTTGATGACTCGGCCCACAGGGCAGGGGAGAGGTGAGCGAGGGGCACTGCAGAGGGCCGACCCTCAGCGACAGGAGCCACAGGCAGACAGGAGCAGGGCTGTGGGGAGAGGGAAACCATTACTTCGGGTCTGGTGGGCCCGGAGCGCCGCAGAGCAAGGACCCAAACTCCCCCACACCCCTGCACAGTCCCCTGGCAAGGAGGACTCAGGGAGAGAGAAGGGGTCAGCCTCCCGGGGGCGCGGCAGGGACAGCAGTGGACCTGCAGGGGCACGTGTGGAAGCAGCAGCCTCGCGTGGCTTCCTGGAGGGATCGGACCCGCCAAGTACCAGACGTAGAGACGGTGGCGGTGTGCCCAGGGCACGGAGCAGACACAGACATCCCGCGGACGCTACATAATGGCCTGCCACTTGACTGGCCAGGCTGTCCTCGCGCTGACCCCTGTGCCCCCCTTCTCCCCCAGCCACACGGCCCTGGACAGGAACTTACAGGTGTCTCCAGGAACAACGAGCTCCTGGCTGGCCTGCGTCTTGGCCTAAGGTGGCTGGGAAGGTGAGGTCATACTGTTTTTCAGGTCCTGGTGACTGATCCTTCTGCCACGTTGTGGGGAAGCCGCAGCAGAGCTGGTGGGTGAGGCTACTTAGGGAAACAGCTGATTTCTTACAGCTGTGGGGGTGGGGGACGTCCCCGCCGGGGACGCCTCGGGATTCTGGCTCTGTCCTCGACCTGCTCAGGGCTCGCTGTCCTTCTCCAGGGACACTAGGATTGACCTAAGAAGCTGGACATGCATGAGTTACAAACCCCGTTTTTAGCTGGTATTGGAGTGTCCACTCTTAATAACTAGGACATTTTTAAAGTTTTGAAAATGAAAAGCTTAGAAGAAGGAAAGTAGCACACCTCTGTCTTCACCCTCTGCCATCACGAATATTGCCTTGGGAAGACGGCCTCTGTTTGCTGTTGCTGCTACAGCCGCTGAAGACAGTGGCTCCCACGTCTCCGTCCACACGTAAGCTCTGCCCGTGGCCAGAGGCAAGGGCTGTCGGTGCATAAATCTCCCAAAAACAGGTGAAAGAAAGGCCACGTAGCCGTTCCCCGGTCATGCACTGAATTTAATGAGCTTCATCCTTCCTGGAGCCTTAATTAAATAAGAACCATACCAACAGCTATAAAAGCTACGGCCCTTTCTTTGAAATCTCAATTAAAACCAACACAGAACAAGCGTGTTTGGCGTCTCCGTGCGGGACCATCCTGCAGGAAGAAAATTTTTTAAAAATGTGGTCAAACTCCAATTAGAGCGGCTCCTCCCGTCTGCAATTCCGCCGCCGTGTATTTAAAAATAAATAAACCAGGAGGGGATGCGTGGAGATACGGGACGGGTACATCCACCGTCTCCAAACCGATTTTCAAACGTTTTCAGGGCTGGCTAGATGCCAGAACATGTTTTGACACGATTCCTCCCCCTTAATTTATAACCTCTGTGTATCTGCGAGGAAATTCAACCCTTATGTTTCTGATTCCTTTATGTTTAACTCATCAGATGCTGCCCTGGACGGACCATTTGATGTTAAGCGGGTTTGAGCACTTTTTTATGAGGCCTTTTAAACCTGTTCCCCCTTAGGAACAGGAAGCCAGGTTTTTCCAGAAGTAAACAGACGCGGCCACAAAAAGCGTTGGTCGCCGGGCTGGAGACCAGACCTGGGGTCCCCCAGCGGCTCCAAGCGCGTCAACATGTTGGACAAAATCTCCCCACAAAGCTGCTTCTGGGCGTGAGCTCCTCCAGGTACACGTCAGCGCGCCACCGAAGTCGGGGACCGCACGAGTCTCAGAATGACAAATGATCCCACCGAGAGCCACCGAGACGGGGAACCCACGGCGGGAAGTAGAGGGAGGCTCTTCCTGCCCTGCCGCAAGTGAGCTTGGCGCACCCCGTCTCCTGGGTGGGGACCAGCATGGGAGAACCGATTTCTCTCCCAGAATCTAGGTGGGCTCTTAGACTCCCTCGTCGGACGGGCCCCGGGGGGAAGGCGCACCCAGACTCTGAGAACCCAGCCCCCGCACACGGAGGCAGCTGCCCACTGTGGAGACTGCCCGTGGCGAGGCTGGCATCCTGCGAGCGGACCCTGGAGCCTGGGACGTCATGTGGCAGAGAGACGCCGAGGTGTCCAAGACGCCAGGAAAGTGAGAGCAGAAGGAGGTCCCACAGCCCCCGCCATCATCAAGCCCCTCAGAGCCCAAATGACCCAGCAGAGCCTTTCCAGAATCCTGACCCGGCAGATCACCAGCAAGCGAAAGGCTGCCGAGAATCTTCGTGTCGAGCGAGGTGCGTGCTACTCCGCTCACCTCCTTCAGCTCTCCGGGCCTGATCTGGGCTCCTGCGGCATCACTGGGTTGCAAGCAGGAGGAAACCCTATGGTCTAAAAAGTAATTTCTGGACTGAAAAGCCCATGGTAGACCTCATTCAGGCACAGATGGCCTCAGACGTCTGTGATGTGAACACGGCCTCGTCTGCATTCTCTGACAATACCTTCCCCTCCGCGCGAGTGGTGGCCCTGTCTTCAGGCTGGGGGTCCCAATTCCAGCAAAAAACGTTGCTGACACTTTCCAGCCCTGTGTCGCCGTGTCACCTGACTCCCCACCCCCACCTGCTCTCCCCGGAGAAGGAGGGCCTGTGCCCACCGGATGACAGAGACATGACAGAGACCGCTGTGACCCAGCACACGCCCACCTCCACGGGGAGCTGGATGGAGTGAGCCAAGGGAGACCCAGTGGGGCCAGCATCCCCCTAAACACACGGAACCCCACACAGAATTGAAGGGGCAAATGAATCCTGGCGGGGGGGTGGGGACAGCCAGCGCACGCCTACCCCGGGGTCGCTTTCCCTGCAGTAAGAAATTGTCGCAGTTTCTGCTCCTTTGGTAATCCCTTCAAGAACAGGACGTACATCGCGCAACTGCGAGAATCCGGGGTGTCAGAGATTTGCCTTTCACACACGTGTTTCTGTTCACGCATTTAGGACGAGGCTGCCTGGGTTTCTATCTGAGAATTAAGACACCGATGGGTCAGGGCGTGTGCTGGAGACGCTTAGCAGGCGGGACCCCAAAGGGACACACAGTCCTCTCCGGGACACTCACCGATTTCCGCGGCGCCTGTCGGAGTTCAAGAGGCCGACAGCGCGGGAAGCTGGATACTCACAAGCCAACTAACTCCCCGCTTCTGCCTTATCCCACCAAGAATGCCCACACGGACGGCCCCCCCAAGCCGTGAGAACCGCAGGCTGGAAAGAAAGCCGAGCGTACAAAGAACCACCTGCCGTTAGACCGCCGTCACCCGGTTGTTCCCAAACAGCGACCTTGAGGAACTGGGAGACCCCCCTCACCCCCAACGATGAGAGGACACATGAATTGGTGAAGCCAGAAGAATTCCCAGGGAAAAAACGGGTCAAATCAGGGACGACAGAGACTCAGAAAGAACAACACCGGTTGCATGACAGAAGTCGGCGTCAGAAAGAGCTCGGAACAGAGCGAGCCGAAGACAAGGAAAGGGGTGACGGTTGAGGGGGTGAAGGAAACGCAACAGAATAAACGTAATCCTCGTATTTGGGTCGGGGGACGTGCACTCTTATGGGAACAAGGTGGGGCAGGGCTGTTGAGACACCCCATGCTTGCGGAAGACAGCAGCGAGAGAGCCCAGGTTAAAACACTGGTGCCGGGTGCCGTTTGGAAAGCTGGTATAATTGTCACTTCCGTTAACAAAAGTCTGGGGGCCGGAGCATGAGATGCACGCGCTAGGCCAGCAGACACGGCTTGTTTGTCCTGCACAGTGGTTTTTGGTTTTTGTTTGTTTGTTTGTTGTAAAGATTTTATTTATTTATTTGACAGAGAGAGATCACAAGTAGGCAGAGAGGCAGGCAGAGAAAGGGGGGGAGGAAGCAGGCTCCCTGCGGAGCAGAGAGCCCCATGCGGGGCTCAATCCCAGGACCCTGAGATCATGACCTGAGCCGAAGGCAGAGGCTTTAACTCACTGAGCTCCCCAGGAGACCCATGCACAGTGTTTTTACAAGTTTTGATTCACTGTCTACATTTAAAAACAGGAGACTTGATGTCCCCCAACACCAAAAAAAAAAAAAAAAATCAAGATTTCTGGTTGATCTTGGAAAATCAGAATTTTTGTCAACAGCAAGCTCCGAAATCTACCATACCGCCATGGTTTGGAAGTCAGCGGCAGGAATCCCTTCAGACGGGACACACAGATCCTACAGACCCTGTGAGGCTCCTTGCCGGTCTCCTCCCACTAACTGCTTCACGCCTGGTTTTCCGAGCCCCTAAGGCATTTGGATCTGCAGCCTCTGATCTACAAGGAAGCAGGCAATTATCCTATTGTCTTTACTGCTTTGCAAACTCTCTCTCGCCCACCCATCCGTCCGTCCGTCCGTCTGTCCACCCTTCCTTCAGTCCATCTATCCATCCACCCATCTTCCATCTATCATTCTATCTATCGATGTATCTATCGACGTAATACATATTTATCATCAAACACTGAAATTGAGAAAGTGTAAAGAAGATGGTAAAGATTACCCAGGAGTCCTGCCAAGCATAGGCAACCACTGTAAACGTTTCGTGTCTTCCCAGGTACACATGCACATTTTACAAAAAAGGAAATGGTATGACACAGAACGTATTATAGAACTTGCCTTGTTCAATTAACAGCAGATTAATATTCAAAATGTCTAACAACGGACGTGGCATACGTACAGACCAGTCAGAACACGGGCTGATCACAAACAGTCAGAGGGCTGAGCTGGCCCCCCCGGCTGGTGGCTGCCTGCTTAGTAATACGGTTGGCCACTCGCCCACGTTAATAACATGTTTCTACATAATTACTCCAATGACTACATGATATTCTAAGGATTTACCACAGTTGAATCGAATAGTCAGCCTCCTGGTCTAACGTAGGTTGTTCCTGATTTTCAATACATTTAAGAATTGTTTATTACATTTAATACATTTAATTGTTAAATACATTTAAGAATTAAGAATTAAGTAAATTGATAATACATTTAAGAATTGAATTTCGAATTGTTGGCTCATGGGGTATGTATGTTTTGAAAGGTGTTGCGTCCACACTGCATTTGCTCCAATGAAGGCGATCTATTCTACGACCCCCGCCGTGGGGCGTGGGGAGCCCATTTCTCTACACCCGAGCCAAATCTAGGTATTACCTGCCTTAAAAAGAAAGGGCCAATCTGTTAAGCAAAAATAATGGCTTTTTTTTCACACACGTACCTTTGATTGCTGCCAGTGAGTTTAACTATCTTTCCACAAGTTTTTCTTCTCATCTGAATTGTCTATTTATAGACCTGGACAGGAAACTACAGGTTTTGCATCTTAATTTTGTTTAAGGAGAATTTTTATTTTTGATTAATTTTTTTTCACCATACAGAATTTTTAATTTTGATGTAGTCAAATCATGATTTTTTTGGGAAATAGCTTGGTTTTGGTGTCATGTTAAGAAGAGTCCTGATAAGTGATATACAACATTCACCGACATTTTCTTTCCATGGAATGAAAATTTTAGATAAACTTTTCCCCCTGGTGGAAGTATTAATTTTACTTTTCATTTTTTTGACAGTCCCAAATGGATTTTGATAAAAGGTATGAAGTAGAGATTTGATATAAAAATGTCCCCAAATCTAAAACAAGCCTCAGGGGCGCCTGGGTGGCTCAGCAGGTTAAGCCTCCGCCTTTGGCTCAAGTCATGATCTCGGTGTCCTGGGGTCGAGCCCCACACTGGGCTCTGCTTAGCAGGGAGTCTGCTTCCCCTCCTCTCTCTCTCTCTCTGCCTGCCTCTCTGCCTACTTGTGATCTCTCTATCTCTCTGTCAAATAAATAAATAAAAATCTAAAACAAGCCTCAAAAGTATTGGTTGAATAAGCCATTCTTTCTTATTAATTTGAAATCATGTTCCAAAAGCATTTAGGACTCTTTCTGGGCCTTCTTTTTTTTTTTAAAGATTTTATTTATTTATTTGACAGACAGAGATCACAAGTAGACAGAGAGGCAGAGCAGAGTGAGAGAGAGGAGGAAGCAGACTCCCCGCTGAGCAGAGAGCCCGATGTGGGACTCGATCCCAGGACCCTGAGATCATGACCTGAGCCGAAGGCAGAGGCTTAACCCACTGAGCCACCCAGGCCCCCCTGTCCCATCATTTTTCATATCTTAACGCTGTTTGCATCACTGCAGCTGTAAAGGGCATTGGCTTTTGATAGAATTAAGCTCTTTTTCTGGGACACCTGGGTGGCTCAGTCTGTTAAGCGTCTGCCTTCGGCTCAGGTCATGATCCCAGGATCTTGGGATCGAGTCCCACATCGGGCTCCTTGCTCAGCAGGGAGCCTGCTTCTCCCTTGCGTGCTCTGTCTGCCACTTCCCCTGCTTGTGCATGCCATTTTCTCTCTACAACAAATGAATAAATAAAATCTTAAAAAAAAAAAAGAAGAAGAAGAAGAAGAAGTAGCTCTTTCTTACCAGGGTTTCAGTTTCTCTGACTTGGGTATTGGCTCACTATCATTTTGTCTGGGCGACAATTTTAAGAATCGAAATAGATTCAGGGAGCTCGTAATACTCAACTTTAACGATACCGGGCTTTCAAGGGAAAATGAATTAAATGAAGTACAGCAGACCACCTGACCAAGAGAGATCCAGGAGGAAACAGTCATAAGGAAGCAGATTTTAACTCAACATAAGACATTTTTAAAGACTGAGCAGTAATCCAAGTTGGGACACACAAGTGGTGGTGCCCAAGAGAAGTCCATATGGCCAGGAATAATGCAGAGGAGCTGTAATCTTCAGGTGGCGGTGGGTTGCCACTCAAACTAAGTCAGGAGAACCATCAGCACCACCTGTGAGTTTATTACAAATGCAGACTCTTGGGTCCCACTCAGACCTACAGAATTAGGGTCTGTGTTTTCTCAAGAGCCCCAGGTGATTTGTATGTGCATTAGAAGTTCAGAAGCACTGGACTCGTTGACCATATCAAATATATTTTCCTACATGTCATAGGACACCCAGCGTGCGGACTCTCAGAGAATTCAGGTAGTTAATTATCTCAAGTAAGAAGAAACCTAGAGATGTCAGGCTTGATGAAGTCATCATGAACATTCCATGCTCAGAGGGCCAATTTGAATACTGAGTTTATTGCCTCATGGTTACAAAAAGGTTGCCAACAGCTCCATGTACAACTTTCAGACACTACTTATGAGCAGGAAAAAGGCAGGCGTCCTCACCATCTGCCTTTTCATTATGAAGCAAATTCTTCCCTAGAACCCTCCCTGACTTCCATCTACACACACCAGCTCTTCTGTCCCACCTCACTGAGCAGACCACCTGAAAATGTGCACACCTAACCCAATAGGATCCTCTTACTTGCAAGAATAAAAACTTTAGAAGGCAGAGCTGGGCTGGAAATTAAAATACACTTCCAACTTTGCCTGATGCCCTTTCCTCCCTTATGTTTTGCTCCCTAATGCCCTCTGTTACCCAAGAGATGTGATTCACTCCCCTGAACATGCCTGTAGCATTGGACTTTATTAACTGAAAAAAACAAACAAACAAACAAACAAAACTACAATCATGACACCCTTAGAAGAATGGTATGTTTTATAACGGACCTTTTCCTTTCGTTCCTGTGGTGTTTGTTTTTGTCTGTGTAGACTCGTGTCATCCTTCTAGCAAACGAGAATCACGGATTCTTTGTCAACCTGTCATGTCCTCTGTGTGTTAGGCCAAGCACAGAAGAACAAGGTGGCATTTATTCGCCCCAGTACCTAAGAAAGTCCCTTTAGGAAGAAAAAATGTTTCAGCCGGCCCAAACGGTTTCTGAACCTAAGGCTTCAGCTTTGGCCTGACACCCAAGGACACCTCGATGGTATTTTCTCAAGGTTGGTAATTGAGCCGCAGACGCACGGTAGGAAGAAAAGCCGTTTGTAAATGAAAAATCTTGCTCAAAGCCAGCAAAATCCAAGTGTTTTATGAGAGGGCGGGCCTGGGAGGTGAACAGGTGCTGCTCTGCCCCAGGCGCGAGCGAGGGGGGAAAGCGGCAGCAAGCGGGCCCTTGTCTCTGCTGATCAAAGTGGGCACCTGTGCCTCGTAATCACCGGCACCGACCTTTCAAAGCGGGCCCTGATTGATCATCTGTCAGGGGTAATGACTTTGTAGTTCTGCCTAAACTACTAAAACGTTCCTAGGATAGGTTTTTAAGCAGGTTTGTTCCTTTCCTTTTTTTTTTTTTTTTTAGTGTAAATATTCCCCTGAATGCCATGAAGTGCCCCTCCCTTGGGGGACATCTGCCGGGAGAGACCCCCGGCCGTCCCCGAGCGACGGAGAGCCTCTCATGCATCGTCACAGTGTCCTTGAAGCCGCCGAGGGCAGAAGTGCCTTCGTGGGAGACGGAACGGAGCGTTTCAACTCCAGACCCTCCGGATGCGAGCTTGGCGTCCGCCCTCTGCCCCGCTTAAAATGCCTTCTAATAACAAAGCGAAACTCAGCGGCTTTGGAGAAGTGCGCCTCGGCTGTGGATATGGCGCGGGGCTGGGAGCATCACCTTCCCAGGGGCGGGACTGTTGGAGCCCCCAATTACCAAGGCTCACCTCGGCAGTGGAAACTTAACCCGCGCGGATTTCAAACGCTTCCTCCCTCCTCCCTCCGGCTTGGCCTTCACACTCTTAATAAAACATTAAAAAACGCTCCCCACCACGTTGCGGGAGCGCGTTCCGCGAGCTTCCCTGAAGTCGGGCCGCGTTTCCTCCACCCGCACATTACAGCGATCCTCCCGCATTTGCGTACAGAGGCGTCGGCGCATGAGGTCCGCTTCCCCGCGAAGTGAGTGTGATGTTATTGTGTTCAAAGAGGAAGACGGAGCATATTCTCCACCACGGCAGAGACACCGCGCCTGCCTTTTCAACTTGAAAGATCAGTGGGTATTCTGTGTAACCCGAACACGGCATGGGGAAAGTGTTTCTAAAAAAAAAAAAAAAGAAGAAAAAAAGAAAAATCCCTCATTCTTTTTAAAGATCATTACTCATTAGCGTGCTGGGTTTAACTTTCTGGGGGAGGGAGGGGCAGAAGCATCATACCGGCAGTGTGCACGGAGCCTTTGCCCTCTGCCAACTCGCCTTCTGAATGCTGTGCACAGGGAAGCTTATTCCATCCTGGGACGGTTGTGCGGAATGCAGACTGATAAATTGGATTGCTCAGGACATGGAGCACGTATCGAGGGAGACACCAACAACATCCCCATTTCATAGATGGAGAAATAGAGGCAGGAAAGTCCAGCAGCTCATCCCAGGGCCGAGTCAGACTGGAAACCGGGGCTAGTAGGGGCAAGACAGGACTCAGTCCGAAACCATATTAGATCCCCAGCCCCGGAAGGGTGAGGAACCCACGGGTGCCCCCTTCTGCTATTCCTCTCTGTCCTCCTCTCTTCCTCTCAAGGAAATAATACGGGAACTAGGAGGGTATCTACGGCTGGGAGAATAATCGGTGACTTGTCTGTTTCGGTCTGGAAGCAGCGCCCCCACAGGTTCTGATAGAGGAGGAAAGACGACCGGCCCCTCGAGATCTTTTTTTTTTTTTTCTTTTTTAATTTTAATTTTTTTAAGATTTTATTTATTTATTTGACAGACAGAGATCACAAGTAGGCGGAGAGGCAGGCGGAGAGAGAGGAGGAAGCAGGCTCCCCGCTGAGCGGAGAGCCCGATGCGGGGCTCGATCCCAGGACCCTGAGATCACGACCTGAGCCGAAGGCAGAGGCTTACCCCACTGAGCCACCCACCTGGAGATCGTTTTAATTTTGCTTGGGTGGCCCAGGAGTTAACGGAAAGAGAGAGGTGGATGGCCCAGGCGTGGCAGGGTCAGCGGGCGATGCTTGAGTTTCCAGCCTCCGAGCTCCCTTTGCCTCTCTCTGGCTCACACATTCCTACTGGAGAGGAGGCCGTTACCCACTCTCCAGCGGTGCTCCCTGTGCCGGTGAGAAAGCCCGCCTCCCGGGTTAGGGACTGCTCTTGCTCATGAGGAAGCGGCCTCCTCTTCCTCCTCTCCCCCTCCCTACCCCCCCCCGCCTCCCCCCCCACTTTCTACTTCCCACTCCCTCCTCCCTCTACTCTCCTCCCCTCCTCCTTCTTCTGCCCCCCCAGCCTCTCCTCTAATCTGACCGTCCGCAGGTATCCGCCTGTGCCTCCAGCCCCCCTTCCCAGCCTGCAGACTGCCCCCCCGCCGGAGGCATCCGAGGCCCCTCAGACCCACGCCGTCCACCCTGCATCCGTCTTCCACGTGGCTCCCTGCCCGCTTCTGTTTCCTTCCTCCGGTCTTGGTAAATACCACCTGACCCCCACGTCAGAACCACGGCCCTCCCTGACCAGGTGTCCCCTCTGCCTGTCTTGGCATGAGCCCAGCCCAGCCCTTGGTTCTGGGTACCCCCTCTTCAGCTCACTCTGCCTGGTTCCTGTCCTGACTCTAACCTGTACTTGCTGTGTGACCCTGGGAATTTACTGGCCCTCTCTGGGTCTCAGCTGATACCCCTGGGAAGCCCTCAGGGGCTGATACCCCTGGAAGGCCTCAGCAGGCAGGTGGTGCCCCAGGGCCTGCAGGACCATTGTCATTGCTGCACTTGTCCCTGCCTTTCCGCCCTGAGGCCTGGGGCCAGGACAGGGCACAGGCCAGGCCCTCTCGGGAGCTTTGATTCCCTGTTCTTAACTTGGGCTCTAGCCGCTCTCACCGTTAGCACGCCCTTGAACTATCACCGTGCCATGAAATTTTTCGTGTGGGATCTTCTGCCTTCTATCTATTTTGAACCTCCTCTGGGAGACCTCCCCCACTCCCCACAAGCCCTTTTCCTGTGGTGCGGGTCTCCTGCACCAGGCGGTGACCTCAAAGCCCTGGTTCCCAGGCCCTGGCACAGACGAGTGGCGGGGTGGCTGGGTCCCAAAGAACACCCTGGGGACGGCCCGCAGGGCAATTCTGGGCACTCACCTTCCCTGACCTCCCTGCTCTGCCGGATCTGTCACCAGGCAGGCTTCCGTTTCCCCGGAGCTGAGGCCGGGAGGCAGGGAAATCTCCACCTGAAGGCCCGTGACAATTCCTTTATAAGTCCCGAGTCCGGAGTCCTGCGACAGAGGACCCAAGGTCCAATGGCGCTGTTTGCAGATTCCCACCTTACGAGCCTTGATGCTTCTCCTAAAACTCACGAATTATCTACGTGTGACCCCAGGTCAGGTTGAGGCTCCTGGAGAGAAAGCCCCACGGAGCGTTTGCTCAGAAGTCCCTTCTGGGGCTACGGGTGCACATCACTGGCTGAGTCGGTGTCCCAGGGCACCCGCCCGGCCATATGTAAAATTCTTTGACATTTATGAATGCGTCCCTGGAGTTTGGGGGGAGGGGTCCACAGTGAAACACATTCATTCTAGACAACAGACAGGAGAGAGGCTTCTGTAGGCCGGCCCGCTGTTCTCCCCAGAACTGAGGTCTGCAGCCCACACATGTGCCCATGTGAGGGGCTGACGACAGTCCAGTAAGTTTACGACTGAGGATCTGGGGACCACGTTCAGCCTGGATGCTCCCAGCTAGGGATCCTGTTACCTTCCCAGACTTTTCAGAGCTCTGTTCCATACACATCACTTTTATTTTGCCTGAGTCACCCCAAGGGAGCATAGCGTACATAAACACACCCCTACATCAGTATCCCTGCATGGTCTTTTGGGGGACCGGGCGGGATCGATCAACAAATAGGTTTTGTTTGCGGGCATTTGTTAAGTTTTTTTTTTTTTAATGTACTTGAGGCTATTCTGGATTTTCTCTTAAATCACATGGCCTACCTAGTTGGTGTTTCCTGAACCTGACTCCAAACCACCCAGGGGCCCTGTCTAGTGGGCCACGGCCATACACGTCCAGGTGAGGCGCCCCCCCCACCCCATAAACTGACCCCTACACTTGCCCAGATCTGCTGTGGATGTGTCCACGAGAGGGTGGTCTTATGGTCATCAGGGGACTTAGCTCCTAAACCTCTTCTTCGGAAAACAGGCTGCCCTGACTCCAGGCTTTGGTCCATCTTGGAAATGCTTACTACACATTCGAGATTCTTAAGGGCTCTTTGTTCACCCGGGAGCTTGACATCCGCACGACCCCAAGGAGAGCTTGGTTGACTCTGCTGCTTTCCCACGGCGAGACGCCTGGACCCTGCCCTTGGATCCTTCGTGTTAGAGCTGGAGTTTCGCTGCGCCTCTGACCGGTGAACCTGGGCCCACTTACTGTCTGCCACTCCAGCAGCAAACACAGGAGAAGCAGCAAGTTCACAGACATACAGAGCTGACTGACTTCTCCTTAACGCCCCGCCACCCTGAGCAGATCTTTTATCCTGTCTGGGGCTATAACTTGTTTTGTGAACAAGTCCTAGACTTGCCACTTCGGACTGACGGAGAGGACTCTGTCTCGGTACCGTTTGATCCCATCAGACCCACGGAACCCGATTTTGATTGAATTCTCAGACTTGGCTGGCCTCGTTCCCCGGAGCTCTTGCCCGAGGCCGGGCCAGGCTCGCCAGGATTCAGCCACACTTGGTGCCCAGGTCCTCCCAGAGAAAGTATGTCTACGACCAAGCCCTCACAGCCGGCCACCAAGAGTCACAGCAGCAATGTCCAGCCCTTCCACATTTCCTGCATGTCATTCCACTGAAACTTGAAATTAAATTTCTCTGCCAGCCTCGCCAGCCGCCCATCTGCCGTTTCACACGACAACCAGTCATCTCTCTAGCCAGAGAAGCACAGTCAGGATCTGCTTGAACAGCGAGCAGAGGCAGAAAGTTTGCTCTGCTTTCTCCACACTCAGGCAAGGGAACCTCAAGACGCGCAAGGGACCAGCACCAAACTAAAGAACATATTTTATTTTTAATAAAATAGTGGAGCATGAAAAATATCATATATTACAAATATACACAAGCAGGACCGCTCTTCCCTGGGGTGTGGGGAGAATCAACTAGATTTGTGTAGTGCTTCATGAACTATTCATGGAAACCATTTGTCTAACAATAGAAAGAGTCAATAACCCCTTTGGATACTTTTGAATGATCTTTCTCCCCTCCCCCCCCTTTCCACAAATCAGTCCAAACGTGTATAACATTGGCTTGGTTTCCATTAAAAAGCCACAAAATGTAACACTAGAGGGTTTCTGAGGGCTGGGCCTCTCCCTGCTTTTGTTGGGATTTCTTTTGTTGTCTTTATGTACAGCAAAATACTTGTTTCTCTTTTCATTTTCACGGAAAGAGGGAAGAAATGTATTGCACATTGTTTGCAGTTGCAAATGTTAGGTTTGGAAGTTTCTGTCTTGGAGAAAGACCCGTTTGTGAAGGCTGGAGTCTATTTTAAGTGACTCCAAATGCACTGGAGTGTGTTAAATCGTCGGGGCTCCCCTTTCTTCCTGTCTGCACAGACGCTGCTGTCCCACACACAGCCTTCCTGGGGGTGGGCCCCCGGGGGGACAGCCCCTCGCCAGAGACCCACTTTGCCTCTCTTGCTCTCTCCCCCTCCTCTGACCCTCCGTGCTCCCAGCAGAAGTCCTTTACCGTCCAAAGAAGTTACCTCTCCTCTGACTTGTAAATGGGTAGCAAAGCCAACTCAGAGCATATACACAGCTCTGTTTGTAAGGAAGCTTCGAAACAAAAGTTTCTTCTGGGGCTTGACTTGATTGCAAACCAGTTACCGGAGAGGCTGCTTAACTGGGGAGCTCTCCTTCTGGAAACCAAACCAAACAAAAAAACTTGGAAGCACATCTTTAACTTTCAGTGTATCACAGCATCCTGAATTTCAGGGTAAAAACTTTTTTCTTTTACTTTTATTAAAAAACAAAACAAAAACAAAAACAAAACCCCAAAACAAAAAACACCAACCAGGAAAAGCACCACGTTTTGGCATGGCTCTGACTGCCAGGGTATCCTGTCCGGGAAAGTTTTCCACTCAGGCCCCTTCCCTCCCCAGCTCCCCGTCTCCCCCCCCCCCCCTACAAGCCAGCTCACACACAGGTGGGAGGCTGGGCAGGGATTTCATATTTTCCGAGATGGGTTTTCTGGGGATGCTGGGCTTTTTTGTAAATCCCACCGCTGGTGAGCACACTGGCGGGTTTCCTCCTGCTCTTCTTCTTGAACCTGCGGCTGCAGACGTTCTGCCACGACTGCAGGGTTTTGGACGTCCAGATCCACATCCCGCTGGTGATACCCACCACCAGCAGCATGAAGATCTTCACCATGAAGATCTCCACGGCCGGGATGGAAGCGGCCATCAGACAGTCCAGAGTCTTGGTCTGGTTGTTCATTCTGCACTTGTGCTGGGTGGCCAGGATTTTCCAGTACTCCATGTTGAGGCGCTCGTAAAAGTAGCAGGCAATCACACAGGTGGCCGGCACGGTGTAGAGCACGGAGAAGACGCCAATCCTTACCATGAGCTTCTCCAGCTTGTCCGTGTTCTCCCCGCCCGTCTTCATCACCCTGCGGATATGGAAGAGCGCCACGAAGCCGGACAGGAGGAAGGACGTGCCGATGACCAGGTAGCAGGCCAGCGGGACGAGCACGAAGCCGGTGAGGGCGTTCACGTCCATGCTGCCCACGTAGCACACGCCGGTGAGCTCGTCGCCCGCCACCCTGCGCATCACCAGGATCAGGATGGTCTTCACGGCGGGGATGGCCCAGGCTGCCAGGTGGAAATAGCTGCTGTTGGCCTCGATGGCCTCGTGCCCCCACTTCTTGCCTGCGGCCAGGAACCAGGTGAGCGTGAGAATCACCCACCACAGCGAGCTGGCCATCCCGAAGTAGTAGAGGACCAGGAAGACCAGGGTGCAGCCCGTGCTCTCCAGCCCCTCCTGGATGACGTAGAGCTGCCCGCTGTCCCGGTCACAAGCGATGCTCTCCGCGCCGGCAAAGAGGCGGATGATGTAGCCCACGGAGTAGACGCAGTAGCACATGGACAGGAAGATGATGGGGCGCTCGGGGTACCTGAAGCGCGCCGGGTCGATGAGGAAGGTGAGCACGGTGAAGGCGCTGGAGAAGAAGCACAGCACAGCCCAGACGGCCAGCCACACCACGGCGAAGCGCTTGTCGCCGCGGCTCCAGTACACGTCCACGCCGGGCGTGCACAGCGGCGCGCACGCCGCGCTCTTCTCCACGTGGTGGAACTTGCCCGGGTTGTCGCAGCTGGCGCGCCCCGGGCCCGCGTCCCTGAGCGAGTGCTCCTGCGCGCTGTGCGGCCGCTGCGGCCGGAAGAGGGGCGGGAACAGGCCGGAGCCCCGGGAGGGCTCGTCTGAGCCGTTGTTGGGCGCCTCCATGCACAGGTAGTTGGGGTCGTTCTTGCTGGGGAGCTTGCTGCAGTCCAGCGAGTCGGGCCACTTGAAGTTGAACTGCTCCATGATCGGGGAGCACTTGAGCCGGGCCTGCTCGCACATGACCCGGCAGGCGGGGATGGGGGTGGAGACTTGCTCGGTGCACATGGGCGCGTACAGAGAGCACAGGAAGAAGCGGAGGTGGCCGTGGCAGCCGTACTCCACCAGCGGCGCGAACTCGTGCAGCTGGATGGCGGCCTCGCGCTGGTTCTCGTGGCCCATCAGGTTGGGCATGCGGGTCATGTTGTAGCCAATGTCCTTGCACATCGGGATCTCGATGGGCTGGCACTTGCCGTCGCCCGGGCGCTCCATGTCCATGGAGCTGATGGCGGCGCACGAACCCATCACCTGCAGGACCAGCCACAGGCGGGGGCCCGGACGCGGCATGCTGGCGTCGGAGGTGCCCCGGCGGGGAGGTCCGCCCCCCTCAGCGCCGCCGCTGCCCGGTTCGGGCTGCGGGCCCCGGCTCCCCGTCCCCGCTCCGGCCCCCGCCCATGCCCGCTCGGCCGGCCCGAGCGCTGCGCTCCGCGACCCCGGCCTCCGCCGAGGTGGGGGCCGCGGGGGAGACGAGCAAAGTTGGCCAACAATACCGGGAAGCGCGACGGGCCCCGGGTTCCCGGCGGGCGGCGACTCCCGGCCGCGGCAAACTTTGGGCTCTTCCGCGAACGCCCAGGTGGCGCGTCAGGGAGGCCGGCGGCGCGGGCGCACGGTGGCCGGCCGGCTGGAGGCGGCGGCCGCTCCTCCCTCCCGCGCCGGCCTCGCCGGGCCGGGCCGCAGCTGCTCGGCGCCGCGCGTCCCGGACAGAGAAGACGCGCAAAAGGCGAGGGGGGAGCGCAGCCGGGCGGCGACAGGCCCCGCCCCCGGGCGCGCGCCCCGCCCCCGCCGCCGCTTTGCATGAGAAAGCCGGCCCGGCGCCCGCTCCCGCCGCCCCGCCGGCCGGACCCCCCGCCGGCCCGCCCGCCGCCCCCGCGCGCCCCGCCGCCCCCGCGCGCCCCGCCGCCCCCGCCGGCGCCCCTGCGCGGGGAAGCCCGGGGTGTCCCCGGCGCCCGGGAGCCGGGATTGCCGAAGTTCGGAGACCGGCCGCGGGAGCGAGCGGGTGGTCAGAGGCGGTGGGGTGGGGGGAGCCGGGGGCACATCTCCCCTCGCCCTGACGGTGGGCCCCGGGCGGGGTGGGGGGGCTTTCAAAGCGGGGTGGGATTGGCGTTTTACAGCCCCGGCCATAAAGTGGCCCCTCGGCTTGTAAACCTGCCCGCATCTCCCCGAGCCCCGGAGTCACCAGGCCTGCGCTCCGGGCTCGGGCTCCGGGGAGGGGATCTCTTTGAAATTTCAAAGGGAAGAGCTCAGGCCAGGGGGAGGGGCTCGGGGAATCCAGATTTTAGGGCCGCTCCTCCGAGGTCTCGGCGGGGAAGGCGGGGAGGGGGAGGGGACGACAGCTTCCTGGGGCGCTTGGGTTCCCCGCCCCCCGCCTGGGGAAGTGGGGGCTTGGCTTGTGTAGTGACCCCCGCCCCCGACAAAGCCGCGGAGCGTAGGGGCCTCGCCAGGGAGGGCTGGTGTGATTTCTTCTAGGCGGCTGAGTTTATTTATTATAGGAAGTCATTCGCTCGTCGGGGATTTATATTATTTGGCGAGTGATCTGCCCGGCCTGCGCCCTCCTGGGCTGCAGACCCGTAAGACGATGCGTGGCTGGGGGTGGGAGGGCGGGGCGTCAGCTAGCGCGGAGGGTCCCCAGCTCCCGCGGGCGGTGAGGGCACTCACGCCACTGGGTTTCGATGGAAAGTGAAGGAGCGTCCTGGCCGCGTGCCCCTATCCCCCAGCCCCTTATACCGGAGCTATTTTGTGGTAAAGTCATTTGGGACACAACGCCCCTGCCCGTGACGGCGTGCGGTGTGGGCACTCACACCACTCCTTGCCTCCACATGTCACCTGGCATCCCACAGTAGCCCTTAAATAAACAGCTCCCCTAGGAGGTGGCCCGCTCTCTCTGCTCTTAGACGCCCTCGAGGTCAGGATCTTTTTAAGTTCCTCTAAGATTCCCAGGATCACGAATAGAGGGGCAGGAGGAGGACTGCCGGGCGGGAGGAGGGAGGTCAGAGGAGCGGGCCTTTATTTCACCCCTTCCTTTCTGAAGTCAGCAGTGGGGAGGTGCGCCGCGTGGACAGACATCCCTGGGGGTTGGTGCGGCCCCTCACGCTGGCTGCTCTGCGCGCCCCGCTCTGGAAGAGCTGGATGAATCCCGGCAGGGAGAGACGCTGAGGGTTTTGCCAGCCACCTCTAGGAGCCCTCTGGAAGGAGAGGCAACTGCCAGGCGCTCCTCCTCCCGCCCTGGGAAGCTTTTTGTAAGCAGTGGCAGAAGTGGGGCACTTCCTCTGAGAAGGCTTTTTAGAAGATCGGCTTTTATTTAAAACAAGTGGTACGATTTTGCATCTGGAGGAAACTTGGGAGATCTCACACATCCACTTAGCCCTCCACCCATTCCCCCACCCATGCGTCTACCCACACACCCCTCCCTCCACCTGCCCACCCACCCACCATCCAGCCATCCACCCCCTGGCCACCATCCATGCATCCACCCACCCACCCACCCATCGGTCCATCCGTCCATCCAGTAAACACCCGGAAGACTGAGGCTGGGGCTTGCCCAGGATCCCAGCACTAACAGGCAGCTTTGTGAGCCAGCAGGTCCTGAATCATTGTCCCTGA